>NC_000085.6:28124846-28449846 GCF_000001635.26 Mus musculus
CAGCCTAATGCCATATGAAAGTGGAAGAGAGAAGACTGTGGGTAGAAAAGTGTAATGGGGGAAAGGGAGATGGAGAAGAGACCAGGGTCAAACAGATCTAAACGTAAATATATCAAAAGGCCACAAAGAGGTCTGTGACTGTACATGCTAATTCAAAAGGCTGGATGCAAGAAATGAGACAGGCTTAGAGGTGACCTCATTTGGGATGGCCTTTGTCTGGAAAGAAACTGGGTAATAACAAAACTTCAACACTGGCTAGGATCATGTTGTGCAGAGTTGCATTCAGATATATGTTTATTGTAAGTTTTACTGGTTATAGGTGAGCGGTACGTAATTTATAAATAATGATATGTAACAATTACAATAATAATATGAGCCGGGCTTTTCATAGACTCCTTATAAACAGTTGGTCCTCACAGGATGTTTTTCAAACAAGCCAACTGACAAATGAGCCTCTTCCGACATGAATGCTGCTTGATATGTTCATATGTTCGTGAGAAAGATAGAAGTGACACGATGAAGCTGCGTGCCACCGCTCTCCTTGTTCATATGAGTGACATTCTTCAGATCATCATTTTCAAACAGGGAGCCTGTTTCCTTCTGGGGCTGTTTATGAGGCCAGGCCTGCAGTCACAGAATAGTTTTAAGTCTAACTTGCACTAGCAACACCTTCATCGTCGTCCTAAATGTGGACAACCAACAAGACAATGCATCAAGCTAGATGCAGGGGCTGGTTCTTGGAGTGTAACTCCTCTCTTGGTGGCTGACGTAAGTTTATCACGTGCCTGTTGCTGAGGGCAGAACCAGGATACAAAGTGCCACCCTCTCCCCTAGGTGGAGGTGACACATTCAAAGCTTAGGGTCATGTGAGTGCAAGGTAGTAAAGTAATTAAGAAGCGACAAATTTTAAGTGTACGTCATGCCTTTGTTATGATTCAGTAACTGGACATTTCAGTATTTTAATTCTTCATTGTCTCATTCTAAGCATTGATGTGCAAAATCCTTGACATATAAACGTATGACTTTTATGAGTGGCCTCCTTTCCTTACCACTGTGCATAACTTGAGTGGAGGTAGTGATGGGATATATCACAGGACACAGTGCTTTTCTGCCCAACACCCATCCTTTCATTTCTTGTTACTAATGAAATCCAGCTTTCCTAAGTGCATGAAATGCCAAATTAATAAATGATATTTCCTCATCTTCTATTTATAATAGGTTAGCCTATAAGAGCACAATTGAGTAAGACAAATTAATGAACATTAAGTGGGACTTCCATAACATCGTCCTAAAAGTGAATAGGAGGAAACAGATGTGTGTGCCTTTTGTGATTTGCCCACCAATTTGTATCTGCCAATTTAGACTACAGTAGGCTGGAGGGACAATTTCATCTCAACATCTCAAGTCTAAACAGAAGCCTATCCCTCACTTTGTGTGCAGGGCAGGTTACACGAGTCGCTCTGATCCGTGTGTCAGTGAAGGACACGGTGTGACAAGTCTATCCTTCAAGAGTAAAATCTGAAATGCGAGGGTTCACTGGGTGTCAAGGCTGTTCTTTCTCTTACACTTCAGCCCAGAGCGGAGGCACTTCAGTCCTACATAGCCCATTAGTTCAAATTATTCAAATAGTTCTGTTAATTCAAGGGTGGACTAGGACCCTACCTTCTTTATGTGGGAAAAACAAACATCTAATTTGTGCAAGAGCATTATTTTTAGATTTCTCTTATAATTTCTCTTATAATCAAGTGTCTCCTAAGGGAGAAATGGGCACTAAGTTTTGTAAGTGCGCTGTGTAAAGTCAATGGCATAGACTGTGCCATAGTTGAATTCTGTATATACAAAGGCAGTAAGTGGAACCAACTTGAAGGCTGTGGAATCAACCGACCCTATATAGCAGTCCATAACATGCAGTACTGCCCTGTGTACAGTTGGCCCTCTGAATCCACGGGACCCACTTTGTGGACTCAATTCCATTGAAAACACACTTTTGAAAACTTGTATTTGTGTTGAATGTGTGAAGACTCCCCTGGCACTGCTTTCTAGACAATGCGGTTTAAGATGATTTACATTGTATTACTTATTATGAATAATATAGAGATGATTTAAAAACCTATACTGGGGCATGCTAAGACTTTACAAGGGCTTTGAGCGTCACAGATCCAGGCATCTGTGGAGTTGCTGGGACCACTCTTATGTATACTTTTAGAGACCATTGAGCTTTTAAAGAACAGGGAGGTGTCGCTGGGCATGGTGGCACACCTGCAATGCCAGCACTTAAGAGGGTAAGACAAGAGGAGGGCCATTAGTTCAAAGCTAGCCTGTGCTACACAGTGAGTAAAAACAACCAAAGAAAAACAAAGGAACTCATGACTATTACCCTTTTTTTTACCTAAAATTTAATTTTAAACCCTAAAGTGGTTTATCTCTTCTGCCTTCCTGATGACAAAACATTTACCCTAATCTGTCCTGTGAGAGGAGATTAGAAATTAAAGCAGAGGTAACATTCGGCTCTTGACAACCAGAATCCAGTTGTTCAACAAGACAATGCCCTGCTAGTCAGGTTATTTTTTTTCTTGAAATAAGATTTTTCCAAGTCCTGCATGCTCTTTGGCATATCAATTTCCATGCTTGTCTGTGAGGCTGATATGGAGTTAGAAAACACAAAAATGCACCATAGGATTAATAGAAACCCCACCCATCTGACTCCTGAATGTATGAGAAAGAGAAAGGAGACCAGGGTTTATATCTAGACAGGAGTGTTCTGGCTTTGTCCCCCTTGGGATTAGTTTAAGAGACACATAGGAAGCTCACAGGAAGCGTGTAGGAAACACATAGGAAGTTATCAGGAAGTGTTCAGGAAGCATGCAGGAAGCACACAGAAAGTGTGCAGGAAGCATACAGGAAGCATGCAGGAAACATGCAGAAAGCACACAGGAAGTATGCAGGAAGCATGTAGGAAGTAAGTAGGAAGCAAGCAGGAAGTGTTCAGGAAGCATGGAGGAAGCACATGGGAAATATGCAGGAAGCACACAGGAAGCATAAGGGAAGCATAAAGGAAGTGTGCAGGAGGCACGCTTTACAAACAACGATGCATCGTCTGCAGATGACAAGGTTATGCCCCTACAGCTCAGCACTGTCATCACTGTCCTTGACTCTTACCCTCTACAGGCAGAAGTTGAGTGACAACCTCTGGGTGGTCCATGGGTCAGCCTGGTAAAGTAAACTGCTGAGGTAAGGGACAGGAAAGTGACAGCTAGGGACTTAGTGGGACCTGAGACTTTAGAAGCTAGGGCAGAAAGGCAAAGCACAAACAGCATAGCAGCACCCACAGGGTTATAAGAATGGATCAAATGAAACCCTGTAGAAGACAGCAGGGAAAGGACAGTAGGAGCAGCCCTAGAAGCACAGCCCAGAGTCCTGAGTTTTCTGGCCAGGCACTGCAGCATCCTCCTCCACCAAGATGCTCTCGTGCCCCTAAACACAAAGATGGCATCTGACAGAGAAGAACGGGGAAAAGTAGCCTCTGAGCTCAGACACATTTCATCCAGAAATACTCTAGCAGAGTATTTCAATTGTAGAGATATATTTAATAAGGAGCAGATTATACAGTTAATCTATGTTCCTCCTATCTGGCTGATGTATACTATACTGTGATTTTTCAGGAGAGCATAGTTTATAGAAGAGTCACAGAACCAATGTTTGGTGCAGTGATATTAAATTTTGTGATCTCACTGTGGAATATTTCTGTCAGCCCCTCCTCCTCTCCTCTTTTCATATACTGAGTTTTTAGTTAATTAGAATGCCGAGTAAAAGGTTTATTGTTTAATAGCATTTTCACATATACTTTGTTTTTATAACCCTCATCCCTCCCCCTTGTTCCTCTGCATATATTCTTGCAGGCCCCCCTTTTCCCCAGAGCTCCCTCTCTTCTGCTTTCTTATTGCATATTTGATAATCGTGCCTCCCTTTATTAAGATCTCTGTCTTCCCTCTCATAGTCAAGTCCTGTGTTAGTTTCATGACCTATGGCCACCCATACCCATATGTATAATATGTATATTAAAACTGAGGAGAGCATACAAGAGAAAACATTGGTATTTATCTTTCTGAGTCTGAACTACATCCTTTAATATAATTTCTAGCTCCATCCATTGTCTTGCAAATGTCATGACTTCATGTATTTTTTTTTATAGCTGAATAAAAAAACGCACTGGTGTGTATCGTCTATATTTTCTGCATCCATTCCTTCATTGATGGGCATCTAGGCTATCCTGCTATTGTGAAGAGGGACTTGATAAACATGGATGAGCAAGTATCCCTGTGGATATTGACCTAGCATGCTGTGGATACACAGGCCAGCGTGGTATAGCTGGATCAGATGGTTCTCTCTGTAGACATCTGGGTTTTATTTTTAGATTGTTTTATTTTTATTTATATGTAGCTGTATATAAGTGTGTGTGTCTGTGTCTGTCTGTCTGTCTGTCTGTCTGTCTGTCTCTCTCTCTCTCTCTCTCTCTCTCTCTCTCTCTGTGTGTGTGTGTGTGTGTGTGTGTGTGTGTGTGTGTGTGTGTGTGTGTGTGTATACACATGTGTACTGGTACCCCTAGAGGCCAGAATAGGACGTGAGATCCCACAGAGCTGTAAGCACTTGGGAACTTCCTAAACTGCGTGTTGCTCATGGAACTCTGGTCCTGTACAAGAACCACAGGGTTTCCTAACCACTGACCTGTTTCTCTAGCCTCATATTTTTATTTATTTTGCGAAACCCTATGTAAGAGAAACAAGCCTTCCTATCCAGTTATCTGTTCCTCCAGACCCCTTGTTTGTTTGTTCTAAAGAACTCTTTGCAATGTGCACCTGGTAAATAGTGGGTGCTGTTTAAGCTCACTGAAAACAGACTCTTACAGCAGGATTGCCTTTCTTATCAGTTACCTCTCTGCAGCATGTTTGTCTCAAAGTGTCTTCCAGGGCCTTTTATCCTGGAATGGGCTGCCTGCCCCACTAACCCTGTGACTGGGGGAACAACACAAGAGGGAAATATTGTGTCCTTGAGAGTACCTAGAAAGTGAATCACTTCCAGCGGAAATTAGTACTGTTGTGACCATAAAAAAATAAAGATATATAAGAATATGTTCTGAGGTGAATGGGGCAAGAAGGTTCCTTGGCGGGCCTATGCCGAGGCAGCATCCCTTCCCCCTGAGAGACCAGCCACATAATAGTATAGTATAGAATACAGTCTCTCTGTTGTGTGTGTGTGTGTGTGTGTGTGTGTGTGTGTGTGTGTGTGTGTGTCTATCTATCCACACACATATATTTTGTGCACTGAAGACTGCCCTGTCCATTTTTTTAGAGCACTGCATTGTTAAAATGGTAGTTTGAATGAGAAATCTGCCGCATAAGCCCTGGTATAAACACTAGGCTCCCAGTGACCAGTGCTGTTTGGGGAGGTTTCCGTGGTGCGGGCTGGCTGGAGGAAGTACATCCCTGAGGGTGAGCTGTGAAATTGTTGGGCTTTGTCCCATGTCCGGGTCTCTCTCAGTGTGATGCTTGAAATTGAGGATGCACTCTCAGCTTCCTACTCCAGCCTCCATGCCTGTGGCTTGCTGTGGTACCCACCTCCCGTGATGGACTCATCCCTCTGGACCCGCTGGACAAAACCAACCCTCTCTTCTTTGCTTATAACACTTTATTACAGCAATGGAAAAGTAACGGGTACACAGCAATGTATTGGTGTTCTTCAACCTGACTCTTCAGCGTTGACATAGATCTACACACAAGGACTTAACCATTCTGTTTTCAGCCTGGGATGGCAGTGAAGAACAGGTACACACTGAGTTATGTTTATACTCAGGAACCATGGGCACATTACTTATTTTCTCTTGAGTGCCACCTTTCTGATATGAACAATTAATGATTAAGAGAGTTTTTATAATTTTTTTTATTTGCAAAGCGCTAAATGTTGTGTTATGTAATAAATGCAATCAAAATCAAACTTCTGAATACTTTGTGAGAAATTAAATATAATTCCTCTTCCTTATTCAGGACTGATGAGAACTGTAAACTTTCTTCTGAAGGGGACTACTTGGGACCATGGGGCTCTCTGCATCAAGAAGGGCTGGGCAACAGGGGAACCTCCTGTGCTAATGGATGCAAGGATTTCTCCTTTGGAATGCAAAGGACACCTGGGGCAGCTCTACTCCTCCCTTACAGCGTTTCCTGTTCTGTTAACTATAAAGTAAATAAGTCAAAGCCAACCACAACAAAACAACAAGATGTCAACACAGGCTTTTAGTTGCCGTGGACCACTAAAGGTTTGGTGTATTGTAGAGAAGACCCAAATAAGACACTGCACAGATTCGTAAGCTATTCTGCGATTAGAGTGAGGAAGGGCAAAGGGGAATCACACTGCCCAACAGCTTGTGAACTGGCAGAGCTGTGTCCTGCAATGTCTGGACAGCAAAGAAGACAGTCTGCTGCAGGCTGGAAGGAGGCAGAGGGAAAGATAAGACTCTATTTTGCTGGTGATTTGCACACTGTTTGGTGATGGCCTTTGCATTTCTTTTGGAGCCATTAAACTTCCATTCATCATTCCTCACCACAGCTCCTAGTGTCCTTAATCTGTCTCCTCCCTCATATTGCCTCAGATCTTCAAACTTTAAATGAACTCATTTGGTCTTTCCAAAGCCTTCTTCATAAAAATTTAAAAAGCATAGCGATTGTGATTTTCAAAATTTTATTTTCTCTCTGGAAGTTACACTTAAATGAATATGCAATTGTGCATCCACCCCTCCATTGGTCAATACTGAAAAGTCCCCAGTAAGAAAACATGGACAAGGGATTGAGCAACTAGGAAGGTACAGACCTCTATTTTGGCGGTGAGGTTACTTTCGGGGGGGGGGGTTCTCTGTAAGAATCAGAGCCAACTGTCTGTTTGGATGGGGTGTATAGGACAGAAGTGGAGCGGGACATAAGGAGGTAGAAAGACTTCTTTTTTTGGCATGCAGTTGGCCATTGCCAGGAGTAACCACACTTGGTTACAGAATGCTAGGAAATTGGTAAACACCTTTCCTAGCTGACCACTGCTGGGGTTCCACAAGACAGAGCAGTCAAGGATCTAGAAAAACAAATCAATTAACTTTTAGATATCAAATTTCTGTAGCACTGGAATTGTCACAGTTCAGCCAAAATGGAAAAGTTTACAAAATGGTGGCCCTGGCTAACAAGTAAGTCTCTCAAAATCTCTTGAATAGCTGGAGTTCTGATATAAGAGCTTAGACTCCTATGAGGCCAATCACTCTTTGATTCCTTTTGTTGTTATTGTTGTTGTTAGATTTATTTATTTAATTTGACACACACACACACACACACACACACACACACACACACACACACACACTGTCACTGTCTTTGGACACACCAGAAGAGAGCATCGGATCCCATTACAGATGGTCGTGAGCCACCATGTGGTTGCTGGGAATTGAACTCAGGACCTCTGGAAGGGCAGTCAGTTCTCTTAACCACTGGGCCATCTCTCCAGTCCTCACTCTTAATTCTTAAACAGAAAGTGTCACAGAGGTGTGGGGAGCAAGTAGCCTCAACATTTGGTAACCACCAGTCTCCTGAAGTGGGAAATCAGCTCGGTTTCACTTCTCATCCTCCATGAAAAATGTTGATGCACACATGATAAAGCGAGCATTTGTGGTTGCTGTATAGTTAGCATGAAATACAAACAAGAAGTCAGGCTGGGCCAAACAATGTCCATCTGTTGTACTCAAAAAGAAGCAGCCTGAGCAGAGAGGCCTCAGGAAGTCTTGAAAGCCTTACCTGCCTTTGTTCCACAAAACTTGCTGCAGAAACAGTCAGGATGGGAACCCAGAAAGCTCAGAGGTTCCAGGGTTCTAGAATGAATAGTTTGGGAATGGCGCATCTCTCTAAAGACAACACTCTCTCTTTAATAAGGAAAAAGGACATCCCTTCTTTTGACAAGAGCTTTGAAATGCATAAGAAGTACCTTGTAAAAATTTACAGCCCTTTTTGAAGGGTTGCTTATTTTTTTTTTCTTTTAAATACTTCCAATTACAGATTTACCACAGAGTTCTTCCTAGGCCTGAGTCGTGTGTTTAATATTCAAATGGCGCTTGTAGGGAGCCATCTGTTACATGACCGGGCCTGGAAATCCTTCCCAGGGCTTTCCATCAGCCTGTGCTGATGTTTGTCATGCTTTAGTTTTCCTCAGGCACTTGTGTTTCTATTTAGGAGAGCAAGGTGAAGGACTTGAAGGCAGGACACGATGTCTTCCTGATTATCTGGTGGCTGCCACTAAAAACACCTTGTTCAGCATATGTCTTGCTAAATTGTCTTTCCCCATCAACTACCCTCAATGTTTTCAGATAACACAATATTCTGAGAAAAGGACATTTTGTTAATCTTTGAATCTCTTCTAAGAATATGCCTTGCTCATTGCATTAATCAACACATTTTCCCAAAAGTGCTCTATCTTTAAATATGTGTGTGTGTGTGTGCATGTGCGTGTGTGTGTTCAGCTCACTGTCCCCTAAGTACCATCTCTCCAATTGCTGTTATATTTGAACTGCATCTATTTTGCTAAATAGGTTCCATCCAGTGTACTCCTTCCGGTTGGGATCTACCTGGGAAATGTGATGGGAGGGCTCCGAGAGTTTTTGATCACGCTCAGTAAAGAGCAGAAAGGTTGATTACTGTGTCTGACGGGTAGAGTGGGGCGTATGGGTCAATATGGGCCATTGGTTTGCCATTTCCACACTTTGCTTTACTTCATCTTCCTACTCCTGCTCGTTAATAAGCTTTGTGAACTGGCCAACCTTGAAGCAAGTATAGAGTAAAATTAACTCCTCTAGGTGGGAGATGAACCTGACCTGACAATAACACGAACAACAGCAATAATAGCAGCTATAGTTGTTGAACATGTGCTGTGTTATAAATACCACTGTTGCTAACTTACAAGCATTCAATCATTTCGTTTACTCCTCAGGAACATCCCACAAGCATTGAACATTTACTCCTTGGGAACATTTCTCACTTTTTCAGTTTCAGAGAAGAGTGGACTGACATTCTAAAATGTTACCTTGCTTTCCTGGATTCGTCACTCATATACTTAGCCTTGTTCATACTGTTCTGGGTCTGGACAACCACTCCAGACTCCTCCCTCACATGCAAACCCCAGCTCAGCTGCTCTGTCCACATGAATCCCCCATGCTAGTTCCCTGTGAAAGTGAACCAGTGGAGCCCGCACAGACCCTCTGAGGTCAGGATGGGCTCTTCTCTCTGGCTGTGACATCCTAGCCCATATGGCCAGTTCCAGGGAATTCACTTAAATTATCTGTCAATCTAATTCGATGAAACACTTCTCTTTTTAGTTTTTAGCAAATTGCCTGAATGTTTCACTTACTGTTGTGTATCCCATTCAAGTAATACATTCAAGATATTTACCAGGGCCCAACAGGTACTTTTCTGTAGTTGGCCACTCATCTCTATGGTCCTTCCATGAGACAAAAATACAGCTAGATTACTCAACTGCCACTTCCTTATATGTAAGAGTAGGCAGGGCACCATAATACTTTTTTCAATGGAGGCTGTGCCTGGTTCCTATCTGTAGTTTCTGCTGTCAAGAGGGCCCACAGCTTGGAAATGTTGATGACTAATTTTTAAATTTTCTAGAAGGAGTTAACCAGTCCATGACACGGTCCCATCTAATTTGCCTGAAGGTACAGAGACCCAGTATAGATTTTAATTACACCTTCTCAAGAATCAGTGATATTTCACTTCTTGTCAAAAGCCAGCATGAATACCAACAGAAAACAGTTCTATGGTTTGGAGGGTACACTGGGCAAATGGTGCCCTGCTGTTTATGTGAAGCCAGGTACCAGGAAGGAAGGAAGAAACCAGCTGAACCCCCAGGTGCTGTTCGTGGGTCTGTTTGCAAGGCTGTTCCTGCTATTTTGCCTAAGCAAAGCTCTTGTTTGCCATGGCAAGGTTTACTTTGCTTTGAGATGTTAGCACATGAAAAGGCTGGCCAACCTGGCCTTTTGAGGCAAGAATTGAGAAGTGAGAAATTCAGACACTGGTGAGATGTAAAGATAATTGCTTTTGTTGAAATGCATTTCAAATTTAATCTAGGTTCAAGCTCTTTCTCCAAGACTGCTTGGATAGAAGTGTGGACACACCCAGTTCACTCTGGGGTTCCTCTACTGCCCAATGGCTGGTATTTTGGCATACAAAGCTCAATTACCTTTACAATGAAGCAGATCAGTTCGTGTGTGTGTGTGTGTGTGTGTGTGTGTGTGTGTGTGTGTGTGTGTCTGTGTGTCTGTGTGTGTCTGTGTGTCTGTGTGTGTCTGTGTGTCTGGGTGTCTGTGTGTCTGTGTGTCTGTGTGTCTGTGTGTCTGTGTCTGTGTCTCTGTGTGTGAAGGAAGTAATGAAAGAGATCTGTATCAGTGTTTTCTCCATTTCTGTTTTCTCCACAATAAATTACTATACTTTTTGGCTTAATATTTTAGAGAAAAGTTCAAACCATCTCATCTGGATGACGTCAGCCAGGCCCCCAGCTCCTGCTGTATTTCCCCAATTCCTCAGTTTAGTAAAATCCTAAAAGTTTCCCCTCTATTTCTTCCCTTACCTCCCCAATGCCAGGAGTAAAACAATCTCCTCCCAGGTCTGAATCAAGGATATGTAACATTTTGGAACAATACAAATAAAATCTTTTTGTTGCCTGTGTCACGTATTTGGATCTCAAGGCAACCAATCTCATTTGCAAACTGAACTCAGGTAACCTCTCTTTCTCCACTGCCCACAGACTCAGGGCTTCTACTTACCACAAGCCCCCCTACCCTCTCATCCAACATTTCCCCTCCACAGCATACAGTGTGCTAAGACAAGATGGCCTGTCTTCCTACCTCTTGTCCTGCCGTGATTTTTCTAGAAGATAGAGTGGCATCCCAATTCATGACCACCTGAAAGTCAGCTTCTCTACCAGAGGCCCCAATCTTGCTCTCTTTCTCTCAGCACAACCCCAAATCCCTTTGCCTGCCTGTTCCCTTTAAATTCCATAGCCAGACTCTTGGGCTACACAGAGAAGACAGGGGCCTCAAATCCTGTAAATCACCTTGACCTCTCTTGTTTTACGTTTTTGCTTATTTGCCAACTGGATCGATATGAAAAGGATTCAAAGGGAGAGAGGTCTCATTCCTTCCATGCTCTTCAGAGTATTAAAGTGAAAGAATTTTTGAATTAGTTTAGTGCCAGCCACTACTCAAAGACTTAAAATCTCTTAACCTATTTATATCCCTAATACTTTTCCATTAAAAGTCTTTGTATAATAACTTAGTACACTTAGTATGTTTTTCTAGACTTAAGAACTAGTTATGTGTTAGAAACTACTTTTGGGTTATGCTCAGGGTGAAGGGAGATCTGTATTATCATTTTGTTTTTTCACTGTAGACAAAGGAAAAATCCGGGCAAGAGCTTTCCCTTCCCAGGACCTACATGTCCCTGTTGTCCCAGAAAGTGGCTGGCAATTCCTGTATCTGCTGTAGCCTTGCCCAGGGGAAGGGACAGTACATCTGTCCACTCTTCTCCCTGGTTCCTCAGAGGACAAGTCCATTAGCTCCTACAATCTTTAAGCTAAGGAACAAAACTATTGGTTCAGCCCTTATTGGTGCCTCTTCCCTATTCCCACCCACAAGGTCATAGTCATTTCATAGCTAAGAGCTCAGTTCACACTCTAGTCAATGCCATAGTTAATGGAAAGTCTGTCTTAAGGCATCTTTAGCAATTTTTCCTGAGGGAGGGGCATGAAAAAACTGTAAGACAGATATTTGAATTATTAAACAATCACTTAAAAAGATTTGATGATCTCAATTCTTAAAGAGTTGTTCCACATCACATAACAATTTCCAATGGCCTACTGTCCACTATATATTCTTTAAGCACGGTAGTATATATTTCTCCATACATTTCTTGACATTCTTTTAAAATGTTATGTGTATAGTTGTTTTGCCAGCATGCATGTCTGTTTACCACATATGTGCCTAGTGCCTCATGAGGCCAAAAGAGGTGTTGGGTCCTCTATAACTCAAGTTCCAGATAGACATGAGCCACCCTTTGGGTGTTGGGAATCAAACACGGGTCACCTGGAAAGATCAGCCATTATTTTAAATCTCTAAACCATTGAACCATGTCTCCAACCCACACAGTGTGATTTTTTTTTTTAATTTTTGTTTACCTCTATTTCAGAAACATTTGTTAGATAATTAGGTAGTTTTAGGTTCCAAAGTAAAGCACTTTTTGAGTATAAAATTGGAGTCAATAATGTTGAGTCATACTGTAAGGCACCAAATGGTAAAAAGACTATATTCAGTGAAAAATATAATAAGGCAACATGTACAGAGAAATCATTTCATCTTCTATTACCTATCAGCTATAGGTCTGTCTACCTTTCTACCCATCTATCTTCTATTTATCTACTATCTGTCTATCTTCATCATTATCATCCGTCTTTCACACACATATTTAGAGAAATCTACCTACACTAACTCATTAAAATCCTAGGAGGTGATAGGTTTATTACCTCTAATCTTTGTCTCTTTTTCTCCAATTTTATTTTGCACAAAAGATACACTGAAGCTCACATTAACAGAGTGTTTCAGAGTCAAGAGCATGTGTCACCCTCTCCTGCATGCATCCTGTGACTGACCTTCCAGCAGAACAATGTTAGAATCTTCCGTTGTCAGTGCCTCTGAATGATTGACGACCACTGCTTACCTCCCCCATCCTCTCCCGTTTAACATTGTAACTGATCATTTAACAATGTAACTGATAATTTACCAAAGTCAATAAGGAAAACAAGTGAACAGAAGGACAAGGGAGAATCGGCTCACTCTTCTGAACACACAATCAGAGAACGCCCAGTTCTTTGCCAGCTGTCTGCTCATGCACATGGTAGCGCATGGTAGCGAGCTTGTCCTGCTCCAACATGGAGAGAAGGTGCATCAGAGACGGGGAGGATTTAGAAGCGTTTTCCCTTGATCAGTCTGGAGACCCTGCCCGGCATATCTGACCTTAAAAAAAAAAATCTCAAATTTATGGAAGGCTGTGTAGGCTCTTTTAAGTGATTGCTGTCGTTCTTTCCCAAGTCTGTGTGGTGAGAACAGTGAATACCTTCATTTTTCAAATACAAAAGCTGTGGGGCAAAGACATGGCAACCTGCCGACACTTCCAGCAGGAAGCCACACAACTTGGGTTGGAGTCAGCACTGTGCGCCCAAGTCTTGTGCTGGTGAGGGCTGTCCCTTACTGCTTCTCATTTTTCTCTTGAAGTATGGCCTTACCACTCTTTAAACCTCTAGCAACCAGTAATGCTCTCATCCCCAGTGATGACAGAGTCTATCTCCAAAGTCTTTGTCCTAACAAAGTTGTGGTGACCTATGTAGGTGTGTAGTGTAAGGAACGCATGGACCCAGGAGGCAAAGCTGGTGTGGCAGCAGCGTTGCCTCTGGGTCCATGCGTTCCTTACACCTAGGCGGCAGAGCAGGTAGAGGGGTGGTCCTGACTGGTTCCTGCCTTTTTGAAAGCAGACTGGAGTGCTAGGTGGATATACAGAGACTCCCAATCTTCTTTAAAGGGTTATGTCTAAGTTTGAAGTTAAGTACAATCAGTAATAATATAAGAGAATCTTTCTAACAAGCTATTATAGTACAAGCTATGAGAATACACTCTTTTTTCTCTTTCTTGCTCTACTTATCTCGCTCCCCCAAAATATATCACTGTCTTGTATACACCCTTCTTCTTATTGACTTGGGTAACTAGAATTCCAGAAAACAAAGCCATAAACAAAGGAAAATTACTGGAGGTGGTTGTGGGGCGCTGGGAAGCAGGAGTGAGGGGCAGAGAAATAGGGCAATGAAGAAAGAGAAAGAAGAGAGGTTGTTGATTTTGTTGGACACACTTGCTGGTCAATCTTCCCAGGACTCTTTGAGGAATCACAAAAAGCTAGCCTTGGGGCTACCCCACTCAAGGATACCAGACCTGGCTTTATACACCAGTGGCCATTTCTTTTCATCTGAAGGTGTTCGGTTGGAGTGATAGGTTTCCAACATTTCTGCAGGCAGACTGGCTGAACAAGAAGGCTCAGAACTTGCTTGGGACACTGTTGACCTGCTTGGGACTCCTCATCAGAGCTCTGGGAGAACTCAGGGTGGGCTGAAAGTGGTGGAAAGGGTCCTAGAACCATGCCTTCCACGGTGACCTTTTGGGAAAAAAAGATACATTCCTTCCGTGTGTTGTGTAAGGAAAAATCAGAGTATAGTCAGGAAATCTCAAAGGCTGGTCCCATAATTGGCATCCTCCTTACCTGAGCTTATAAAATATTCTCAGACCTTCCTAGACCTGAGTTAGAAACCTAGACTGACTGGCCAGGAGTTGTGATTTAAAATTCCTAAGGTAACTTTTTGTGGGTTTTTTTTTGTTGTTGTTGTTGTTTCTTTTACAATTTAAATTTAGTTAGATGTATAGGTGTTTTGCCTGTTTCTACATCTGTCCACCACTTATATGCCTGGTGGCCATGGGGACCTGAAGATGGTGTCAGATCTCTTGGAACTGGAGTTAGAGATGGATGAGAGCTGTCAGAGGTTGGGAACTGAACCTGGATCCTTTGGAAAAGCAGACAGTGCTCTTAATTGCTGAGCCAACCACCTTAAGAACCAGAGCTTTAAAGATAGAGAAGACATCATTCACAAGTTAATGTTTCCTCTGGAGAAGACTGAGATCTGGAACTTGCTCAGATTGAGGTATCCCCCAGATCAATGTGCTAGCTCTAGGGATGTTATGCTGCTATAACAAAAGAGGACCTAATAAGAAAGAAATGTATTTTTCTCTCAAATAATATTTTATTCAGTATAGGTTTGTGGGCAATCTGCTCTACAAAATCCTTTAGGAACCCAGATTCATTTTTTATCAGGACCCTGACATCTCCTGTGGTGATTTCCTTATCTGGGCGACCAAAGCTAACCACTGTCACATCCAAACGCCGACCAAAGGATTTTTGGATTGGGGAGAGAGAGAATACCTGAAATCTGAGGCTCCTCTTATTTTGCAAGTGACATTTGAATGGCTCACCGCCTCTCAAAATCCATTGCTGCATAATTGCTCATGGGATTGCGTGTGACTGCAAAAGGGAAGTTGAGCGGGGCAGTCTCTGGCTGGGCATCTTTGTTCCCAGGAAAGGGCTCTAGAGGACAGTCATCTTCACATGAGCTGCAGCTCAGATTTTTCTAATACTGGGCACATGGCTGCTGTCATTTTGGTTCTGTTTTGTGCCTACTGAGTCCCGCAGGCTCCAGCAAGGGAGAAAGGAGCGGAGAAGGCTGTGGTCAGGTGACTTAGTTAGACTCATTTATTTCCCCTGGGGGGAGAAATACCACCCATCACCCAGGACAGAATGCCACTGTGAGAAGGGGGGGCACTCAGGGCCATCCTGGAGAAGGTTTAGGTTGAAATTTAGCATCAAAAATTTTTAACTGTCGATAAAGGAAAGAGGGGAACAAATAAAGAAAAAAAAAGTTGATAGAACTCAAACCTATGCCAACCAAGCTGTCCTGGCTTGGGAAAGGAGTATCTCTGTTCCTCACCCATGAGATCCAAATATACTCAGCCAAGTCAGTTGTCCAGCAGGCTAGTTCTAAACTTAGTCTTCCATTAGACTGAAATGGCAAGAGCTCTGGCAAGACCAGGAAGAACCTGAAGTCCAAGTCAGTGCTGAATGCTGGGGGAGCCCAAGGATCCTGGTACAGAAACATCAATATCCCGTGTTACAAGTTCAGAGGAAAACAGCAGAACGAGGAGGTGGAAGGCTGGGTGAGAACAGCCCATAATTAAACACGGAGGGAATGAAAACGAGATGGGCAGCGCCTGGGCAAAATGTTGAGCATTACATGCGATTGATGGACAAGGTCGGTGGGTGACCTAAAACAATAATTGAGAGAGAGAGAGAGCGAGAGAGAGAGAGAGAGAGAGAGAGAGAGAGAGAGAGTCAGGATGAGCATGGGAGAGGGAAGCCCAGAGACAAAGCTTTTTTAAACAGTGTAACTCTCAGGGCCAAAGTCAGAGAACCAGATCCCTATTATTCCTTGAGTAATATGTCAACCTCAATGTAGTCTCTGGGCATGGATTTAAAGTAACAATTTAGAATAAATCATAATTAGAAAGCTAATTAACTGGAGCAATGCATAATAAAAGACATAGGCCTTGAATTGTGCCTCCGAAGCCAGCTGACTTTTGCTTTTGTATTTCTGGTAGGAGGGACTATAGATTATATCTAAATATATCACAGGAACCCTAACAAATAGGCATGGGCACAATTAAGCCACTCGACATAAAGCAAAAAGCTTCCCCAATGTCAGCAAGCAGTGGTGTTCTTCTAAATTTAAGGCTTCTGTAAAACCTAAGAGGAAACACTAATCAGCAACCCTTTATCCTTTTAATGAAGGCCGGCAGCTCTCATATATATTTTTTTAATCTCTCTTTGCTTTACAGTACACAGAAATTGCCCCTGAGAATTTTGTTTTCTCTGTGCTCACTACGGAATTAGCAGAAAACCATACATCCAAAAATGATGCCTGCTACGTCTCTGGTTTTTAGAATCCCCTCTTTTTAACAGTTGAGAAATCTCAGCCCTGCTTGAGTATGCTCACCTGCGAGGATCAAACACTGTTTTTCAAAGAAGCAAAGGAAACAAGCATTTGCAAATATGTTTAGAGCCGTGCACACGCCTAAGTTTAATGACTACACACAACTTTGTCCTTGACAGACTCGTGAGATGGGAGGAGATTGTCTTCGTACTCCACCTCTCCTTTCATGTTATCACCACCATCACCATCATCACCACCACCATCATCAGAGTTGTCATCCTCATTGTTCATTGTCTTTCCCATCCCTCCCTCCCCCCACCCCCAGGCTCTGACACTTCCTGGTAATGTGTGTTGTAATATAAATGATCTAAATAGAAGTTTGGACTCTGGGGTTATACTGCTTGAGGTCACCCTGTAGTTCCGTGACTAATAAATTGGATGGTCAAAGCTACTTCAGCTCTCAGAGTCCCTAGTCCTCATTTGTGGAATGAAGAAGAAATGGCTGGGTAGATTGAAAGGGTTGTGTTGATACTGATAAGCCTGCTAGAATAGTTCCTGGAGCACAGGAGGCACCTGCCTGTGGTTTGTCCTTAATCAGTTCAGCGCATCGGCCAGCACATCTGCAACTGTACCCCAACCTTGCCTAAACTCTGAGCACTTCAACTCTATAATTATTATCCTGCTGGCCTTGTCTTCTGGGGGGGGGGGGGAGGTTAGCTTCCTTTGTGTCCTCTCAGGCAGCTGATGGAAAAAAGGCTAAATGTAAGCTGGACCACGGCTACTAAATTTGAATGGCCATGCAAATCACGTGCTGACCTCATTGAAGTGCAGGATTAGACCTAGCTTTCCCAGAGCCTGATGATGCACCGATGCTGTTCCGTGGGCCACACTGGGGAAAGGAAGAAGTTCAAATTTTCAGAATGCAAGTTCCCCAACTTCATCTACTATATATTTAAGCTACAAATTCTTTATCGGATTTATACAAAAGTTAAATTAAGAAATAAATACAAAATATTTGGCCAAGTGTCTAGCCAATCTCTAATAGGTAACTAATAAGTGGTTAAGAGCAGGTAGCTAGACACTAATTCCCAAGGGGAATTTCATTTTAGAGAAAGCTACAGATTAGAGGAAATGCTATAATTCCCAATTGTATTATCAAATAAAGAATTATCAGGTTTTTATTCCAGGCTGCCAAAGAAAAAAAAATATACAAATCAAGCATTGTCATTTCTAAACAAAAATCCCCACTTTGGCTCCAGCATCACAGAATCTACAGCCAAGGACATACGTTTGGAGCCAAAATTAAGTAACACAGTGTTATTTCCCACCTAAAATATTCAGACCTCTATAGCAGTGGTTTTCAACCCATGGATATCAACCCCTTTAGGAGTCACCTGTCAGATATCCTTCATCATCAGATACTAAAATTATAATTCATAACAGTAGCAAAATTAGTTATGAAGTAGCAATGAAATATATGAGTGGTTCTGATTCTAAGGTCCTATTCCCCAATTGGTTCTTTACCTATCAATAAAGATGCCAGGGACCAACTGATGGTCAGAAGCAAAGAGGTGGGACTTCTGGGTCCCTGCAGGAGGAGGCTAGGAGACACAGGGAGAGGAAGAGAGATTTCCACCATGTTTCAGAAAGAGAAAAGGCCACTGGCCATGTGAGATCTAGGGTAGAGTGGCCATTGGTCACTTTCCCAACTGGGCCTTGGGTAATAACTAAATTTGAGGGCAGATTAAGGTTCTGAGCTAAGAGTATTGGGAAGGGCACACTAGCCACAGGAGATTAGAAGCACCCAGCAATTGAACCAAGAAGGCAGGTTGAAAATAATGTGTGTGTAGTGTGTGTGTGTGTAGTGTGTGTGTGTGTGTCTGAGTGTGTGTAGTGTGTGTGTATGTGTGTCTGTGTGTGTGTAGTGTGTGTGTCTGTGTGTGTGTAGTGTGTGTGTGTAGTGTGTGTGTGTGTAGTGTGTGTGTGTGTAGTGTGTGTGTGTAGTGTGTGTGTGTGTGTGTAGTGTGTGTGTGTGTGTGTGTAGTGTGTGTGTAGTGTGTGTGTGTGTAGTGTGTGTGTGTGTGTGTGTGTGTGTAGTGTGTGTGTGTAGTGTGTGTGTGTGTGTATGTGTGTATGTGTGTGTATGTATGTGTGTGTGTCTGTGTGTGTGTGTGTGTGTGTGTGTGTGTGTGTGTGTGTGTGTTTCATCTGAGGATCCAAGGGAACCTGGGTGGGGCTGGTAGCATGGTATGCGTGTAGTTTAAAGTGGGGTACCAAAAACTACACACTACAGAAATAATTTTTATGGTTGCATGTCACCACAACATGAGAAACTGTATTAAAGGGTCACAGCATTAGGAAGGTTGAAAAACACTTCACAGAAGGTCATTCTAGGAACAATATAGCATGTGAGTTGGGGTATATTGAGGAAGAGTTCGTCTGGGAAAGAGCCAAATGAAGGGACCAAATAAGTACAGACCTGGCACTCTCATAGGGTCAGAAGCACTGGCTCCTCCTACAGCTAGCTGAACAGTGACATAGCACATATTGCATTTGGGCAGAATACCTCACAGGTCTACCTCTGTAATGGGCAACATATACCTAAACCAAATATTAACCTAGTTCTACCTACTAAAAAAAATAGGGGCTGGAGCGATTGCTCAGCAGTTAAGAGCACTGACTGCTCTTCCGAAGGTCCTGAGTTCAAATCCCAGCAACCATATGGTGGCTCACAACCATCCGCAATGAGATCTGGTGCCCTCTGTGTATAGCCACAGTGTACATACATATAATAATAAAGACATTAAAAAAATAAATCATATAAGGCTCACAAAGACCAAACGAATGCCAGAATAATTTGCCGGCATCAAGGACAAACACATTCAACATTCACCAAAGTAGAAATGATGAAATCTGGCGTAGAATCAGGTGATGAAGCGTGAAAAAGAAAGCAAGAGAATACAGTATGTAATAAAGAGAAAAATCAACCAATTAAATCCAAATTGTAAATAACATTAATGACTATACAAGTCTTTGAGTAAAAACTATCCACACTAAAAACAGGAAAGAAAGAAAAAAAGAAATTTAAAAGACAAAGTGCCACTAAAATATGAGTAATTTTCAAGTGGCCAAAAGCATATACAGCTAGAATTGAGTTCTACACACTGGAATGAAGGACAAAAAGAGTAAGGACGTGGGTTATTATATGATATTTTCTTCTTATTTTAATTACTTCAAAGAACAATGGAAAGGGCTGGGAAGTCAGCTCCATGGTTAAAGGGCTTTCCTGTCAGGCATGAGAATCTGAGTTTGAGTCTCCAGCGTTCACGTAAGTCAGGATCAGCCACATCCGACTATAATCACAGCCACTGATGAACACGAAAGGAGCTGTGAAGCTTGCTTGCAACCGAGTCTAGGCAAACAGTAAGCTCCTTAGGAGCAGGAAGAAAAGGAGCCAATTAAACCCAAATAAACGAGGAGAAAGTCATTTATTTAAATGAGTTGACGAATGATAAACTAGAAAACAGAAACTAGAATGCCATGGAGAAAATCCATCTACTAAAATATTAATTGGCTAAAAGGATCAATAGAATTGATGAATTTTAAACCCAACCAGTGAGAGGCAGGAGGGAATCAAGGAGGGTACTGTGAGATGAAACAATACACAGGACACCATTGCTGATCCCATTTCATGCCAAGAAATTCAACAACTTAAATAAAACACAGTCCATGCAAGAAAAACAACTGGACTGCACTCGTGAAAAGAATAGATAACAAGGATTGGCCTCAATCAATTATAAGGTTTGAATTTATAGTTAAATACTTTCCCATGGAGAGAACCCCATGACCAAATGAGTTCAACATTGAACGCTATCAATCATTTATAAAGAAAAACAGTGTCAATGTTACACACACACAGTCAGAAGATGAAGGAGAGTGGACAAATTTCAAACCTATTCCTTGAGGTCAGCATTATCTTTTTTTTTTTTTTTTCCACAAGTTAAATGGACGTCTAATACACTGTCAGGACTAGAAGCACAGAGAGTCAAGGGTTGTGGGATTGACAATAATGTTGAGGTTACATTTTTCAAGGAAGCTCCCGTCCTTCCTTCTCCGGCTTCCTTGGAGCTGGTCTCGGCCAGCCATCCACTCGCCGCTGCGCTTGCAGTGATCACATCTTCTCATTGCACCCCACCTCCGATGGCACTGTTTCCCACTAAGACTCATCCCACTCAAGGTATAGGAGCCCACAGAAGTGAGAACGGCAAACTCGTGAGAAAGAACTCGAAGGGCCAAGGGCTCTGTTCTGAGCGTCTGCTCACACGGACCTTCTATTTGTTCATATTAGTAAATTGGAATAATAGAAATGAAAGCTACTTTAATGAAAAAGAAACTCAGGGGTGAGATCATTAAATATAACTACTGGAATTTTAAATATAAATATCATGTGCTCCCGGATCAGTATCAGGCAGAAGCTAAACTATTATCTAGATTCCTGGTCTCAGAGAAAAAGGGTCAGAGACAAAGAAGGCTTCATATCATTAGGTCCATTTGCAAACAGCCAAGGGCCTTCAGGAGACCCACACTAGTCTTTCTTTTTATCCGATACTTCTGTTGGTCCTTTTGCGGGTAATCCATTAGTACCTGCACCCTTGCAGTCTACCTTGCTCATGTTCTTATCGCCGGATTGCTGGATGGCTTTTTTTAGGTCATATGTGTCTGATCACAGGGTATATGTATGGCTCCAGGAACTTTTTGAAGATCTGGACTGGAATGACAATGCAAGGAGTGCACACCATCGTCGCAGGCTGGAGCTCCGAAACACTACCAAGACGCCCAGGGCAATGGCCGAACTGAGGTCAGCTTTATCTTGAGATCAAAACCAAAACTTGCCATTGAAAACAAAGCAAAAAGAAAACCATAGATAAATATCACAAAAATTAATGTAAACATTTGAACAATAGCTTAGCAAATCAAACCCCAAAACACAGAAAAGGGGAAATAATGTTATGACCAAATGGAGCTCGCCAGAACAATGTGACACTAGTTTGACATTTCAAAATCGATATGATTTTTGTTATATATTTTTAAAGATTTATTTATTATATGTAAGTACACTGTAGCTGTCTTCAGGTACACCAGAAGAGGGAGTCAGATCTCATTACGGATGGTTGTGAGCCACCAGGTGTTTGCTGGGATTTGAACTCAAGACCTTCAGAAGAGCAGTCGGAGCTCTTAACCACTGAGCCATCTCTCCAGCCCCTGATTTTTGTTATATTAGCAAACTAATATAAAAGAGAAAACTGTGTAATCAACTCAATAATGAATTCAGAAAAGCATTTTAAAAGTTGAGTCATTTTTTTATTTACAAAATATAACTTCTCAACAAAATAGAAAAAAAACATCTATGAATGGTTATCACCCACTATGACCTTTGATGAACTCTCTTATCTAAGAATGTAGATCAGGGCACTAACATGCATCTTATCTGTCCTCAACAGTGCACCAATGGCTCTAATCAATGCAAGAGACCAGTAAAGAGAACCAAGAAGCATCTGTTTAGGAAGAAAGAAGTAAAACCCCTTTTTATTCATCGAGGATATGACAATATAGAAGACTCTGGGATATATATAAACTTCCTGGAACTGACAGTATCAGAATAGCTGAAAAATGTAATGTATTATATTTCTATGTGCCAGCCTCAAATGATCATAAGTAGAATTTAATGATAATTCCATTTACAACAGTATCAGCATGCAAAACAATAAGAGATAAATGAAAATATGTGCAAGGTGTGCACACTGGAATTATAAAACATTATTATTAGATATGAAAGATTAAATTATTCACCGGTTAAGACCTCTTCTGGTTAAGACATTACTTTTCTACAATTTGTTGTAGAGATTTAATGCAATTGGTATCAAAATCATGACAGAATTTTTTCTTTCAGTATAAAATTCATATAGCAATAAAAAGAATTGAGAATACCCAGCAAAGGAGCTTTGAAAGAGAGCTAAGACAGGAGGACAGCTAACAATAGCTGACTTCATGACTTACACAACTGTACATTCTCTAGTCTTCATTTCTGAGTCATGTCAAAAATCTGATTTTAAAATAACTGCAAATTTACTTTCACCTGATACTTTTGCTCCTAACAACAGGAAGGATTCTAACACTCAGGCGGTTTTATTTATTTAAAGTATGTTTTTACTTAATAAGTCGTTGATAATTTCATACATTATATATTGATCATATGTTTTGATCTCCCCCCAGATTCATCATACCTAACTTTGTGTCCTTACTTTATTTTATGCTTTGTTTTGTTTTTTAAACTTATCTATCAAGTCCAGTTAGCACTGCCCGTAGAATACTCTCGGTGTGTGTCCTTCCGGTGAAACGTGTTAGGCTTATCAAAGACAGCGTCCTTGAAAAAAACTGACTCTCCCCCTCCCTTCCATTATCAGTTGGCCAAAGCCCCTCACCTGGGAGCAGAACTTCACTCATGATCACTTCTCCACTTTTCTTCTCCATCATGGGATTCTGAGTGGTCTGATCTTGTTCGGGTCACAATGGAGTTTATATAGGCAACTCTTCTGTTGTTTCTGGAAAACATTCTTTCCTTTGACTCGTTCTATCTCCTGGTTCTTACAGTCTTTCTGACCCATCTTTTTGTAATGATGCTAAGCACTGGGACCAAGGGGTAAGACATCAGTGTTCCTATGTTCACTCTGAAGTCATCTGTTCAGTTGTGGGCCAGGTACTCTCTACTGCTAAAAGAACCTTCTCTCATGAAATTGAAAACCATGCACTACTCTATCAGTATAATAGGAAGTTGTTAGGAGTCAGTTAATTTAATACTTTGCTCCATTAACAGAGTTAAGAGTAGTAGGTTCTACTCTAGGACCTTTCCAGCCGTACATTCTCAGCCCCAATACCTGTACTGGCACAGGTTCCATTTTGAGGAGCATACCTTAAATAGAGTCAGAAGGTGTTTGGTTGCTTGCATGGCACTCATGCCACTATTGCATCAGTGGGCGTGTCTCGACAGGCCAGTTGCCACTGCAACTTGCAGGTTTCAGAGCTGGAGGAGATTGATGGACACTTTTATCCTCTGGTAGTATGCACAGCACCTTCCAGAACTGTAATAGCTAACCACTAGAAGTGAGGCATCCAAGAAAGGACCAGCTTAATTTCTTTATGATTCAACTTCACCAATAGGGTCTGGAAGGTAACTAAAGCCATGGCATTAGTCAATAATATCTGAGGTTCCAGGGGTCCTTACTGACCAACAACTGCAATTAGAGGAAACCTATTCCTGGCCTTGAACTTTTCACTTGTTAGCCTGTGGTATTTAGTAGGGGTATTAATGTCCTGTTCTATAAACTGCTCTAATGGTGTCTGTGTTCACATTTAAGAAACTTTGGCAGTAGCAGTTTTTCACAGGACTCTCATGAGCTCTTCAGTGTTAATTATACCCCTCCGTATTTTTTTCTCTTCACCTTCCCTTACATTCTCCACACCCCATCTAACCCTTCCTGACTCACGATTCCCCTTCCCCTTTTTTATATTACTGCATTCTATCTTTCTTTGCTTGAAACTTCCCCCATGGCCCATTACCCAGAATCCTGCTGCCAGCCCCATCCCTCCTCATACTCCACCACCACTGTTGCACAATGTCTAATATTTTTTTAAATGGCTACCATGAAAGGGGCCTTGGAGCACCAAGAACAGGCTGGGTTCTGAGGTTAAAATTTTAGTAGCTCAGCTAGGGCAAGCCTGTCAAAAATTATTTTTAATATATGTATTGAGTTGACATAATATATGGCTAGTCTCTTGTTCATAGCCTTTCTTTTGGATTTAGGTCCTTGTATATTTTACTCCTATCCCATCAGCATTAAAAACATATATCTTATTATCTTGTTCCTCAAAGATACACAAGATAATTCATTCCATAATATTTCACAATACATTTTATTTTTTTTTTTTTTTTTTTTTTTTTCATTTTTTTTTTATTAGGTATTTAGCTCATTTACATTTCCAATGCTATACCAAAAGTCCCCCTTACCCACCCACCCCCACTCCCCTACCCACCCACTCCCCCCCTTTGGCCCTGGCGTTCCCCTGTACCGGGGCACACAAAGTCTGCGTGTCCAATGGGCCTCTCTTTCCAGTGATGGCCGACTAGGCCATCTTTTGATACATATGCAGCTAGAGTCAAGAGCTCAGGGGTACTGGTTAGTTCATAATGTTGTTCCACCTATAGGGTTGAAGATCCCTTTAGCTCCTTGGGTACTTTCTCTAGCTCCTCCATTGGGAGCCCTGTGATCCATCCATTAGCTGACTGTGAGCATCCACTTCTGTGTTTGCTAGGCCCCGGCATAGTCTCACAAGAGACAGCTACATCTGGGTCCTTTCAGTAAAATCTTGCTAGTGTATGCAATGGTGTCAGCATTTGGAAGCTGATTATGGGGTGGATCCCTGGATATGGCAGTCTCTACATGGTCCATCCTTTCATCTCAGCTCCATACTTTGTTTCTGTAACTCCTTCCATGGGTGTTTTGTTCCCACTTCTAAGGAGGGGCATAGTGTCCACACTTCAGTCTTCATTTTTCTTGAGTTTCATGTGTTTAGGAAATTGTATCTTATATCGTGGGTATCCTAGGTTTTGGGCTAGTATCCACTTATCAGTGAGTACATATTGTGTGAGTTCCTTTGTGATTGTGTTACCTCACTCAGGGATGATGCTCTCCAGGTCCATCCATTTGGCTAGGAATTTCATAAATTCATTCTTTTTAATAGCTGAGTAGTACTCCATTGTGTAGATGTACCACATTTTCTGTATCCATTCCTCTGTTGAGGGGCATCTGGGTTCTTTCCAGTTTCTGGCTATTATAAATAAGGCTGCTATGAACATAGTGGAGCATGTGTCCTTCTTACCAGTTGGGGCTTCTTCTGGATATATGCCCAGGAGAGGTATTGCTGGATCCTCCGGTAGTACTATGTCCAATTTTCTGAGGAACCGCCAGACTGATTTCCAGAGTGGTTGTACAAGCCTGCAATCCCACCAACAATGGAGGAGTGTTCCTCTTTCTCCACATCCTCGCCAGCATCTGCTGTCACCTGAATTTTTGATCTTAGCCATTCTCACTGGTGTGAGGTGGAATCTCAGGGTTGTTTTGATTTGCATTTCCCTGATGATTAAGGATGTTGAACATTTTTTCAGGTGCTTCTCTGCCATTCGGTATTCCTCAGGTGAGAATTCTTTGTTCAGTTCTGAGCCCCATTTTTTAAGGGGGTTATTTGATTTTCTGAGGTCCACCTTCTTGAGTTCTTTATATATGTTGGATATTAGTCCCCTATCTGATTTAGGATAGGTAAAGATCCTTTCCCAGTCTGTTGGTGGTCTTTTTGTCTTATAGACAGTGTCTTTTGCCTTGCAGAAACTTTGGAGTTTCATTAGGTCCCATTTGTCAATTCTCGATCTTACAGCACAAGCCATTGCTGTTCTGTTCAGGAATTTTTCCCCTGTGCCCATATCTTCAAGGCTTTTCCCCACTTTCTCCTCTATAAGTTTCAGTGTCTCTGGTTTTATGTGAAGTTCCTTGATCCACTTAGATTTGACCTTAGTACAAGGAGATAAGTATGGATCGATTCGCATTCTTCTACATGATAACAACCAGTTGTGCCAGCACCAATTGTTGAAAATGCTGTCTTTCTTCCACTGGATGGTTTTGGCTCCCTTGTCGAAGATCAAGTGACCATAGGTGTGTGGGTTCATTTCTGGGTCTTCAATTCTATTCCATTGGTCCACTTGTCTGTCTCTATACCAGTACCATGCAGTTTTTATCACAATTGCTCTGTAGTAAAGCTTTAGGTCAGGCATGGTGATTCCACCAGAGGTTCTTTTATCCTTGAGAAGAGTTTTTGCTATCCTCGGTTTTTTGTTATTCCAGATGAATTTGCAAATTGCTCCTTCTAATTCGTTGAAGAATTGAGTTGGAATTTTAATGGGGATTGCATTGAATCTGTAGATTGCTTTTGGCAAGATAGCCATTTTTACAATGTTGGTCCTGCCAATCCATGAGCATGGGAGATCTTTCCATCTTCTGAGATCTTCTTTAATTTCTTTCTTCAGGGACTTGAAGTTTTTATCATACAGATCTTTCACTTCCTTCGTTAGAGTCACGCCGAGATATTTTATATTATTTGTGGCTATTGAGAAGGGTGTTGTTTCCCTAATTTCTTTCTCAGCCTGTTTATTCTTTGTGTAGAGAAAGGCCATTGACTTGTTTGAGTTAATTTTATATCCAGCTACTTCACCGAAGCTGTTTATCAGGTTTAGGAGTTCTCTGTTGGAATTTTTAGGGTCACTTATATATACTATCATATCATCTGCAAAAAGTGATATTTTGACTTCCTCTTTTCCAATTTGTATCCCCTTGATCTCCTTTTGTTGTCGAATTGCTCTGGCTAATACTTCAAGTACTATGTTGAAAAGGTAGGGAGAAAGTGGGCAGCCTTGTCTAGTCCCTGATTTTAGTGGGATTGCTTCCAGCTTCTCTCCATTTACTTTGATGTTGGCTACTGGTTTGCTGTAGATTGCTTTTATCATGTTTAGGTATTGGCCTTGAATTCCTGATCTTTCCAGAACTTTTATCATGAATGGGTGTTGGATCTTGTCAAATGCTTTTTCTGCATCTAACGAGACGATCATGTGGTTTTTGTCTTTGAGTTTGTTTATATAATGGATTACATTGATGGATTTTCGTATATTAAACCATCCCTGCATCCCTGGAATAAAACCTACTTGGTCAGGATGGATGATTGCTTTAATGTGTTCTTGGATTCGGTTAGCGAGAATTTTATTAAGAATTTTTGCATCGATGTTCATAAGAGAAATTGGTCTGAAGTTCTCTATCTTTGTTGGATCTTTCTGTGGTTTAGGTATCAGAGTAATAGTGGCTTCATAAAATGAGTTGGGTAGAATACCTTCTACTTCTATCTTGTGAAAAAGTTTGTGCAGAACTGGGGTTAGATCTTCTTTGAAGGTCTGATAGAACTCTGCACTAAACCCGTCTGGTCCTGGGCTTTTTTTGGCTGGGAGACTATTAATAACTGCTTCTATTTCTTTAGGGGATATGGGACTGTTTAGAAGGTCAACTTGATCCTGATTCAACTTTGGTACCTGGTATCTGTCCAGAAATTTGTCCATTTCATCCAGGTTTTCCAGTTTTGTTGAGTATAGCCTTTTGTAGAAGGATCTGATTGTGTTTTGGATTTCTTCAGGATCTGTTGTTATGTCTCCCTTTTCATTTCTGATTTTGTTAATTAGGATTTTGTCCCTGTGCCCTTTAGTGAATCTAGCTAAGGGTTTATCTATCTTGTTGATTTTCTCAAAGAACCAACTCCTCGTTTGGTTAATTCTTTGAATAGTTCTTCTTGTTTCCACTTGGTTGATTTCACCCCTGAGTTTGATTATTTCCTGCCGTCTACTCCTCTTGGGTGAATTTGCTTCCTTTTTTTCTAGAGCTTTTAGATGTGTTGTCAAGCTGCTAGTATGTTCTCTCTCCCGTTTTTTCTTGAAGGCACTCATAGCTATGAGTTTCCCTCTTAGAAATGCTTTCATTGTGTCCCAAAGGTTTGGGTACGTTGTGGCTTCATTTTCATTAAACTCTAAAAAGTCTTTAATTTCTTTCTTTATTCCTTCCTTGACCAAGGTATCATTGAGAAGAGTGTTGTTCAGTTTCCATGTGAATGTTGGCTTTCTGTTATTTATTTTGTTATTGAAGATCAGCCTTAGTGCATGGTGATCTGATAGGATACATGGGACAATTTCAATATTTTTGAATCTGTTGAGGCCTGATTTGTGACCTATTATGTGGTCAATTTTGGAGAAGGTACCATGAGGTGCTGAGAAGAAGGTATATCCTTTTGTTTTAGGATAAAATGTTCTGTAGATATCTGTCAGATCCATTTGTTTCATCACTTCTGTTAGTTTCAGTGTGTCCCTGTTTAGTTTCTGTTTCCATGATCTGTCCATTGGTGAAAGTGGTGTGTTGAAGTCTCCCACTATTATTGTGTGAGGCGCAATGTGTGCTTTGAGCTTTACTAAAGTTTCTTTAGTGAATGTGGCTGCTCTTGTATTTGGAGCATAGATATTCAGAATTGAGAGTTCCTCTTGGAGGATTTTACCTTTGATGAGAATGAAGTGTCCCTCCTTGTCTTTTTTGATGACTTTGGGTTGGAAGTCAATCTTATCAGATATTAGGATGGCTACTCCTGCTTGTTTCTTCATACCATTTGCTTGGAAAATTGTTTTCCAGCCTTTCATTCTGAGGTAGTGTCTATCTTTTTCTCTGAGATGAGTTTCCTGTAAGCAGCAAAATGTTGGGTCTTGTTTGTGTAACCAGTTTGTTAGTCTATGTCTTTTTATTGGCGAGTTGAGACCATTGATGTTAAGAGATATTAAGGAAAAGTAATTGTTGCTTCCTGTTATTTTAGTTGTTAAAGGTGGCATTCTGTTCTTGTGGCTGTCTTCTTTTAGGTTTGTTGAGGGATTACCTTCTTGTTTTTTCTAGGGCGTTGTTCCCGTTCTTGTATTGGTTTTTTTCTGTTATTATCCTTTGAAGGGCTGGATTCGTGGAGAGATAATGCGTGAATTTGGTTTTGTCGTGGAATACTTTGGTTTCTCCCTCT
The DNA here is from genome assembly GCF_000001635.26 of Mus musculus. Lineage (NCBI taxonomy): Eukaryota > Metazoa > Chordata > Mammalia > Rodentia > Muridae > Mus > Mus musculus. Next base: position 28,154,202 of record NC_000085.6, read on the forward strand.
ATGATAATTGAGAGTTTGGCTGGGTATAGTAGCCTGGGCTGCAGTTTGTGTTCTCTTAGTGTCTGTATAACATCTGTCCAGGCTCTTCTGGCTTTCATAGTCTCTGGTGAAAAATCTGGTGTAATTCTGATAGGCTTGCCTTTATATGTTACTTGACCTTTTTCCCTTACTGCTTTTAGTATTCTATCTTTATTTAGTGCATTTGATGTTCTGATTATTATGTGTCGGGAGGAATTTCTTTTCTGGTCCAGTCTATTTGGAGTTCTGTAGGCTTCTTGTATGTTCATATGCATCTCATTCTTTAGATTTGGGAAGTTTTCTTCAATAATTTTGTTGAAGATGTTTGCTGGACCTTTGAGTTGAAAATCTTCATTCTCATCCACTCCTATTATCCGTACGTTTGGTCTTCTTATTGTGTCCTGGATTTCCTGGATATTTTGAGTTAGGATCTTTTTGCATTTTCCATTTTCTTTGATTGTTGTGCCGATGTTCTCTATGGAATCTTCTGCACCTGAGATTCTCTCTTCCATCTCTTGTATTCTGTTGCTGATGCTCAAATCTATGGTTCCAGATTTCTTTCCTAGGGTTTCTATCTCTAGTGTTGCCTCGCTTTGAGTTTTCTTTATTGTGTCTACTTCCCTTTTTAGGTCTAGTATGGTTTTGTTCATTTCCATCACCTGTTTGTATGTTTTTTCCTCTTTTTCTGTAAGGACTTCTACCTGTTTGATTGTGTTTTCCTGTTTTTCTTTAAGGACTTGTAACTCTTTAGCAGTGTTCTCCTGTATTTCTTTAAGTGAGTTATTAAAGTCCTTCTTGATGTCCTCTACCATCATCATGAGATATGCTTTTAAATCTAGGTCTAGGTTCTCAGGTGTGTTGGGGTTCCCTGGACTGGGCGAAGTGGGTGTGCTGGGTTCTGGTGATGGTGAGTGGTCTTGGTTCCTGTTAGTAAGATTCCTCCGTTTACCTTTCGCCATCTGGTAATCTCTGGAGTTAGTAGTTATAGTTGACTCTGTTTAGAGATTGTTCTTCTGGTGATTCTGTTACCGTCTATCAGCAGACCTGGGAGACAGATTCTCTCCTCTGAGTTTCAGTGCTCAGAGCACTCTCTGCTGGCAAGCTCTCTTACAGGGAAGGTGCGCAGATATCTTGTATTTGGACCTCCTCCTGGCCGAAGAAGAAGGCCCAAAACAGGACCTTTCTCAGACAGTGTGTTGCTTTGGCAGTTCCCAGGTGGTACAGACTCTCACCTAAGCAGACTAAATTCCTAAGTTCCTTGGAGTCCCGGGACCAAGATGGCAACCGCTGCTGCTGTGGCTTAGGCCGCCTCCCCAGCCGGGTGGGCACCTGTCCTCCGGTCCGGAAGGTGGCCGGCTGTCCCCGGCCCACACAGGGTGCTGCCTCAGCGCCTCTGTGCTTCTGCCTGTTCCAGAAGCTGTCAGGTTCTCTGGCGCACCCTCTCCCCTGTTCAGACTAATTTCCTAAGTTCGGCGGGTCCCGGACCAAGATGGCGACCGCTGCTGCTGTGGCTTAGGTCGCCTCCCCAGCCGGGCGGGCACCTGTCCTCCGGTCCGGAAGGTGGCCGGCTGTCCCCGGCCCACACAGGGTGCTGCCTCAGCCCCTCTGTGCTTCTGCCTGTTCCAGAGGCTGTCAGGTTCTCTGGCGCACCCTCTCACCTGTTCAGACTAATTTCCTAAATTCGGCGGGTCCCGGACCAAGATGGCGACCGCTGCTGCTGTGGCTTAGGCCGCCTCCCCAGCTGGGTGGGCACCTGTCCTCCGGTCCGGAAGGTGGCCGGCTGTCCCCGGCCCACACAGGGTGCTGCCTCAGCGCCTCTGTGCTTCTGCCTGTTCCAGAAGCTGTCAGGTTCTCTGGCGCACCCTCTCACCTGTTCAGACTAATTTCCTAAGTTCGGCGGGTCTCGGACCAACTCACAATACATTTTAGAGGAGGGCTACTTCAGATGAAAAAAACACCTTTAGCTTTGATGAGAATTAGAGAGTTAAATACACTTTTTAAACCTCTTTGAAGTCTATTGATTTTGCCTTGATCCAAGCAACCAACTCCACTCTGGATCCCATGGGGCAGCTTCAGCGTTAGCTCTATTTCTACCTCACCTGTCAGAATCTCTGTGCGCTCAGATAACAGAATCATCATCCATCAAAGACAGAAGTCAGATCATGTGCACCTCTCAAGCTTGCATTCCCTTCAGAGGCCAGCACAACTCCTGACCACGTGTCCTAGCACGTCCCTCTGTCTAATCCCCAGAGCCACTGTGATTCTATCCCCGAGACTCGCAAAGCATGTTGTTGCTGTCGGAGCTTTGCCTCCACATTCAGCCTGCTTGTTACCTAACACATCATAATCAGGGCTGACTCCATCATTCTCCGAGCCTTTGCTCCAGGCTCAATGAGATCCAACTTCAACTACCATGTCTAAATTGCAACCCATCTCTCCTTCAGCTTACATTGTTATTGTTTATTATCCTCTATAGAGGCAGTGATTTTGATGTGTTTTCATTGAGAAGATGTAGGCAGCCGGGTGCCTAAAAGATGGTGCCGGCCTCCGGTACACCGTCACCGTAAACAATGTCACTGCGCAGGGGCTAGCCCGAATCTGGCGCCAACCCCTCCCAAGCGGGTGCATACAAATCAAAGTGCCGGCAGACTGACCAATCCCAGGAGGACACATAGCTCTCCCCAGTGCTGGGGTGTATATAAGCAGTCCTCGCTGGGTTTCCGAGGTTCCCGTAGTATCGAGGTGTTCCTGAAATAAAAAAGGCTGTTGAGAAGAATCCGACCGTGTTGCGTTTTTTCTCGCTGGACGATGTGAGGGCAACAAGAAGAGTATCCTAGCAGACAGTGACGATTGATAGATATTTGTTGAGTCAGTCAATTATTCAGTATTCCTCCAGTCAGACATGGATGAGAATAATGAAATGACTTTGCCCTGCCTCTACACAAACAGCACAAGTTGACCTTGCTTAAGGACTAAAGACCTAGCATCCTCATCTTAGGTTAGGGTGAGTCCGGGTGGGAGCCTCTGGTCATGGTCCAGAAGCTGGGGCCCAAGCTCTTAGGTTTTAACTTCTCCTTGAATTGTTTTCACATGTTCTTATTATGGCTCTATTGCAAGTTCTGAGAGAGGCCCATCTGTCTCCTCTCTCCTCCCCACTCCATCTGTCTTCCCATTGCATGCTCTCTCTCCCACTCTCTCTCTTTGACCTTATGATTTGAATAAGTGCAAAATGTCTTTGGCACTATCCAGAGTGAATTAAAAGCTGAAGGCTCTGTCTGTTGATACAACAAAGAGAAGCCAAGTAAATCAATTAGAGGAACGGGGTGGAAGAGAGTGTGGGATGGGACGTTTGTTTGCTTGTTTATTAATACACTTTGTGTGTGTGTGTGTGTGTGTGTGTGTGTGTGTGTTCCAACTTCACTCCATCTAAAAAAAGAACTTTATTTGAGCCAAGGATAGGATTTGTTCTTCTTACTTTAGTCAAAAGGAGAGAATCAATATTTTAAACATCTATAATTCGTGATTAGTGTCTGTATACATAAATTTATGCATTTGGTGCATAAGAAATATAAAGTAAAACTGTATTTCTATTCATTTTTGGAAGACAAAGGGTTTTATTAGTTGTTTACAATGGCCAAAAGAAAAAAATTATTAAAAGCTGTATTTTTAAGCAAAAGACTTTTTGTGTTAGTGGAAACACCGTAAGTAAACAGGAGAGTAGAAAAACTATAAAATGATCAATCATATTTTTCATCAATTAGTCATATTTTAGTATATTTTTCTATAAATTTCATCTATTATTTACACACTTATCTATAATTTAATGACATAATTTTTTGTTAACCTGTTTAGACATAAATCATAGGCATCAGTATATATCACTCAGAACAATTTTAGAATCCATTCTTAGAAATCAAGAATAGGCTCCTAAATAATCGCAATAGCATCGTGACACCTTGTCTTAGTTCCTTCTCCTCCTCCTCCTCCTCCTCCTTCTCCTTCTCCCTTCCTTAGACATAGTACCTGAGGACCCAACTATACCACTCCTGGGCATATACCCAGAAGATGCTCCAACATGGAATATGGACACATGTTCCACTATGTTCATAGCAGCCTTATTTATAATAATCAGAAGCTGGAAACAACCCAGATGTTCTTCAACAGAGGAATAGATACAGAGAATGTGGTACATTTATACAATGCAATACCAGCTGTTAAAAGAATGACTTCACGAAATTTTCAGGCAAATGGATGGAACTAGAAAATATCATCCTGAGTGAGGTAACCCAGTCACAAAAGAACGCACAGAGTATGCACTCACTGATAAGTGGATATTAAACCAAAAGTTTAGAATACCCAAGATACAATTCATAGACCAAGAAGAAGGAAGACTAAAGTGTGGATGCTTCAGTGCTTCTTAGAAGGGGGAACAAAATACAGGAGGAAATATGGAGACAAAATGTGGAGCAGAGACTGAAGGAAAGGTCATCCAAAGACTGTCCCACCTGGAGATCCATTCCATATACAGTCACCAAACCCAGTCGCTATTGTGGATACCTGGAAGTGCTTGCTGATGGGAGCCTAATATGGCTGTCTCCTGAAAGACTCTGCCAGAGCCTGATAAATACAGAGGCAGGTGCTCACAGCCAACCATTGGACTGAGCACAGGGTCCACAATGGAGAAGTTGGAGAAGGGGCTGAAGGAGCTGAAAGGGTTTGCAGCCACATGGGGGAAGCAACAGTGTCAACTGGCCAGATTACACACACACACACACACACACACACACACACACACACACACACACACACACACCTGGAGCTCCCAGGGACTGGACCTCCAATCAAAGAGTACACATGGAGAGACCCATGGCTCCAGTCACATATGTGGCAGAGAATGACCTTGTTGGACATCAGTGGGAGGAGTGGCCTTTGGTTCTGAGGGGGTTTGATACCCCAGTTTAGGGGAATGCCAGGGCTAAAGGTGGGAGGGGATGGGGGAGTACCCTCATAGAGGCAGGGAGAGGGGAGATGGGATAGTGGGTTTCCAGAGCAGAGACCTGGAAAGGGGATAATATTTGAAATGTAAATAAAGAAGATATCCAGTAAAAGAAAAACCAAACCAACCAAACAAACAAAAAACAAACAGACAAAAAAACCCACCCCAAACCAAACCAACCCCCCCCCCCCAAAGAAACAAACAAACAAAAAAACAAAAGAAAGCTTTTATTTTGGGTCTTCAGAGGGTTAGAGCTCAAGATGGCAGAACAAAGCCATGGTGGCAGGAACATCTGAAACTCACATCTTGGTCCACAAGCAGGAGACAGAGAGCATGCTGGGAAGGGCAGGAGTCTTTTGAAGCCCATGCCCAGTGACATATCTCCTCCAAAAAGGCCACACATTCTAATCCTTCCCAAATGTCCCATCAACTGGGAACCAAGCATTCAAAGGTAAGTCACTGGGAGCCATTCTCATTAAAACCACCTAAAAAATAATTACCTGATATCCAATGCATATTTAAATTTCCCGAATGGAGCCCCAGACTTATCAAGCCAAGACTATATAATCATTAATTGCATGGTTTGTATCTCTATCAATTTTTCATTTCTCCCTACAATATTAACTCTTTGAAGAGTAGTCCATTTGCATAAAAACAATAAAGAGACCCACTTTGTCCCAAACAATGAGGAAGGCAAGGACCAACACCTGAGGATGCCTTCTGCTTTCCCAACATATGTTATACTATACATACATACACATCATACAGATCTCTTTCTCTCTCTCTCTCTCTCTCTCTCTCTCTCTCTCTCTCTCTCTCTCATGTGCAAGCACACACGCACACCCCCCCCCCATAAATAATGGGTAGGACTTTTCTATCAATGCAATACAAATGGACATACTTTGAAATTGTTCATGTAGCACTGGGTGAAATATATATGAGAATAAGCAATTGTTGTAGTTATGAAAGGTATTAGAAATAAAATATAAGAAATACAAAATGAAAAATAAAGACAAATCTTGCATGGGTGAATATAGACAAGAGCCACAAATGAAGGAATATGTTGGTTCAAAAGGATTTAGTAATATTTTAGTTTTCAAAGTCCAGCTATTTTAAAGGTTTTCTCTCAATATCAAATTCAGGGCACAATGTCCTTAAACTCAATTTTCAGATCTGTAAAGTGGGAATGGTTATAAGATGCCTTTCGCAATTCCTAAGAGAAATTTATTAGACTTTCATGAATGGCAAAAAGCTGTGTGATTGTAAAATATCATGAGGTGTTACCAATGAAAAAAATAAGTGTGGTGGAGGGGAAGTTGTAAGGCATAGTTTAAAGATAGATGTCATGCAATAATAAAATTAAGAGATGACAAAATAAAGCTGCCTTCTACAGAAACAACATTAATTGAACGGTGCCGATGACCAGGTTAGTGGGACTCACAAAGCCACTATGTTGCAATTACCAGACTGATTTTGCCATATTAATTTTATGTCTATGAGACTTTTGCTTCTATGTATGTTTGCGGTAACATGCGAATGCAGTGTCACTAGAGGCCAGAAGAGGGCAGCACATCACCTGAATCTGGAGTTACATTTGCTAGGTATCATGTGGTACTGGGAATTAAACCCAAGTCACCTGGAAAAGCAGACAGTACTCTTAATTGCTCAGTCCTCTCCCCAGCTCCCTATTTTGCCATTTTAAAGCCAGAATGTTTTGCTGAGACAAATATATAACCAATTATGTTGTCTCAGATTATACACATATATGTACCTATTTCCTGAGTCATATTTTTCCCATATACAACAGACATGACGAATAGTCATGGAGAAAGGCTTCTAGAACGTCTGGTGCATATTTAACACGAAGCCAGCATTTTATAGTGAAGATGGATTGCGTTTATTATAATCGTAAGAATGAGTCTATTAATCTGTGGAGCTCGTAGACTTACCTGCTGCTGTTCAAATTTTATCTCCTCTCATTTACAGACAGTCTGCACCCAGATGGTCCTGTGAAAGTCTAGCTCACTTAGTTCACTTACAAGGTCTCATCTATTACACGGATGCTGACAGCTCACAGAGTTACCTCCACTGTCACATCTTTCTTAGGCCTCAGTCCCACATATCCAGTGAGCATTTCCAGCAAAGGGCAAGCCCAGCACACGCCCATCACGTGCTTTTTGGAGCCTATACTCTTCTGGTTTTATTATTTGAGTAGCGTTACCCTTCCTTGGTATGACAAAGCTAATGCGTCTGGTTTCTCTTGGGTCACCAGTTGGTGATGAGACTCTTCCCTTTAATGGGTCTCTTGAACGAGCTATCCATTCTGCTTATTCTTAGGGTCTCTATTCAGATTTGGGGGCCGCCTGTCAATATAACATAATTTTTCTCTTGATTCTTATCCTTTTAGAACTGTCTTCTTTTGGAAACTATCCTACTACTCCAGCAAGAATTCAGAGTACTTCCTACATCCCAGCCACCCGACCGGCTTCCATATTCACATCTTCACAAGACACAGACACCAACCATGTCACTTTCTGTCCCCACAGCCTTCTGCATCTTCATTGCTTCCTTCATATAATCTAAAGCTATTTTAGTTCCTTCAACACAGGTCTTCAGAACAGGTCTCCAACTACCCCTTCCTGATTTCTCCAAGTTCAACAACGTAGCGCTATTGTTATTTTCCTAATGCATTGGGGTTTTTTGTTTTTGTTTTTGTGTTTTGTTTTGTTTTGTTTTGTTTTGTTTTTGGTTACTGGTTGTGCCAACAACTCTGCTCTGCTCAGCCTTTCCAAACTTTACCACTGCATGAAACTTGAAACCCCAATTTAATTGCTATCTTTTCCATCACCAAACTTTGATTGTTTAACTAAAAAAAGCAAATACTGAGTGAATAAATATATTCTCAACAAGGATTTTCCTTCTATGCTAACAGAGCATTGTGCATCCCCAGTACCAGCCTAGAAGCTGTCTTTGAGCCGGGGTAGGTTTAACATATTTTCTTCACTGTTACAATCTCCTTGAGGATAAGGGCTGTGTCTTCATTTTTGTAGCTCAGTGCACCACCTCTTTGACACAATGCTTGAAATGTTCCTTCATTTAAAAGAGTTGACAAAGACCTGCATGTTCCAGGAACTGGAGAGAAATGGCAAATACCACAGGCATCACAACTGGGTATTTGTAGTCTAGATGATTGGAGAAGCCAGCTTACAAATGATTGACATTCAGTATGAAATGTGTGGGGAAACACTGGTGGTGGTGGGGAACCCGGGAACAGATCTTCAGGAGGAAGGAGGAGCTTATTGACAGAGGAAGGTAGTCCAAAAAGCAGAAAGAGCATCGCAAGGACCATGGTAATGAGGCAGTGTGATGAGTTTAGGAAAAGATCAGTAATTCTGAGTCACGAGGGCGAGAGAAATGGCTTAGCGAGTAAAGCTCTTCCTGTACAAGCCTGGGAATCCGAGTTTGGATCCCAAGAAGCACATAAAAGCTGAAAGTGGTAGGGCACCCAGGGATTCATTTGTGATCTCAGCATATCTATAGGTGTGTATATGGGAAATGAGGGGCAGGGGAGGAATCTGCTCCTTCCTAGCCAGCTTGGTCACCAACACTCAAGCTTGTCCTCTGACCTCTACACATGGGCAAGTGTCCACACATACAAGGCCATACCCCACAACACATGCACACACACACACACTACACATACTGCACATACACACACTACACACACAGATACACACACAGAGATACACACACACATTACACCACACAAAAAACAATTAATTATTTGCATAAATCATTCTGAGCCACCAGAACTCACATGTTCAGTGGAAGGAGATCAAGCAAACAGCAGATCACAGCCAGATTAAAAGACCTTAGTTGCCACATCAAGTGACATCACTGGAATAATGTAAGGTGACATTCACTAGTTACTTGTTGAATTATATAACTCGTTTCTCTAGACAGCTGAATAGCATTTACATTTGTAAATTACTTTTGAGTCTCAGGCCCTGGTGTAGATCAATTCCTTCTACTCAATGGTATCCATGGTTAAACCCAACTTCTGCAAACCAGGCTCCAGGCTACTCACAGAACAACTCCCATCATTAGCAAACACTGCCATGCAGCAACCTGTCCCTGGAGAGGAAGGGACAGTGAGAGGCGAGTCATTAGAACAGGCAGCCTCCTTCCAGACCCTGTGGTTCTCATGCAATCCTCCGAGGAAGGGCGAACTGTCGGAAATGACGTAATCACATGTGTGCATCACACTCTTAAGGCCAAGGGCTTCGTTTTGGTTTTCTCCTATTCAACTTGGGCAGTGCCTCTTGTTTAAACTATTAGGTGAATTATTCATTTTCCTTAGCACAGTTATAAAGAAGGAATGCACCAAGCCGTGCTGCTACTTGCAATAATTTAAAAAAAAATAATTATTTAAACCGAAACCTGGCCTTTTAAGGGGCAAATGTAGGATCAGGCATTTGCTATATAACTGTTCTTCCACCTCACCTCACCCCACCCACCCCCACAGTCACCAAGTGCCCAAGGTCTTCAAAGACTTGTTTAGACAAAGGAGAGGACTGAGAATCCTGTGTCTATAGTTTCTAGGCTTCAGCCAGTAAGGGTTAGGGTTAGGGTGTGCATGGCTGCTGAATCCTGCTTGTACCTGAGGCTGGATGTTTATCTCTATGACGATGCTCCTGGTTGGACATTGTCATGAGCTCTTCCCTTAGCTCTAGGTCACACTCTTGAGCTACGGCCAACTTAATCGCTACCATACAACAGGACTGAGGAGCTTAAGGTCACACTCGGAGATGACTGAAGACACCGTTGTCCTTAGGTTCCCTGGGATCTGCTCAAAATAGCTAGAAGGGGAGAGAAGTTGCTGGAAGTCAACATTTCAGGTTCCTACAGCTTTCCCCCATTCAACTCCACTGCTTCCCATCACGCTGAAGGGCTCAGCATTGGCAGGAAGCCCTTGATCTGATGATAAGGATGCAGGCAGGCCCAGCTCATCTTTGAAAGAAGATCCTTTGAGTCTAAGATGGTGGAGAGTGTCTTATAACTCTTAGTGGCTTCATAGCATTGTGACTTTGAGTTTGAAAGCAATTTGGAGACAACTTCCAATCCTTTGTGCAAAGCTACTCTTCTGCCCCAGTGAGCAGCTAGCATTATAAAGGGAGAGATGTTTTAATGTTAAATTTTCTCAGTCGAGATACATACTTTACATACATGTGAGAGATGAGAGGACTTCAAGCACGACATAAAGGTTTTAAAATGCAACGCTTCTAGAAATACTTGAAAATGGTATGGCAGAGAGCCTTAGGAATTTGTCCTTCAGCTACACAGAAAACAATAGAAATGTTTGGGCAACAGTAATATCATGACAAGCTTTTGAAAGACGGTGCTCTATATAGACACTTGCCACTAAAACACGATGAAGTGGTAAACACAGATAGAGTCTATAAATTAAAATCAAAACCGATTGGCTAATTGCAAAAACAAAGGTTAATGATCACGCAGATTAGTTTCAAAGTGGGTCACTTCTCAAATTCTTCTCACTGTTTCATTATTTCCCTTCCTCATCTCCTTGCTGCCTCCCCAACCATTTACTCTAGGGACAATGGCCTCAACCAAGATGCACCTGTTCAACATGCTTGAGGGAGGCAGAGACAGGGATGACCGCAGTCTGGACCAGAACGCGACAGGTGCATGCTCGGCTATTCTGTATTGGAACCATTGCCCGCCTAGTTCTAGGCTTTGGGTGCTATGGGGACTGAAGAAGGCAACTTCAACGACTCAGTCTTTGAACTCATGAACCCCTGTCAGGTTGGCTAAAATCTCAGGCTGCAGCTTCCTGGATCTCACCTGGGTGAAAGCAACTTTTCCCAGCTCTGCTGAAAATCAGACAAGAAAATGAGAGCCCCCTTCTGTGTCAGCCCGTGCTTATTCTAGTCTCGGGAGCGTTGTGGGGTTTTTGTTTGTTTGTTTGTTTGTTTTGATTTTTAAAAGTTAAGCTAGTTTTATTCGCGAGCAAAGCATTCTTTCGTTTGTGGTAATTAAAATGGAGGAAAGAAAGACAGAACAAAAAAGGTCCATCAGCGCAACAATGAGAATAGAGAGAGAGTTTTAAAAGCTCATCTAAATTCATCTAAGTGGAGGCACTACACCGAGAATGCTATCCCGAAAAAAAAAAATTCTAATCCTAGATTCAAAACCATAAACACCGGTAATTATGGTGGACAGCAACAGCTAAGATAGTGTATAAACGGGGAGTTCTACACTCCATTTTAAGCCACCAGGTAAATGTCATTCTGGGTGACAAATAAGCATTTGGGCGTCATCCCTTGTCTAATTGGATGCCTGGAGCATACAGTGAAAATGCACGCATTCTCCTTCCACCCTCCTTCGGGTAACAAACTTCATCTCCTGCAAGCTGACAAAATGCAGACTGTTTTTTGGCTCACAAGTAACCCCACGCTGGTCACATATAGCTGTTTAGAAAAAAAAAAAAAACAAGACGTAACTGCAGAAAAAAGAAAGAGCTCTTTCAGCTGGCACTTGGGAGGAACAGACAAGAGGCCACATCCAAATCCTAACTTTAATTTGGGTTACTGAACAAGGATGACTGACTGTTCACGACTCCCTCCGAACAACAACAGACACACATGTAATGTGAAAGCGACTGAGAAATCTGGCTGTAGGGAGGCCACTGAGTTCTCTCGCATCCTATAAATAACACCGCGCATGCTGAGAAGTCACTACCGAGCACATAGGAAAGAGTGCGCGCGCACACACACACGTTTCATCTCCACTGACAGAGAGCACCGAAGTGAGGTTTGTTTAGAGGGATACAGATGCCTGAAGTCTGTAAGTAATGCAGTCTGCAGTACAAATGAAGCAGGCACTCAGGGAAAATACCCTCTGGTTTCTGGAGAGCAGAAGCAGGCAGGGGCTACTGAGCTGAAACCCGTGGCTCCGGCTGCATCGCCGCAATGCAGTGCTAAGTTTATTCACCAGGGGTCATCAAAGGTCTGGGTTTTTCTTTGTCTACTTGTTGACACATGTACACTGTGTACTTAAGAACTCCGGAATGGCTCAGCATTGCTCACAGGGACATACATATTACTGCTCACCCCCGCTCCTGCCAGCACTCCAGCCCCCCTCACCCCTATTACAGAGCATTCAATTATTGTTCTCTCTAGATCTTTACCAACACATTACAGGTAGCACATCCACTAGACACATGAATGGAAATACCTCTTATAACTAAACCAACTTGTTCGTCACAGAGACAACATGCCATCAAATTCGATTTTCAATTATTTATTATTTATTTATTTTTAATTTAAAAAAATCAGTTAGCATGTTTCAAAGTTAGGAAGCAAAAGGCTGGTTTCGCTATTGTTTTCCAGACTGCAAGTGAGTTGTGACTCCATCTCTTAAGATTTCAATCACTCCCTCGGGGCCTGGGATCTGAGGTCTGAGCAGGCCCATGGGAGAACAGGCCAACATTATTTGCCCAGGTTGGCCCCATTAAATAGTAAAGAATGGAGAACATGTTTTCAATGATGATCTTTGGAACTGACCTGAAGGGCAAGGTCTCATAGGTCTTGGTGATGCCGGTTGTGTCTGGAGGGAACATTGCCCTTCGAGCAGTATAAAGTGCTTAACCTCGGCTTTCCTTAAAGTACCTCCTGAATGTGTCGAGAATGGGCCTATTGTGGGCAGTTTGATTCTTTCTTATCCACTCCTCTGAACAGACTAAATTACAACTCCGGAAAGCTCAAAGGTGAAATGTCCTTCAACCACGAGGAAGAGATTCTTCTAGATGCTTCCCAGGGCTGCACAGCTCCTAAGGACCCAGACCCTCCTCCTTCCCTGAAGGACGAAGGGCAACCGCAGTATGGAAATGGGGGTGTTTATCTGTATTCCTTTACACTACACTTAAGATGCAATATTGGAACACTCAAATTACCTGGTTTTAGCATGTAACAGTTGACAGTGACTTCCAAAATATAACTCAGTCCCTTCATGCCATGCTTTCTGAACACAAGGTAAGTTCTTTAAGTCGGTTGCAGGCAAAAATGGCCTGTACACTTAATCCTCTTCTCAAATGAGATGGAAAAAAACCTTACAATCTGAGGCTATGTTGTATTAAAGCGAGACACAGAATGGAAAGAAAGTTGAGTAGAACTAACCATGCAATTGATGCATTTAGCTTGCAGTCCTCTGCAGAAAGCCAGGCACCGAGATGCCCATTCCCGCTTGACAGTTTTGTCATCGATGCTGTAAAACGACAGAACACATGAGTGTGTGGGTGTGTCCACAGGAGAAGGTTTGCTCAAGTTTGTTATTTGGGGAAGGATTGTGAAACCAATAGAAGATGGGGGTGGCTAGATGCAGTGAGGTCCAGAAGCTTTGGAAATCTCCACTCAGCCCTAGGGCAGAACAAACATCCAAGCAAATGAAGCAACGGCCACAGTGGCAACAGCACTTAACTCTTAAGCTGTTACCTGGCCCCTTAACCTCAGGCTGTAATGTGGATTTTACAATCCTGGAAAAAAGTGAGCGGGGAGACGCAAGACAAGATTGGTTGCTTTTTATTTTCTCCTGGTATGAAAGATTTCTCAAAAGATGAACGAGGCAGGACTTACCCACTGACCTTCTTCTGTTTAATGGAAATCACATAGCCCAACGCCAACTCATGTGACAGCACCTCCTGCGTAAGCCTCCTCCAGCTAAATAGCACGGACAGTTATTTCAAAGTGACATTTACACTGTCAATGGGGATCAGAATGGCTGAAGGGTAAGATAGTGATCAAGAGAGGATTAAATCCCAGAACCAAAAGGAGGCAGATATCTGTAAAAGAGATAAGAACGCCTGGAGCTGTCCAGAGCTCTTTCTATATAAGCAGCTGGAGACAGTGCAAGTTGCAGGTGGCTTTACCAGCTGGTGTGTGTGTGTGTGTGTGTGTGTGTGTGTGTTTTGGAGGGACAAGTAGCTACTGAGTCCAATATTATTTAGTTGCTTCTTTGTTGCCCATTCATTGGATGATGGTCAATTTTGCCATTTCCAGATTCATCAGTTCTACACAGAGAATAGTCAATCATAAGTATTGTATTGCATCCAACAGGTGACAGACACCTGGGAGAATGGGATAAATTTTTTAAATCCATAGGTCTTATCTCGTTTTGGGCTGAGGGAATAAGCACTTAGTAGTATATGCCAAAATTCAGGCCTGTTCATAGAATCGTATGTTTCATGTAGTCCTTCCAGCAGGAGTACAGTGGAGTTTAGGTTATTTTGAGAGTGACTGGATGTTTTTAAAGAGGCTTATAAAGCAAAGATGTAGAAACTGGGTGAGTTTCTGCCTTGTGAGAGGAGAGAAAGAGCCCAGGAGGCAAAGACTGCAGCTGCTAACTGCTAAGAGTGCATAGTAGACCCGCCCTCTGTGTTCTGTTAACATGCAACAACAATGAACCAAGATGATTGAGAATCTTGACTGTATCAGTGGACTAGAAGCACAGCTCAGGGTTAGATTGCTTGCCCAACATGAGTAAGGATCTGGCTTCGAGTTCTAGCAGAAGTTGGTAAGGAGCCATTATTACATGTCAAAGAGCAGTCATGTAGTCTAGGGCTTACATGAGAAGAAGAGAAATGGAAAGAGGGATTACCAGAAGAGCTTGGCTAAAGCCAAGCACCGTGGAGGCAACATGTTAGCGCTCTTAAATAACCACAAGGACCAGCAAGAAACAAGTTCAGCTTGGAAAGGTTCTGTTGGAAGTTCTCAGTAGGAAGATTAAAATCAGGAAAGTACCTCCCGTGAATTCCTCTCCTTAGTACTCTCTCACAGAAGTTCGAACAGAGGCCATATGACCATGTGATGGATTGTGACATATACAGGATTCCCGTAATGATCAGATGTTGTATTAGATAACTCCAAGAAGTTCTTAGCTAAATTCTATGGAATCAATATAACACGTAGATGGGAAGCATTCATAAACGTACATTAAATTCAGATCTAAATCGGTTATGAAGCAACTGCATACTACTACCCTGTTTTGTCTAAGTTTACTGAAAGTTATACAAAATTAGAGTGGAAAATAAGACAACTTCTTCCTCTTTCACCCTGCTGCTCTGCATCTTCCATCATTCTTGTCCAAAACCAATGAGTAAGAGTGAACTTCAAAACTCACTACTGGTCTTTTTACCCAGTTTTGAAGGACATATTAAATGTGACTAAGCAGGGCTGACAAGATGACTTAGCATGTAAAGTGCTTGCTGCCAAGCCTGAAGAACTCTGTTCTATCCCTGAGATATAAACTGTGGAAGGACAGAATTGCCTCCTGTGAGTTGTCCTTTGACCATCAACAAAGCAGCATGGCATGCATACACACACACACACACACACAAAGTAGCAAAAAGCTTAATGTAATTAAATGCAATTACTGGCCAAAACTCTAAAATAACAAGTTTATTGGGATACTTATTATTTGGTTAATAAGTAATTAACCAAAGTATTGAGTAATGAGTCCTTGAATAATGAGGACTTTCTATTTTAATGTTATACTTGGGTAGTTAAGAAACTAATACAAATTATATATATGTATAGTATATTAGTACTTATCTTGTATATATAAAAATATGTAAAAAATAATTATATATATATGTAAATTCACATCGACCTTGAACATTTACCATACACTAAGTACTATGCTAGAAGAATTTAATGTTTTATTTCACATAATACAAACCTATAAAATTTTAATTTCTAGTTATAAATCATAAAACCTGGAGAGTATAAGTAATTTACAAGTACTTAGTGATATAGGGCTTTCATGTAATCCAAGACTATCTGACTCCAAGACCTTTGCTATTTACCCTAATAACATGCCATGCTTCAAGGTTTTTATCAATGTGTTTTTAATGGATTATCATCATTAATGGAAGAGAAAGGCAGAGAGCAAAAGAATAGCTTTTTCTGGTCAGCTTAACATAAATCAGGTTTGAGGCTTCCTGGAGTGCAGAATGGCTGCATCTTCATGGGTTTCTCAGCACCTATACATATAAACTAAGATGTTTTCACACTGCAAGTCATTGAATCCCTTGAGTCAATGGACTTAGATCAGTGATAATCCAGATTCAACCTTCAGATCAGCAAAATCAGAATCAGTTGGGACCCTGGGCCAATGAGGTTGCTCAGTTGGTAAAAACACTTGCTGCCAAGCGATGACCTGAGTTCAATCCCCAGGACCTACATGACAGAAAGCTTGAATTGCCTGTTGTAGGTTGTCCTTGGACAGCCACACAGAAGCTGTGGTAGGCATGTGCACACATACGAATCGACAGAAACCTGGCTCTCAGGTCTCTTTCAGGTGATTCTGAAGAGCAGAAAACTTTGTAAACCGTGGCTGACTTAGTCTGTGAAGAAACTGATTTTCTCGGGAAGCAGAAAGGCAGGATGTGTCGGGGTACAACAGGAATGACCTCATCCAGTTTCTCCTCTAATGGCCTCCTTACTTCTGTCCATTTGAACAGGTTACCTTTGCTAAAGCTGCCTTGCCACGTGGCCATATCCGCCAGAGACAGAAAATGGCCTGTCTGTTCTTTCCCGGTAGCCTTGCCAAAAGCTTCACCCATGTTTCAACTTTCAAAATGCTGTTACCCGACCAGCTCTTCAGTCAGTTACTGAAACAGAGTGGGACCAGTGTGGCTGGCTGAAACTCTTGAAAACACAGCAGTTTCTCTGATCAGGCCAAAGATGAAGACTGCTGAATCCAGGAAGGTCTAAGGAGGGAAAACTGCAGAGCAAGGAGGTGTTGCATAGAAACAGACAGGGCATAGTCACCAGCAAACATGTTGGTCGACACTACAGTGAATCCTTCTACTCCATGAGGACACCATCTTGGACCACGAAGACTTGATTTCATAAACCGATCATTGTAGATGATTAGCCTTGGGAAGCTTCAGGTCAGTGTCAACAACCAAGAACCGCAACATTTTCCCATTTTGATGACTATGATCTAACATTTCAAAGAAGCTGAGGGTAATAATATATTAAAGAGGCATTCAGCTGCATTCAGCCAGAGATCTGTTGCATCTATTTTAGTTAAATGTTCTAGATTTTTACACCAGAGCTCTGGAGTAATTATAATTAAAAGGACACAAAACTGGGAGTAAAATATGTATTTCCCTTCTACAAGTCTTTGTGCTTCTTCAAATGGAAGGTGTTTCTTAAGAAAGTAAATTCTCTTCGTTGCTATCTTTGCTATAGCAAAAAAACAAACCAAACAAACAAGCAAAAAAAAACCAAACCAAACCAACAACAACAACAACAAACCACCTTGAATTTTAAATAATGACTTTTTAAAAGAGAGGAACTCTGAAGTGATGGACAAATTGCTTTGATCAGTGCTTTGCCGATCAGTGCCCACAGTTGGTTGGAGACAGGTAGGGATACATCAAACACTTAATTTTTGCTTGACTAGCACACGAAGCTATTAGCCGGGAAGATTCGTAATTACCGAATCCTCTACTCAATCAGACATGAATGCCACACAGCTCTGCAACTGTTTAGCTGGAATATGGAACTGATCTCATCAGATGGAGGAAACTGTAGCTCAGATCCATAACAGACGAGAAAATATTCACACGGCCTGCGTTTCATTGTGGGTCTGTGCTCCAGCCTTCTCCAGCTCTCTCGCTGCTTGAGTCTTTCAATTAACTGCTTGCCTCATTTATATTCTACATCTGATCAAACACCAAAAAAATGTGGATTAGTCACATTCCTACATAAATTTGAACATTATGTAACAAGTGTCCCAGCAGTTTAAGAACAACTCTCGATGTGGTATTTTGGAAAGAGCCCTGGGCTGGAACACTGAAGCTCACACTGGCTCCGTCAACTCCACCTCAAGTCTGCCTGGGAATTTGTGCTGATCCATTCCCTTTACACACCTGGACCCTAGATTTCTGGGGCAAATGTAGGGGGCTGGCGTTCGTTGTTTTTGGACTCCCTATCTGTTCTATTGTCCCAAACATAGGATGATTGGCTTCTGAGGCAGACTGGCATAGTGTGAAAAACCCTTTCCTTCACATCTCAGCTCAGCTACTTATTAACTGTGTGACCTTGGGCAAATTATTGAAAATCTCTGAAAGTGTTTTCTCATGGGTAGAGAAAGATAATATCAACCTCGCTCTCGGTTGTTACAAGCTTGAGAAAATACACCGGGCACATCTAGCAAGGCTGGTGCTATATTAATAGCATAATTGAAAAGAAAAGGAAGAAAGACACCCTCTTTTCTTTTCTAATTTTCTCTAAACATCTTGGAGCAAGAGAGAAAAAAAAGTAAAAAAATAAAAGGCGCTGAGCTGAAGAGATGGCTCGGCCATTAAGAATACTTGTCGCACTTGCAGAAGACCAACTTCAGTGCCCAGCACTTAGGCCATGGTTCACAACCACCTGTAACTCCAGTTTCAGGGATTTCCCCTGCCCTTCTCTAGGACCCATGGGCACCAGGTTTGCACATGGTTCATGTGTATACATGCAGGCAAAGTACTCATACATATAACATTTAAAGACTCTCTAAAAAACTGAAGATAAATAAATAAATGGA
Source organism: Mus musculus (assembly GCF_000001635.26). NCBI lineage: Eukaryota > Metazoa > Chordata > Mammalia > Rodentia > Muridae > Mus > Mus musculus. The sequence goes on from NC_000085.6 coordinate 28,172,830, forward strand.
TGGGTGGATGGATGGTTCTGTCAAAGACTTTTGACTCCACTTTTGGCCCACTCATTCATTAAGCCCTTGCTATTTAGAAATTGGTAAGCTGGGCGTGGTGGCTCATGCCTTTAATCCATGACTCCAAAGTTTCTGCCTCTGAAGATACTGATCTTTCTCTATCTTTAACTTGTGTGTGTGTGTGTGTGTGTTTAATTTTACTTTGACCTTGATCCTTTCTCCAACATACCTAATAAGATCATTTAGTGCCCAGATTACATTCTATTCAAAACAGGTTCTAGAACAGGGCGGCAAATAACAGGTGATCAAAACTAAGTTGCTGACCTCGCAGAAAAGCCAGTCATGACCAGCTCCATCCTCACCCTCAGAAGCCTGTGTTTCTCACAAATGTTTCTATAGTAATAACTGACATTTATGGAGCTAACTTGATTGCCATTTGAGTGTGAGGCACTAGTCCAAACATTTATTCGGTATCGACTGGCATAGTCCAGTTAGCCAGCTCAAAGCGTCATACATCAATCGAGGATGTAAGTTAAGGAGTCCGTGTCCTCCTTAACTATGCCTTTCAAATGAAAATAGCCACAGCCATCCCTCGAGGTGAGTGAAAATGAGGAGACCAGATGGAAAGGAAGGAGGAAGAGACCCTAGGATGAGGGACCTTGTCTCAGGCTCTGAGAGGCCCTATCTCTAGAGGGCCAATCAGCGGTCCTGCACTTGGCCCCTCCAGAGAAACAAGCTAACAATAAAAAACAAAGAGGCATTATTGTCCAGAGGAGGTTTAGGTTCAGAGCAGAGCTAGACAGTAGGGGATGGAGAGTTTCTATATTGCATCTTTGATCCTCCTACAACCCCAAACCTTCCTACCATCCATGTCCTTAACCAAAGTAGCACAGTTGTCACAACTGATGAGAACAGTCACCTCACAGTCCTGGAGACTTTCCCTGTGTCCTAGGATCCTCTCTTGCTGCTGGGTATTACAGGTCTGTCTAGACAAGCACATGTATTTGCCATTGTGTTCTTGCATACAGAGAGTCTTACATACCTCCTGTACCCTACGCATTCATCCCTGTGTCCTCCAAACTCCATTCTTGTGGAGAGTGGCAGCCTGAGTCACAGGTTAAAGTCATAGGATAACATATGCATTGGCACCATCAGTTACAGCATGCATGTGCATGTAAGATCTATAAGCCTATGTGTTTGGTGGGTGAAGCATGGAAGGAAGGTAGGAAGGAAGGAAGGAAGGAAGGAAGGAAGGAAGGAAGGAAGGAAGGAAGGAAGGAAGGAAGGAAGGTAGGAAGGAAGGAAAAAGAAAGAAAGAAAGAAAGAAAGAAAGAAAGAAAGAAAGAAAGGACAAGAGAGAGACAGAGACAGACAGAGAGAGAGAGAGAGAGAGAGAGAGAGAGAGAGAGAGAGAGAGAGAGAGAGAGAGATCATCATGGGGGCCTGTTAGACAATATCATGTAAAAGAGCCATTTTAAAAACTAACCATACATGTAAGAAATTTGGTAGGAGCACGGCCCCGAGTACAGGGAGTTATGGAAGTCTACAGTGTTGGTCTTATGGTATCTGGATATCCATGATTTGGGGAGCACTTGGTTGGTGGGATCAAGGTGGAATTCCATGTATCCTACAATGGGCTGACAGTCCTGAACTGGGTACTGAAGGATTGTTCTCTCTTAATTGAATTTTCAAGTCACAGACTTTTTAGTTTGAGTAGCCAATTATGTAATTAAAATAGTTGTTTATGGTGAGCCACATGAAGATCCTTACTTGTTTTTAATATAAAAACACCAGGAAGTTTTACATGGTTGTAATATGCATTGAATTTTCTAGGTGAATATTACCATGTGTTATTATCCATCTGATTGGAACCATAAGACTGTAAGTATTAAGAATGATTTGTCTATTTTTATACTATATATGTAGAATATATTCATGAATATACAATGTATGCATATATATAAATAAACACGTGCATATTTTGAGTACTAGGCACTATTAAATCATATAACACATTTCATTATGCATTCACATCAATTTTATTTTTAAAACATAAAAAAATAAATGGAGTGATACTAGCCAAATGCTACTTTATCGCCTCATCTTAAGTGTGCAAGCATTTCACTCCATTATTATTCTCCATTATTATATAGTGGAGCTGTTCCCACACACTTACATACTTAAAACATAGGATTTTGTTGTAAAACCACTGTCTCTTCATTGCCCACTGTGGTAGAGTAAAACTACTATACTGTTACTATACTATACTGATTTTTGAACTTACGTTCCAAGAGAAAGTGTTTCGCCTGGAAGTTAATTTCAGAATAGTGCAAGGACTAACACAAACCAGTCAACCTACAGGACAGCCAGAATCAGGACACGCAGAAATATTGAGTAAAGAAAGCCAAAGATGGGGCTAGAGACATGGCTCAGAGGTTAAAAGTACTGACTGCCCTTCCAGAGGTCCTGAGTTCAATTCCCAGCAACCACATGGTGGCTCAAAACCATCGTAATGGAATCTGATGTCCTCTTCTGGTGTGTCTGAAATTGGGATACCCCTTGCCTCAAATGTGTCAGGAGGTTTGTTGAAATGTGTTTGACTATTTAAGAGAATAAAGAAATGCTAAACTGAAAGCTCAGAGAGTCTTGTTCTCCTTTCATACGTAAACACTTACAATTCAAGCAGTAATACCTTCATTCTATTGCTGTCTGAACTGGGACAGACTACCTGAGCTTACTTCAGAGAAACACAGGCTCAGGTGTACATTTGAGGGTTTGTATTTTTAAATACATGCAAAACTAGGGAATCAAGCCTATTCCATGTGGTTCCATAGCCACTGGCCGGTTGAGGGAACTTCTTCACTGTCTCCAGCTCATAGTGACCTGTTGTTAGTTTATCAAAACCGTCTGATCCCTGATTATGGGAAAGATGCAGTGAAAGATCCAACATGGGCTCTGCCTTTTGGTATTTTCAAAGAATTACATGATAAGTCAACACACTGGAACATTGCAAGCCACCACTCCACCTTGCCTCTCTGGGCATACCACCTCATGTATCAAGGGTAGAATCTGTTTTCTGTTTCTTTAAATCTAGACAGCATTTTTTGCCTTGTTTTTGGCTCAAAGGATATGACATAAATCTGGCTGTATCATTGCATTACATAGCCTTTAAGATCTGTTCGAGATCTGAGATGCTCTACCAAAATACTCAACCACCCTCTAGACAATGATGTCAAATCATCCTCTAGCTATCCCAGCTTCCATATCTGAGGCAGTAGGCAAAGGATGAAGCCATATTGGGTGCTCCAACCCAGTAGAAATGTTTCTAGCTATGCTACATAGCAGAGAGGAGCCCTGCTTAAAGCCCTGATCCATAGACCAAATGCACCAAGTGTTTTATTTTTTTTTTAAGCAATTAACTTTGGGTTTGTTTAGTATATGGTAGTACATATTAGAGAGAGAAGATAAGAATAGAGATTAGGAGCTATGGAAGAGAAAGAGCCCTAAAGGTAAGGTGAAAGGGATTAGGGGAAATAGAGTTTAAGCTGAACTTTAAAGGGATGAGCAGCTCTGAGAGCCACGTGTCCATAGTCTTCCCCCAACCATTTCTCACCCTAAGATAGGAGCCCTTGTCCTAGAAGCAAAACGCCACAGATGACAACAGATTAAAGGTACAAGAAAAAGGCCCAATGGCCAGAGTCTCTGCCACCTGGATAAGGTGATGGTCCTCAGAACCTTATTCCTCGGTGTGCTCGTACCCCTCCTCCCGCCCCACCTCTCCCTGGTTATTCTCTTTTTCTCACTGACATCTTCCCATTTCTCCTCAAAGGCACCCCTCAACTTACCCAAGCACCTCTATTTCCTGCCATAATAACATTCTAATATTTTCCCCCATGTTTTCATTTTTATGACTTCAATAAAAGGAGTGATTTTCCCTAGCAGGTACCCTTGAAGGGGTTGTAGAATTATATGGTACCCAGTGTGCAATTAATTCGTTATGAAGAAGAAAAAAAAAAGATGTGTGTGTGTGTGTGTGTGTGTGTGTGTGTGTGTGTGTGTTTTCCTACAAGGGAAGCAATAAAAGTGACTTTTGCTAACTTTCTTCTCACAATTTCTAATGAGTCAACATGTGTTGAGGAGAAATTAGTCAGAGCAGAATGGATCCTGTTATGCAGTTCCACTTTTGTAAGCATGAGTCAGAGATTCCCGTGTGGCTGTGCCGTGAGCACCTGGCTGCGATGAGGAAGGCTGGGGGTAAAAGAACTCTTTCTTGAAAACTTCGAAAAGTAGCAGAGAATCCCTCAGAGTGTGAAGGAGAAAAAGAACAAATACCATGGTCAGAATTTAGTTTCATTATTATGGGAAAATGAATGACGTTGCTCTCCCCTACCCCTCTACCTGGTGACAGTTTGTAATTGACCAGGCAAAGCCCCTACTGTGCTATATAAAGTAAATGGAAAAGAGATGAGAATTCAGCAGATCTGACCTCTCAATACACACACACAAACATACACACACACATACACACACACACACACACACACACACACACAAATACATGTGTGCACATGCACTCGCACCCTACCTTTGACCATAATATCCTTTGTATGCTTAACTTGAGTTGCCATCTATGTAAGGTATTGAATTGGTAGAGGGGAGGAAGTTCAAGATGCATGAGATCTTGCCTGTAGGGTCAGAGATTGGTAGATAAGTGGAAATAATATCATAGCGGGAATTATTGGGTATATTATTATTACTGTATCTACAGGGTGCTTTGCAAAAATATGATTTGTGAGCAACTATCTACCTTCAGGTTCAGCAGGTATTTCCAGTTGGGATTTGTTAAAATCTTACAGTATGCAACATAGGATCTGGACACATACATACTGTATTTGTGGGAACCCGTTGACAATTAGTCAACTAGGAATAAATTATATTCCAGAACAACAATGTTTTTAACGGCTGAGAACCAAAGGTGGCAGTAACACAGCGTAGTCCTAACACAATGAAGCTGGAAACATACCATGCCAAGGCTGAGTTCATGGCCTTTGCTACTGCACATAGTTTCAAATACGCCTGGTAAAATGGATCTTTTCAGTATCTAATATTGTCAAGGTAGGGCAGCAGTGTATTTGAATAGTCATAGTATTAAACACTCAAATTCTTTGATTTTTTTTTTTTTACAAACAAGATTGAATTAGTCAGTAGAAGGAGAAACATATGGGAGGGCACAGAAGTGGCAAGCAATTATTTTTAAGTTGGATATATTCAAGCCTCACTTCGGCAAGGACCCAACCAGTAAATATCACTGTGGGAACGCTAACATGGAAACTGGTTTCATCTTTGTTTATTTTGTATTGAATAAACATTGATGGGGAAGCTGTGTGCAGGGTGTTGTGCCTCCTACAGACCTGCTCATCCATCTGCCTGGTCAACCTTTCTGTGGAGATAGAGTTGCCAGGACCACAAACTCAGCGTGTCCAATTGAAACTCATCTGGCCCCAAACCTGTTCAAGCCGTCTGTGTTTCCTATCTGGGTTCATGACGTCATCAGCATCCCAAATGCTCAAGTGCTCCCTTGTCATCAACTTCAGTCTTCACCTCCATCGCAGCTCTCCACATACCATACCAATAGCCAAACAGGATTGCATCACGTTCCTGTTTCTATTTAATAGTTCCAGCAACTTCTTGCCTGGGGTCTGTTTAATCACCTAGTCTAGGTAGTCTTTGCATAGGGACCTTGCCAGGTTTTTGCCACTATGGATTCATCTGTGTAGGAAATGGCTTAGCTATGGGAGGAGAGAGCTCTCTCTGCTATTGTCAGTTTGAATATGAGAAGACAGAAGAGAGCCAGGACAAGCCCCCAAAGCCACTAGCTCTCTACAAAAAGAGGATGACACAATTAGGCTTCATGCCTTGGGCGATACTAAGATTTGGTCAGACACTCATATTCCCACCCTTCCTCCCAGTTAACTCCACATCTCACAGCTCACGGTTAAACTGCCACAGTCGAAGGCACTCTGGTTAGAACTGTAGTTATTTATATACCCGGTCAGATAAGGAGTAGGTTCCATTTAGAATCTAAGCCCAATCTAATTTTCTTCCACATGCTAATACCTTTGAGAAGATAGCTTAGTATTTACTGGGTGCATAAGCCCTTCATTTAGACTTGCATTTCTCATACCTCAGAAACTATTTCTACAAAGTTTTAATATTCTTTTCTCCCATATTTATGTTTTGAGCTCCTATTGAGACGATGATGCCCTTCTCAACTGCTCTAATATAAAGCTCTCTTTGCTCTAATCCCTTGTTATCAGGTTTAATTCATAGCTCTCCATGGGGTATGAGACTGTGAACATACAGGTACAGCTCCTCACTGTCACCTTCAGCAGCTTGAGGCATTTCCCTAGAGTTTTAGGGATCTTCCTTCAGGCCAAAACAGAATTCATGTCTTTAGCATTGAAAAAAAAATGTCAAGATTGGCCTACTTATAAAGCAGACTTGGGGATTTTATTAAAGATATTTGAATACAGGCTTAAGCACAAGACTCAAGAGAAAAAGATCACTAAAAAGAAAGCCAGACAACCCTATGTGTGAGTCACAGTTCACAGCCCATTGACTTCACAATAGTCATATATAGGAGTTTGAAGATCTATCTTTATTATTATTATTATTATTATTATTATTATTATTATTTACTTTTCTATTGCTATGAAGAGACACCACAACCAAAACAACTTATAGAAGAAAGAGTTTAATAGGGCTTACACTTTCAGAGGGTGAGTCCATCATGGCAGGGAGCAAGGCCACAGGCAGACATTACACTAAATGAGTAGCTGAGAAGTCACATCTTGATTCACAAGCATGAAGCAGAGAGAGTACTAGCTAGGAATGACCTCAAACCCACCCCCCAGTGACACACCTCCTACAACAAGGCCCCGCCTCCTAATCCTTACCAAACAGTTCCATGAACTGGTGGTAAAGTATTCAAATACATAAGCCTATGGTGGGCATTCTTATTCAAATCACCATGCTATATCTTCTACCAGTTTGCTCTTGAAGGGCATGTGGTAGAATTACATCCTATAAGGGACCCACAGGGACACAGAAGTTGTGTGTCTTGATTGTAGAAGGTTCTGTTTGAGATTCTCAGGCAATGTCTGGGGAACAGAATCAGGCCCCACCTTAAGTGACATACAATTGAGTCTTAGGCATAGGTTGTTGCTACTCTAACAGCACACATTTATGTATGAAAATAATATGAATTCCATGTCATTATTGGTTGTGCTGAGATACTTGCTTTTCAGCTGGAGAGAAGCTTTAATGGTACTCCAAGGGTAACAGGTTGCTCTCCCTTTCCATGTCCCCATGATTTCCCTGTGTTTCTATCCTGCCTCAAACTACTAGAGTGCCTACCATGCTGGGTTTTCTACCTTGCCTACCCCTTTCCTCCTCAGTAATAAACAGTATCCCGAGTCATTAAATTGTTGGTTGCATTAATAAATCATCTTATTTTCCTTTCAGTATATCATAAATATTTACCAGCATTTGATCCTAGATATCCTGTTGTCTTAGTCATCACAGTAATGATGAAATTTGACATAGTCCTCATTATCTGTCAATTTTCAACTCTGTAAATTGCATTAATTTTTTCTTTATTTTATTATTAGATATTTCCTTTATTTACATTTCAAATGTTATCCCCTTTCCTAGTTTCCCCTCTGAAAATCCCCTATCTTCTCTCCCCTCCCCCTGCTCACCAACCCACCTAGTCCAGCTTCCTGGCTCTGGCATTCCCCTATATTAGTGTATAGAGCCTTCACAGGACCAAGGGCCTCTCTTCCCATTGTTGACAGACTAGGCCATCCTCTGCTATATATGCAGCTAGAGCCTTGAGTTCCACCATGTGTTTTCTTTGATTGGTGGTTTAGTCCCAGGAAGCTCTAGGGGCACTGGTTAGTTCATATTGTTGTTCCTCCTATGGGGCTACAAACCACTTCAGCTCCTTGGGTCCTTTCTCTAGCTCCTGCATTGGGGACCCTGTGCTCTAACCAATGGATGGCTGTGAGCATCCAGTTCTGTATTTGTCAGGCCCTGGCAGAACCTGTCAGGAGACAGTTATATCAGGCTCTTGTCAGCAAGTTCTTGTTGGCATCTACAATAGTGTCGGGGGTTTTGGTAGTTGTTTATGGGGTGGATGCCCAGGTGGGGCATTCCTGCACGCAGCACAGGATGCAAGCCCACCCATACCAGTGCTGTGCTGAGGAGTCCAAACAGCCAAGTAAGCTGTCAGTGAAAGGATGGATGAGTGCACCATTAGACTCACATTTGTGACTATTTCAAAACAATGGAAATTAATGAATTATAGTCCTCCCCCCAATCACACATATAAAATGCACAAAGAAAAGACTGGGTGGATAAAGCTAGCTAGGACTGAACACCATGTCTGATTTCAATTAAAGAATGAAAATGGACAAAATAGGAGCTGACTTAGTATGGGGAGTCATACTCACAGGACGAAGCTGAAAATTGGCAGTAGGATGACTAATACAGAAGTCACACTAAGGGCGACCCTGGGGAAGGAGGGATCTGGATAAGGTCTGACAAAAGGCTGGGAGGTTAAGACAAAGAGGTCCACTTTTTGACTTGGGTATTTTTTGACTTGACACATCATTTGCCTTAAAATAATCTGTTAAGTTCTAATAAATATAACACTTCTATGCATGTCAATTAAATTTCACAATAAATAATAACTCTTTTAAAAGACAAATGGAATAACTTATTTCCTGGGCCCACTCCTGATATTTCGAAACTCTCTTCTGTTCTGTCTATCTGTCTGTCTAATTTCTTTCTTCCTCCCTCTCTGTCTCTCTGTCTCTCTGTCTCTCTGTCTCTCTGTCTCTATCTCTATCTCTCTGTCTCTCCCTCTCTCCCTCCTCTTTCTCCTCACTCTCATGTTCCCACATATATGTCTATAATAAACAAGTAAATACTGAGTAAAACAAGACCCTGAGAGAAGCAGGGAGAAGGAAGATCGTGAGGAGACAATGGCGAACAATAGCTGGTTTCTCTTGTCCCTTCATGTCCTGGTACATATGATGATGCCACATACCTTTATCTTCAAGGGTAGGAGAGGGAGGAACAGGCATTACTTACTGGGAGGCCCTCCCTGTCATACCAAGGAATTGAAAAGCATGGCTTTGAACATCAGAACCTACCTCCAAACACCCCCCCCCCCAGTATCTTGTGAAAGTTCTAGACTTTCCAGAGTTTTGAAACAGGAAGTAACCTTTAGTATTGTCTTCTCTTTGAGTTTGAAAGGCCTGCATAGAGCTGGGAGAAGTCTTTATCTGATTGCCACCCAGTGAGGACAGCCCATGATATGCTGTTTTATTTCTGGTAAGCCCCGGAAAACGTGACTCCATTTCTAGAAACAAGAGTGGTTGTGGCTAACCTGGCAGAACACACCGAATGGAAAACAACTTTGAAAACAAGCAAGATAATCAAATTGAAATAATTGAGTTTATTCTTTCTGTCCCTCCTTAGCACTGAACAAAGAAGCCACAGGCTGGTGAGTTTGGGCCACTTTGCCATGGACCAAACCACAGAAATGAATTGTCTTCAAATCCAGTATTATGGCGGCAGTGGTTTTGAAAGCAGGAACCAGCTGTGTCATTCATTCCAGAAATCTTCCAGGGGTTTTATTTTCCCTTTCAAGAAAGCAGAGAACAACAACATTCCTTGCGTTCTTTCATAGAAATGATTGACCAGCCTTGAGGGCAATCCTGCTATGCTACCTTACCCAGTACAGAGGCACTGGTAACAAATCAGAAACTCATGCAACCCCTGTGATCTTACAATGGTATAGGCACAGCACTGTCTTCCAGGGAGTAAGAAGGCTGGCTGCTTCTTCCATGGTCTCTTCCCCAAACTCTCCTCGACCTTACACAGGTCGAGGGTTTTTGACCTTCAGGCATTCTGCCCCTCTTCATTTCCTTTTCCTTTGCCTCTCTTGTCTTGGGCAGACTCTGCAAGGCCGCAGTAGGATAAACAAGTGAAGGTCATTACCCCATTTAGATGGACCGCTGTGAGGAAGGACTGAAAAGGCTGCGGGCGTACGCAGGCAGTGATTCTCGGATCTTCTCACAGCACAGAGACAACAATTTCCCAACAAGCACTATCCTTTGTTGTGCAAATAGATGTAGTTTAGAGATAGACCAGTGTCACAATCACTAAATGATGAACAGTATTATCAGGAAAACGTAGGGCTGTTTCAGCAGTGCTGTGGGTTAGGCAGCACTTAAGATTTATTTGTTTGCTCGTGTTATAAAAACCTATATGCACTGAAGAACTTGAAGAATATAGAAAAAGAAGCTCACCTGGGAAGATAAAAGCATTGCACACCACCCTCTACCAGATAATTGCTCAGGAATATAGTGTGTTTGCTACCTTATATTATATTATAGTCATTTCCGGTATTTACTAGATTTCATTAGAAACTACATAATACACATAAATCAAATATGCAAAAGCACTTATATTTAGTATGTTAATTCACCTCCGTCTGAAATTTATACAATTAGAGGAAATCAGTCTTAAATCCAGTTAGTAACACATCAGCCAAATCACTCATCTACACTGCCTCAGTTTCTCCCTCTGCTCCATCATAGCTGATGGTTCTCACTGTGGGCCTCCAGAGTTTGATCAAATCCACCAAGGCATGGCTTTCTCTCTCTCTCTCTCTCTCTCTCTCTCTCTCTCTCTCTCTCTCTCTCTCTCTCTCTCTCTCTCTCTCTCCCTCTCTCTTTCTCTCTTCCAGAAAAAGCAAACTGCTCGCACCTCCCAATCCTCAAGCCCCCTTGGTTACATCTTTCCAGAGCCTCCAGAATGGAAAAAAATGTGCCCTGTGTCAACATCTCCCATGTTCTGTCTGTGTCACTTCCTATCTTGAGGGGGAAAGGGAGGGACAAATCGGTGACCTCCCCCTTTCTTCCCCTACATTCATATACTCTATCCTTTTCATCTGGTTAATGCTGGTTTTGGAAGCTGACATTTTTGTTTATTTCTTTTGAGGGATATGCAATTAAATCTATAGATATTTCCCCTGTGACTCACTCTCTTTAAGGCTTCACTTATTTCATTTCTAAGCAGTTAACAAAGGCCTACACCAAGGATGTTGCTTACTGTATTGCAACCTCAGTGTTCCCAGCTACTCATTTGAGCATGCCAGCCATCAGTGTGGGATCTGACTTCCTTACTTCCACTAGTGGGATTTTTGGTCTGAAAATATCTTGTTACTATGGGAAGGAAGTGAGACAGGGACCATGCCTACTGACCAAACACAGACACCATTGATTCCTGATTCCCTGTGTTGAGAGTTAGGGCTCACTTCTTAACGCACCTGCTGGAGGCTCCATGACAGGAGATTGCCACACTGTGCATTAGAGCAGCAGCTGAATGGTAGGGTCTCCCCAGCATTTAATATATGTACTGGCTGGTTTTGTGTCAACTTGACCCAGGCTGGAGTTATCACAGAGAAAGGAGCTTCAGTTGAGGAAATGCCTCCATGAGATCCAGCTGTAAGGCATTTTCTCAATTAATGATCAAGGGGAGAGGGCCCATTGTGGGTGGTACCATCTCTGGGCTGGTAGTCTTGGGTTCTATAAGAAAGCAAGCTGAGGAAGCCAGGGGAAGCAAGCCAGTAAGTAACATCCCTCCATGGCCTCTGCATCAGCTCCTGCTTTTTGACCTGTTTGAGTTCCAATCCCAACTTCTTTGGTGATGAATAGCAATGTGGGAAGTATACAATGAATAAACCCTTTCCTCCCCAAATTGTTTCTTGGTCATGATGTTTGTGCAGGAATAGAAACCTGACTAAGACAATGGGCCCCTGAAGAGTCCCTTCTCCATGCTCATTTGCCTTCTTAGAGTTTTAGGCTGCCTTCCCAAATCCACTTCCAGAGTCATGGATTTTTGCCATGTGACTCTTCTACTTCCTCCCTCAGTCTCTGTCCATCTATTTCTCAGTTCCCAGTCCTTTGTCTGAGTAAAGGAACCAATTATTTCACCACTTGGAAGCCTACAAACAAAACCTACCAATAGCAGAGCTGGCCACCCTTTCCTGACCACTTTCACCCCTGGCTTTCTCTGAGGGTTTTAGGGCCAACCTACTGTGGGGTCTAATTTAAGGTGGTTAAAGGCTTCCAATGATGTGAATACCAGGGGAAGAAGACAAAAGCACGTTATTTCAATATTCACATAAGCTAAATAAAAACAAAGAAAGTGCATTCATATAATTGGGCTGCATTGAGATAAGGTCAGTTTCTAAAGTCAATAGTAAGAATTCCGTAAATCGCCCAAAGTGTAACTGCACTGAGCATGTTCTTCACAAGGGAAGGGAAGGGAAAAGTGAATGATCTCTTGATATCAAGCCATTCCAACTCTTCTACCTGTCTCATAGCAATGTGTCGGTCTCCACCGAATGCATCCAGAAATAGGCAAAGCATATCAAAAGGCTTCTGATTTCCTTCAGGCTCTGCTCTGTGTAGCTACAATGCTAAACCCATAACCTTAATCCACAAGAAGAGGCTTAAATAACACTAGGGTCTGGGGAAGGGGTTGTGGCTCAACATTTGTGGGAACTTCTGCTTGATCTTCAGCAATGAGAGTAAAAGAATATCCAAAGATTACAGGACATAGAGAAGTAACAGTTTGCCAGGGGTTAAGCTACCAAGTCAACAAGTCAGTCTAATACATATTTGTAATAGAGAAATATAGATATTTACATACACATGCATGTTGTTTAAACTGCAATTTACATTTCATAGCTACATATTTTCATGTCCCCTAATTATTTCTTAATTTTTTCTTTGGAATGTATGTGTTTCCTCTTTGGATATATAAGTTTAAATTCACTTTGAAATCAAATCTAGCAATCAAACCCTGGGCCAAGGTCTTCTATGCAGCCCTGGCTAGCTTACTACGTAGTCCAGGCTGGTTTTGAACTCCTAGATCTCCACCTGCCTTTACCTCCTTGAGAGCAAAGGTGTGTGACACTAAATATAAATTCAAATGGAGTGGAATTTCTATTAGTTTTATATTTTCCAAAAGCAAATTTCAAAATAAATTATTATCAAGCTCTATTAATGATATCCCATGCCTTTTCATATGTAGCCCCTTAAGACTTTTATGGTATAAGGTATTAGGGAATCCAATTTTCTCTAAGAGTGTTAGCTGGTGTCATTGTCATTTTCCCTTTAAATAAACTGTCATTTCAAATGTCCCTCATAGCATTCTAAGCTATTGTTCTACACGTAGAGGTTTATGACATCTGTTTGTTTCAACCCAAGTTCATATTGTTTTAATTATCTGAGTTTTAAGAAAACATTTTATATATAGCTAATTCATTGTTCTTCCTGTCTACATATTTCAAACCCTAGCCCATGGTTTTTAGATTTCTTAACAACAAGGTCTACACCATTTAAATACTATATTTATTGAGCCTTTATATGGGCTTAACACAATAACTAACAGTCAAAATACTTGCTTTGAGTCTGGTTAGATGGCTTGGTGGGCGAAGGGCTCACTTCCAAGCCTGGTGACTGGAGTTCAGTTCCCAGGACCTACCTGGTGGAAAGAATGAGTCAACTCTCCGGGTTGTCCTCTGACCTCTGCAGGTGCAACATGGAGGGCATATCCCTGCCCCCACACCACACCACACACACACACACACACACACACACACTACATGCACTCATGTATACACTCACATGCACTCAAAGCAAACACGTAAATGTAAAAGAATTTTAAATATTTTGTTTGTTTTTGAGACAGGTGTCACTGTGTAGTCGGGTTTGGCTTGGAGCTCAGTATGTAGGTAGTTCCAGCCTCCCAGGTGCTATAATTACAGCATGAGCCACTATGCCTGGCTTAAAATGCTTTTGATATGTATACTATTTTTGCTTTCAAAGCATTCTTTGTATGCTTTTCATCACATCCTAATTCCCTCACAGGAGACAATAGGTATAAGACAGGTTAGACTGAATGGGCAAAGCTCCTTTGTGTTTCAAAGCCAGGATACAGTACATCCTCGGAGAATTCCTATTTGTTGGCCAGTTACGCCTTCTGTTGCATTCAAGTGGGTACAAGCTGAAAATCAGGGCGAGAACCATCATTTGCAGCCAGTGAGTTAACATATTGAGAGCACCGAGTATGTTGAAGAGACAGAAGCCCTGCTGTAAGGTAACTCAAGGTATGAATCTGTCCCGGAAGGCAATTGACCAGACCAAACAGCAAAAAGGTGTGTTGGCCAGGAAGCAAAGCACAGGTGGCTAGGTCTTTTCCTTAAGGCCATTGAGAGAAAGCTAGCAGTCTTGCATTGTCCTAAAACATTCAACAGCTCTGGAGGGAGTCAGTGCCACTAAGGGAAATCTGGGAGTGGTCACCCTCCTGAGACACTGAGGAGAAAAACTGTGTCCTTGCCTGCAGCCTTCCCTCAGATCTATATCCTCCACATCTCCTCGCACCTGTCCACGCCCTGCATCTTCATAGCCAGGGATGGAGAGTCTTCTTGAGAATCCACCCTCTGTTAGTTCCAGCTTCAGTCAAATCTCCCTTGGCTTCCTGCTCTTCAGGACACGTGGAATAACACTTAGGGCTTGCTCCAGATTACACAGTGCAATGTATCCGTTTCCAAATCCTTAACACCTATAAAGTCTCCAGCAGTTGGTAGAGATCAAACTCATAAGCTAGGTAACCGTGCAATCTTTGAGCTATGTAGCTTTCCCTTTATTCTTATGGCTCTAAGTCCTACTTTCCTGGAACTTCCATTCTAGTTGCTGAAGAATAATACGCATTCACGCGCGTGCATGCGTGCACACACACACACACACACACACACACACACACACACGCACGCACGCATGCACGCATGCAAACACATTATTGCCTCAACCACACATGCAAAATAATATATATTAGAGATATTATTTTAAAAGTGAGATAAAAACATAGACAGTGGTAGGGCAGAGATGGTATAGTACTGTCTTCTGATAGACTTATTACTTAACATTTCATCAAAGAAAGAACAATTCAGATCGATGACTAGACTAGGTGTAGGATATTCTAGGCCAAGAAGCTAGAGCATAGTCAAAACCTGATTTTTTTTTAAAGAATTATTTATTACTCAGACACACCAGAAGAGGGCATCAGATCCCATTACAGATGGTTGTGAGCCACCATGTGGTTGCTGAGAATTGAACTCACAACCTCTGGAGGAGCAGTCAGTGCTCTTAAGTACTGAGCCATCTCTTCAGCCCCAGAATCCTGCTTCTTAAGTTTGCTCCCATGTATAAGGAACGGTGAAGATGTGGTCCCACCCTCCCTCATGTATATCCTATCTTACTCTGTTCCAGGCTCCCCACTTCTCTTGTATCGTCTGGTCCATTTAGCTCTTTATGAGCAATGAGAATTAGGGCCATCATCCCCAAGCTTGCCATTTTGAGATAACGACTCAATAGATGCAGGCAAAGTTTTTTGGTTCTGTTCTGTTTTTTAATTTTTTATTTTTTTGCTTTTGTTTTTGTTTTGCCTAAAGGCAGAGTCTAAATTTCCCAGAAACAATAGCGCAGTCATCCCCAATATTCCTGTGTCAGGATGGGAGAGCATGTCTCATCGCCAGAGACAGACGTCAGAGATGGGCAGACATGCACAAATAGGCTTTAATAAATCACCTTTGTCTTCCATTACTGCTCCCCGTTACTGTCAGGCCATTTCTCTACAACACTGATCCTAGGCATCAATTCCCCCCTCACTGTCTCAGTCAGCTTCCCAGACTTCCCACCTCTGGCTGAGAGGGGAGACGCGTCTCTGAGTCTAACCATATCTTCCAGGTCTTCTTTTCTATGAAGTCCCTGTTCATGGGAAAATTTTAACGTGAATAAAAATATGAATTCATTTGCTTTCTGCCATCTTAACTCTGACTCTATAAGGGCAGCTGAATGTTTCTGCCTCAGACACTTGCCAGTTTTATAATTCTTCTAAAGTAATTCTTTTGAATTGCCTAGTATGTGAGAAGTACCATTCTAACCACAGTCTAAAGTTAACTCCCTTAAGCAAATGAGCAAACTGAAATAAAGAGAAGGCTGAACTGGAACTGAATTCAAGCAATGTGGTTCGGACAGAGCATGTCCACACTCTGCCGCATCCTACCATCCCCTCCGCACTGCAGTGTGGTTTTCTCTCCCCAAGATCCTGCACATTGCCTTCGGACTCTTCCCAGATTGCACTTCTCTGCAGACTGATGGCCGTCAGCCTGTCCATGACAAGTGGACGGTCCATGTGTGATCTTCTCTCCAAGGAAATCTACGTTCCCTGACCTCGGGTCACATCCTCCACATCCATTGTGGCAGGCAGAGAGGTGGGCACACAAAATGCACAGGAAGTACTGAAGTCTGATGCCATTTCCTCAAATCAAAAACACGGGATTCTGCTACACAGAGCGTCTCAAAAGTTGGTGATTCCGTGGCTAATGTGTTAGAGTTAATTGTAGGGCAGTTCTCTTTCTTTCTTTCTCTCTTTCTTTCTTTCTTTCTTTCTTTCTTTCTTTCTTTCTTTCTTTCTTTCTTTCTCTCTCTCTCTCTCTCTCTCTCTCTCTCTCTCTCTCTCTCTTTCTTTCTTTCTTCCTTCCTTCCTTCCTTCCTTCCTTCTTTCCTTCCTTCCTTCCTTCCTTCCTTTCCTTCTCTCTTCTCTTCTCTTCTCTTCTCTTCTCTTCTCTTCTCTTCTCTTCTCTTCTCTTCTCTTCCTCTCTCTCTCTCTCTCTCTCTCTCTCTCTCTCTCTCTCTCTCCTTCTTCCCTTCTTCCTTCACAGCCTCATAGATTTGAGAAAATACAGCAATTCAAAATCTTACGACAGCCCCCGTGAGATGGCTTAGTGGATAAAGGCACCTGTCATCAAGCCAGAGTTGATCTGAGTTTGATGCCCCAGACTCTATATGGTAGAAATCGAGAACAGACTTGCCCAGGCTGTCCTTGGACCTCCAAATGTACAGGGTAGCATCCTCTCACAAAACAAATGAATAAAAAAATATAATTTAGAAACCCAACACTTGTCTTGGGTTTGTATTAGATGATTGCTGTGTTTCTGCTCAGCATGGTAGGATAGAGGAAGCAGAAAGCCATGCTCACCATACTTATAGCTTTATCAGAAAGCTTCTGGGCGCCAGTCAGCAATGAGTCAATTTCTGCTACTGCGTTACTTATGTGACTTTTGAGACAAACAAACAAAACAAACAAACACAAACAACTTTCATGTAGAAATCTAGAGTAAAAGCTTTAGGCCCGTCCTTAAGCATTTAAACACAGTTGACCAAGTGTAAAAACAGGAGCCCTGCTGGGTGGGAAATGTCTCTGAAGCAATAGGTAATGTTGTCTACAATTTATTTTCTCTTCCAAAAAAAAAAAAAAACTTGAGCAGGAAATGTTTTAAAACCAAGCAAGTAAAACAGAGATGCCCAGAATCTCCCGCAAGAGTGATTAAAAATAGGAACTCTGCAATCGCAAGGGCTGCTTCTCTGGCAGCTGCGAGGCCCTGCGCACCTCTGGAAGCTGCGAGTGCTGGCAGCTGCACACAGCAGTGCGCGGCAGGTGTTCATGCATGCCTTTGGGGTGGTGGAGCGGGGAAGGCTACATTTCACGGCTTATATGAAAAGATACATAAGTTATTTTTTAAAAGGTTTTCGGACTGATGATCAAATCTAAGGCAGTGTGCACACTAAGGACATACCCTGCCCCTGAGCTTCCTCCCTAGTAAGGGATTAAACATAGGCCTTTGAGATTTAGTTAATAAGCACTGTACAGCTGTGCTATAGCCACAGTCTATGCTCCTCTCAACAAATTTTATTTTTAATTTTTATGCATGTGTGTATTCTTGTGTGTACTTGTGCATGCATAGGTAGGTGCCAGACCCTGTGTATAGGGAGGCCAGATGTTGGCTGTCTTCCTCAGTCACTTCACTTTTTAATCTATGTCTGTCTGTCTATCTATCCATCATCTATCTATTATTTATCTATTAATCAATCATCTCTACTATCTATCATCTCTATCATCTATCAATCTATCTATTATCTATCTATCTATCTATCATCTATCTATCAATCTATTATCTATCTATCATCTATCTATCTATCTATCTATCTATCTATCTATCTATCTATCTATCAGCCAGGCTTTCTCATTAAACCTAGAGCTCGCCTAATTGGCTAGACTGACTGGCCAGAGAGAGTTTCTGTTTCTAGATCCTCAACACTAGGATTTCTGGTGTTTTTTTTTTTTTAATGTGAGTTCTAGAAATCAAACCCATGTTCCCATTTTCCGTATGACATGCCACTGAGCCATCGCCCTAGACCCTAGGTTACTGCTTAATAACTAAAGGCAGGAGTCAAAACCTCATTTTTTTTCTTCTTATTTCTATTCTTTCCCAAGCCCCATAATTCTGCACAGCTTTCTCAGGTGAATTCTAACCTCTCATATTAAGGAGAGAAACAGAAGTTTCTACCAAAAAGAGGTTGGCAGGCAAACATTTGATTTTTACTCTCCCCTCCTATCCACACCCAAAATACCAAACCACACACCACTGCATAGGCTCACTCTGTTACAAACACTCACGGTCATCCTTCCTTCTCCACCCCCCCCCCTTTCCTGCCCCCACACCTCAGCTCCTACTCCTGAATTGCAGTACTTTGGCTGCATCTTCAAAGCAATGCCCAGGGTTTAAGCTGAACAGTTCTCATCGAAGCCTACGGGAGGCACACAGCAAGAATCCTGTAATATCTCAGAGGATTTACTCCTTTTTAAGTTCCTTTAGACGAAGCCTTTGCAAAGGGATTTACAAGAACTGAAGATTATTTGGTGATAATGGATGAGAAATGCAGCTGGAAGTGTCAAAGGCAGCCGGCCGCATTCCCACCGAAGAAAGAATTCCTTCCGAGCAATGTCATTATAGAGCAAAGAATGCCAAATGAATTTAATCATTAGCTTCTAATTGAAGGCCTTGGCTAAACTTGATTCTCTTTGCTACGTTAGCAATTTTCTCTCCAGTGGGACTCTGACAGGTGTAAACAAAGAGTAGTTAAAGGAGCTCCATTAATCACAAAGTGGGTAAGACAGGCCCAGGCCAGGGAGTCCCTGAAAGAAGCCATCTTTGAGTCCCCTCTTGCCTCCAACACTTACCCCATGAGTTCCCAGAGGGCTTCCTGGGTCTGGGCCAGTGGAAGTCAAAGGGGGACTGTTCAAGTGTGCCAGGGCAGGAGTCTCTCAAAGTCAGAGCCCAATAATCCTTCCCGATTAAAACTGACTTCTTTCTTTCAGTGTTTTCACTAGGGAAAAAAAAAACAAGAACAAAAAACAAAACAAACAAACAAACAAAAAAACCACATTGTAATGTGGTGCCATACCACACTTTAAGGCAAACGCTTTACAGCCAAATAAATGTTTCTAGGAATTCTGAAGGGGGCATGTATAGAACAGCTTTGCATACGAATCCTCACACAGTTTCAATTACTCAGAGTTCATGACCCAAATCTACTGAGTTGTGTCATTAATTAAACATTAATCCAAAAATGTCACACTTGAACCTCTAACCTGCAGTTTTTTTGAAATGCTTAACCCTCCTCTGTATCTTATTCCCTGTGGTAATTGAGTGACGGCTGGATGCTTTTCTTTTGGTAACTGGGGCTGGGGGCTGTCTTCCTGGTTCTTGAGTTTATCTTCCTAAATATTTGGACTATTTCTACAGAAATGGGGACTTAGCAAGTAAATAGATCCCAAGAAATATCCTGGAAATGATTTAGACATCCTTGCTGCAAGTGCAACATCCCCTCTCCTAAAGGCAGCTAGAGGTCTGGGCTAAGAGTCACGGAGGAGAGCTTGAGAGATGGCCCAGCAGTTAAAATGGCCGACAGTACTTGCAGGTGACCTGGGTTTGGCTCCCAGCATGGGAATCAGGCAGCTCCTCACTGCCCATAACTCCAGTTCCAGAGGCTCCAACACCCTCTGGTCTCCATAGACACCTGCAAGCACATAGTTCACAGAAACTTACGCAGGTACATATACACATAAAATCAAAATAAATGCATCAACCATTTAAGCAGAAGCTGAAAGTCCACAGTCCTGGGCTCTACTGCCAATTTTTGTTCACAGAAGACTGCAGTAGGAAGGTTTCCTTCGGGGTCTTCGGATGGACTCCCTCCTCCAGATCCACTGAAGGCTGAGGTGGAAGCTAGGTCCCGTGGCAGCATGGCATCTCCCAGGGAGCTGCTTTTGTGTATGATGATACAGGTTCTTGTGTTTTCCCAAGCGAGGTTGGCATGGAATGAAGGCCCTTGGCCATTCTGCAGAGGAACTGGCATGGGATGGGCTGGGGGCAAGAGGCCTGGTTCACTTCAGCACAGAGGAGAGAACTGAGAGCTGAAGACTGTAGAGAAAGGACAGTCTCTCAGAAGGAACAGTTAGCATTTGAGCTTTCTTGGGCAGAGACAATATATCTCACATGATCTAGAACTCCAGAGTAAATCCACTCAGACCTCACACAGATGGTTCTGTCAGGGTAGGGGTGACATCATGTTGGCTGAGGAAGAGTCGGAAGATCAGTGCTGCTGAGGTAACTCCCCTCGAGTCTACATGTGTGCAATCAAGGCATAGACCACTTCATTTGAGAAGTCAAGTAGCCTTCTCCAGCGTCACCTGAAAGCAAGTCCCGCCCTGTCACCTTTTTGGTTGTTATTTAAAGATTTATTTTTTGTTTTGTGTGTATGAATATTTTGCCTGTATGTATGTATGTATGTATGTATGTATGTATGTGTAGTGTGTGCATACGTGATATCTATGGAGGCCAAAAGAGGGAGCCAGATGCCCTCAAACTGGCATTTGTAAGCTGTCAGGTGGATGTTGGAACTGATCCCCACTTCTCTGGAACAGCAAGGACACTTAAACGTTGAGCCTTTTCTCCTACCTCAAAAGGGCCTTTCGGTTCTAAATATAGACGCAACTCAGGGTTTCCCCGGTTTGTCTCACCCATCACCTTCTTCATTTCCACCTATGGCTTTCCTCTGGCTTCACCACAGAGACAAAAGGCATGCCTAAACTACCATCCATATCCTCACAGCGCAGACCTTCAGAATCCAAAGGATGCTGGGAATTCAGATAGAGTTGTTCAGAGGTCCCACACTTGCCTAGTATGTGTGAGGATCTGGGTTCAACCTCTAAGACTAAAACGAACAACAACAAAACCAAACAAAAAACCACAAAAGAAAACCAAGTAACTAGAAATCTGAACAGATCCCATGAAGCCATCAGCACATGTATGGATGGGAGCAGCCCCAAAGTGAATTCCACCATCGATCAGTAATATGTCATCACTTGCTGCTGTGAAAATAGATCGCTCATGCTGAGTGGCATGGTATTTTTTTTTTTTTTTGTACTGAAAGAAAATAAAACCTGAGACCTGTGATTCATGTAATGTATGTCAAATAGCCGAAAGAGTTGTTTGTGAGCTTTGAAACCTGGTGCTGAGAACATAGCAGAACAGCCCAGGACATGCCCGGGCAGGCCCGGTGCCTCCCAATCTCCTGCCCTTCTGACCTAAGTTAAATGTTAACAGGCTGCTGATGTTTAAATGGACCAATCATGTGAAACTGTGCCAATCCCTCCCCTAGCACCAGCCCCTTTTCTATAAAAAAACCCCTAGCTTCCAAGCCTCATGGTTGAAACCACTGTCTCCTGCATGAGATACGTTTCAACCTGGAGCTCCGCCATTAAACTACCTCGTGTTTTTACATCAAGATGGTCGTCTGTTTGTGATTCTTGGGTGCACACCGAATCGGGAGTTGAGTGGGGGTTTCCTCCACTAGGTTCTTTCAGTCCAAGGTTCTATAGCCAATTTTTCATGACATAAGCAACATAAAACATAGCCATTTTAAAGTCTACAGTTCTGTGAGTTTTTCTATGTGTAGTCACTGCTATCGAATCCCACAATGTTTGCCATTCAAAAAACCAAACCAAACCAAGAAAACCCACTGTAACTGTTAGCAATCTTCCCCAACTGTACCCCCCCTTCCCAGTCCTCTGGTAACCACTGACCTACCTTCTGTCTCTCTACATTTGCCTCACTGAAAAAAAAAATATTGCTACTTATCATCTGGGGCTTCTTTGACTTCAAATAATGTTCCAAATTCCATCCAGGCTATAGTCTGGACTAGTCATTCATTTGCTCCTTTTGTTTGGCTGAAAGATATTCCATTGTGTACATATACCATATTAGTCAATTTCATACTTTCATCTACACTTTTATTCACTGAGTCTATGGCTATTTGAGGTGTTTCCACTTTGAGGCTAACGTGAATAATGGTGTTCATTCGTGTACAAGTTCTTGTGTGAGCGTTTGTGTCTAGTTCTCTTGGGTTTACAATTTGGGGAGGCTTTTGGAGTCATATGATAATTCTATTTTTAATTAGCAATCTATTTTCAATAACATTTGCATTTTATATACCTGTTCGAACGAAATGCAAGAGAGTTTCTATTTTGGTCAATTTCTGTCTCAGACCAGCCTCAGTCGGCCCCTCTCAATACTCAGGAGAAATCAGGGTTCCAGTTACAGGTGGGCAGGAGTCGGTGAAAAGGGTGACAAACAGACACGGACACAAGGGAGTGTGGTATCTGAATGTAATTTGTCAGTGAGCATCAGTTTTATATATTACAGAAAACAAAGAAGTTAAGTGATACATTAAGGCCATCCAAGGTACATTGGAGTTATCTAATGCAAAATTACTTTTACAACAAAACAGAAGAATGCATACTAAAAGCTAACAGGAACCAACTGGGATAAAAATCAGTGTTAACAATTGGGATCAAAATCAGCCCCACCTAAGGTCAGCTTAATCTTAGAAGCCAGGGGCAAGGGCTTCATGCCCTTGACATAGTTGTAATTCTAGTCTATTGTATAGTCCACCTTCCACCTAGGCCATTGTAAATTTCTGTATATGGGAGTGACTCAGCTATCCATAGTTCTAAGTATTTACTATAGTTCCTTCTTAGACTACAACCTTCCTTCTTCCTAGGTCATGGTAAATTCTTGCATATGGGAGTAACTTGGCTGCTCTTTTAAGTATCTGTAGGGAAAAGGATAGCACATTGGACTTCTAGTAAAAACAATGAATTTATGAAATTCTTGGGCAAATGGATGTATCTGGAGGATATCATCCTTAGTGAGGTAACCCAATCACAAAAGAAGTCACTTGATATGCATTCACTGATAAGTGGATATTAGCCCAGAAACTTAGAATACCCAAGGTACAATTTGCAAAACACAAGAAAATCGAGAAGAAGGAAGACCAAAGTGTGGATACTTCATTCCTCCTTAGAATAGGGAACAAAACACCCGTGGAAGGAGTTACAGAGACAAAGTTTGGAGCTAAGACAAAAGGATGGACCATCCAGAGACTACCCCACCGGGGATCCATCCCATAATCAGCCACCAAACCCAGACACTATTGCATATGCCAGCAAGATTTTGCTGAAAGGACCCTAATATAGCTGTCTTGAGTGAGGCTATGCCAGTGCCTGGCAAATACAGAAGTGGATGCTCACAGTCATCTATAGGATGGAACACAGGGCCCCCAATGAAGGAGCTAGAGAAAGTACCCAAAGAGCTGAAGGGGTCTGCAACCCTATAGTTAGAACAACAATATGAACTAACCAGTACCCCCAGAGCTCATGTCTCTAGCTGCATATGTAGCAGAAGATGGCCTAGTTGGCCATCATTTGGAAGAGAGGCCCCTTGGTCTTGCAAACTTTATATGTCCCAGTACAGGGGAATGCCAGGGCCAAGAAGTGGGAGTGGGTGGGTAGGGGAACAGGGCAGGGGGAGACTATAGGGAACTTTTGGGATAGCATTTGAAATGTAAATAAAGAAAATATCTAAAAAAAAAATCTGTAGGGAATCTCCATTTGTCAGAAGAACTCACCAACTTTCTTCTAATATGCAATGTAGTCTGCCATATCTGACTGTAATGAAGATCCTAAGTATACATTGATAAGCTTGTCCTGAGATTTCTCTTATCCAGTAAAATACTGTAAGAAAGCATGCAAGACCCTCCACACTCTTGCAGGGACAAATCTGGGGCATTCTTGCTATGGGAATGCCAAGGTTCCAGGAGACTACGTTTCCGTGAACTTTTCACTTCGGGACTGTGTCCAGGTTTTTAGGCCTGTCATGCGTGTCACTACTGGAGTGGGTGTAGCAAGTTTCGGCTGCCATAACTAGTCACCATAGTCAGCATGAGTTGTATAAATTATAGTGCTTTCTCACAGTTCTGAACTGGAAGGCCAAGCTCAGGGTACAGCACAGTAGTGTTCTTGTGAAGGACCTCAGCCAGGTTGTATACTGCTGGCTTCTATTTTCACAGGAAGAAGAGTGATGAATACAGTTTCTACGTACATCCGAGTTACCTTGTGACTCCTCTGTCTTATTATCCCATTGGTCTATAGTATTATACTGACATAGTGATGGCCCATTCGCCTGCCAGTGCCATGCTGTTTCAATAATAGTGCTTTATGCTATAATTTAATGTCTAGCAGTGATAATCTTTGTCTCTTGGTTTCCTTTAGTGTCTCCTGATGACGTTTTATCCATAAAGTAGATTCTTGGTAGTTTTCTTCTTTGGGAATTATATCTAGTTAATAAATCAATCTAAGGAAAAGACTACCTCTTCATAATGTTTTCATACTCAAGAGAAAGGAGTAGCTTTTCAATCGTCAAAATCTGTGTTCTTCTCATTAAAAATATTTAACAATTGCTTTTACATACGTCTGGTTAAAGGATTTGTGTTTCATCTGTGTTGCAATTATAAATGGCTAATTATTACCATATGCACATATGTGTTCGTGTTAAGTCCACACATGTGGTCTACTGGTTCTACTGAAAGATCCTGACAGAATGTAAAAGGTCACAGAAGCCCTGAAATTAGCAAAATAGATTTCATTGTTAGTAGAACTAGCTTCACTGATGTAGAAAAATAGAGGTGCACAATGCTCTGGCCACTCCTCGAACCTGTGTGTCTGCCAATGTTCTGACCAGGTGTGTGCCCATTGCTGCGCCTCACTGCCAGGTGTTTGTGATATTGGTTGCTATATTGGTTGCTGGGAAAGAGTCGGAAAATCTCCCCAGCAACCACAGTTGGGGCCAATCCAGAGTTGCTGCACCTTCATTAGACTCCTTCCTTGTTTCCCTCCCATACCCATTTCTTGAGGAATCAATCATTTTAGAATAGACATTGTTTAGATTTGGAAATCCCCTACTTCCTCCCTTCTCCTTTCCCCTTTCAGGACCTATAAAAACTGAGACCCCTTTTCCCTCAGGGTCGATTCCTCTACCCCTGCATGGGATACGAGTCGTCCCCAGAGCTCTGTCTTTCCCCGAATAAAGCCTCATGTGGTTTCCATCAAGCTTGGTCTCTCGTGAGTTCTTGGGGTCTGCTATTATCCTGTGGCCTGAGCGAGGGGCTCTTCTCAGAGTCTTTCACTTCATGCTGATTTTATATCCTATTTCTCTGCATGTGTTGTTTGAGTTTATTTTATGATGGATTTGCTGGTGTTTTCAAAGTATTCTATGGTGTTACCTACAAGTCAAGGGATTCCTTCATTCCTGTTCAAATGTCTTTGGTCGATCTGTCCTGTCTAATGGCATTGGCCTAACACATTTAATGTAATGTTTAATTCTTGTCTTACTGTCAATCTTAATGAAAGCACCTCCAGTGTACCCCCACTAAACAGAATACTGGAGTTAGGACTAAGATGCACTTCTTTATGATGCTGACATTTCCTCTGTTTCTACATCCCTTAATGTATTTTTTCACAAGTTATCAGTTTAATCAAAAGCTTTCTCAGTATCTATAGAAATAGTCATAAGATTTCCCTGAGTTCTTTTTTTTTTAGATTTATGCATTTTATTTTATGCTCTGTGTGTTTTGCCTGCGGTTATGTATGTGTCCTTGGAGGCCAGAAGAGAGTATTTGATCCCCTGGAACTAGTTTCAGGTGGGGCTAGGAACTGAACCCAGGTCCTCTTTGTGAACAGTAAGTGCTCTGAACCACTGAGCCAGCTCTTCAGCAGCCTGAGCTCTATCCATAATGGATTGTGTGGACTCTTCATGACAAGCAAACCTTGCAATCTTTGGCTCTCCCCTGCCTGATTACATTGTGTTCTGTTTGCTATTGTGCCTGACTATGTCCTGCCTATATTGTGATTTTGAGGCTCCTTAACTTTTTGAAACCTGTATTTGATTCCATGCAATACATTTTCTTCAAAAGTTCAAATTACATTGAAATTTTTTGTTGTTCAGAATTCTTTGAACATTGTAGATCATCTTTCTCTCTCTCTCTTCCTTTCTTTTTCTTTCTTTCTTCTTTCTTTCTTTCTTTCTTCCTTCCTTCCTCCCTCCCTCCCTCCCTCCCTCCCTCCCTCTCTCTCTCTCTCTCTCTTTCTTTCTTTCTTTCTTTCTTTCTCCAGCTTCTAGCTGTACAATCCTCAGTTTTAATTTGCTTCAGAAAAAAATTTAGGAATTTCCCCCTATCTTTTCAATCTACTAATTCAAAACACTGCATCAGGACAGCATGAGCTCTGAGGATTAGGTGAAATTCCTTTGTGAAACCAACTAGTCGTGACAGCTTTCTGGTGCGGATTAGTTCCTTATTAATTCTATTTACTTTGTAGACGTTGGTATGATTAAGCATTTTTGTTCTCTTGTTCCTGAGACGTCATCAGCGTTGGCTTGGTCTAGCTCTGCGGTTGGACACTTGCCTGGCATGCACGAGGCCCTGAGTTTGATGAGTTTGATCATTAGCATGGCAACACCACTCCATCGAGGCTTTCAGTTTCTTTGCATAGGAACCTGAGGAGGACAAGATGTTTTCCAATTTGGTGTCCTCTAATGATTATACCCTCCTGTCACTTCTTAATTAGCATGTTTATGCTACGTCTTTAACTGTTAACAATTCTTACTTGTATATCTATTTTGATGGTTTCTTTTTTCTTTTTAAAATTAGATGTGTGTGTGTGTGTGTGTGTGTGTGTGTGTGCATGTGTCTGTGTGTGTCTATGTGTATGGTATCTTAGTGTGTGTATGCCTATGGGTATGTTGTGTGTCTGTGTGGTGTGTCTGAGTTTGTATGTGTCTGTGGGATGTGTCTGAGTGTGTGTGGTGTGTGTCTTTGTGTGTGTATGCCTATGGATATGTCATGTGTCTGTGTGTGTGTCTGTGTGTGTATGTCTGTGTGGTGTGTTAGAGTATGTATGTGTCTGGTGTGTCTGAGTATGTGTGGTGTGTGTCTTTGTGTGTGTGTCTGTGTGTCTGTTTCTGTGTGTGTGTCTGTCTGTGTGGTGTATCTCAGTGTGTGTGTTGTGTCTGAGTGTGTGTCCTATGTGTGTCTGTGTGTGTATGTTTGTGGTGTGTATGTGTAGTATGTCTGAGTGTGTGGTATGTATCTCTGTGTGTCTGTTGTTCGTGTCTGTGTGTCTGTGTGTTTTTGTGTGTCTCTGTGTTTATACATGTGGAGTCTCCTTCCACAGTGCAGGTGCCAGGGATCAAGCTGAGATCAGGTAAGAGGGTGGGTGGCAAGGACATTTACCCACCAAGCCATCTCTCAAGCTTGATGATTTCTTTCTTTAAAGATTTTAATTTTGACTTGTTAGAGCTATTACTCTGATCTTTGAGTACTATATTCCAGCAGATCCATATAGCTGCTATCCCTGAATACTTCATAGTTCTGACTCCTAATTATTAGTTCTATGTTACCTCAGTCTCTTTATAGGTATCTCTTAATATTGAACTTTTTCAATTCAAATCACTTTCTAGTTTTGTTTCCATGTTAGATCTTGAATTTGGTGCCTTCAATCTGCCTGTGTCGCTACCAGATTCCTCCAGCCTATATCATGACAGGTCTAGATTATTTCAATATTCTTCCAACATCTTTCTAATTTCCAAGTCTCCAGTTACAACCCCTGCCTTAGTACCCCTCATAACGACATCATACTAAAATTCTATTAATCCAATCATGTTTCTAATCAATTGCAGTGCTCAAAGTCAGTAGTGCCCTAAATATGAAGTCTGGCCTCTTCCTAAACACAGTAACACAGGGATCTTCATCCTCTGCCATTTTCTTAGCTCCCTTGCAAGTCTGGCCTTGCCCACTCTCCTCTATCCCTCTCAGTTGGAGTCAAGACACAATGGATGATTTTATGTTCCCTTAAGAAGTGGGGTCACTTCAGTCTCTTCTTCTAACCACTGTTACATTGTTCTTCCTGTGTGGGCTTCTGTTTCTATCTTCTGCCTATATAATAAGTTTCTACTTATCCTTTAAGACCTAATTTGGGGATTTCTACATTCATTTCTTAACTCTGTCCCCATGTTCTATATAGAGAAATAGCCTCAAAGACAAGAACCATGTCTTATTTTGAATTTACAAAGTAAAAAAAAAAAGACATTAAACAAACTTATTCTCAATCTTGGACAAGTGAGTGAATTTTGATAAATGTACTCATTGTTGGCATAATACTCTAGTGGTAACTTTTCAGCTGGGGGAAGCTAAGTCTCATAAGAAGTAAGAACATGTGACTTCTCTAAGATTTCTATTATCCATGATGAATGCACAGTGTGCATGTCCTGGTCTGTTCCTGGCTTCTCTGATTTATAGCTTGGATGGTCTCATGTAAGCCAATCTGAACATGAGTTCTGGTTTCCAGAATATCTTAAGATCACAACAAGAAATAGGTAGAGAGCTGGAGAGATGGGCCAGCAGTTAAGAGCATTTGCTACTCTTGCAGAGTACCAGTGTTTGATTCCCAGTGAACACATCAGCTGCTCACTATGACCTGTAACTTTAGTTCCAGGGGGCCGAATGCACTCTGTTGACCTCCACTGGCATGTCACCCATATGCTACACATACACACAAGCAGGGACACACAATATCTACATGAATAAAGAAGAATATAAACATTTAATAAAACAGGTGTGCTCACTTTGGATTTAGAAGCAAATTGTTTATTGGAGTTTCTATACAGGCATGAAAAGGATAGAAAAAAAAAACCCTTCAAGGGACACCAGGGCTTTGAGAAACTTGTAGCAGTGAGAAGCTATTAGCACCTCCTCACAAGAGGGAAATGGAGCAAATAGTGCTTTTGAACCTAGTGAAGAGAAGTGACAGTTGCAGTTGCCAAATCAAAGCAGCAAGCAAGAGGGTAGCAGGTAGGAAACACCCCAAGCTCTCTCCCCTGCCTTTCACTTGACTGCTTGTATTTCCATTGCTCTGAAAACAATTAGAGGCCAGGGCCCAGGGAGTCTGGGGAGCCAGGCTGGCAAGTCATCAATGCTCTCTTCTAAGTTCAGAGGAAGGTATAGAAGGCCAGAGGATGGATAGGGGAACACAGATGGAGAACAACTAGTAAGCTCTCTCTCTCTCTCTCTCTCTCTCTCTCTCTCTCTCTCTCTCTCTGTGTGTGTGTGTGTGTGTGTGTATGTGTGTGTATGTGTGTGTGTGTGTGTATGTGTGTGTATGTGTGTGTGTGTGTGTATGTGTGTGTATTCAACTGTGTGATAAAATGCTGCAGAAAGGTTACTTGGCAAATTTAACACCAACAGAATATTGCAAAGACTCAGGAGTTAAATCGGTTAGTGTTTTTAAAAAGGCATTTAAGACAAATATGAAACATGTGCTTGCTCATTTGCTATTGGTAGTGGGATACCTCCTTCAGGTTGAGCTTGATGCCCACAAGATCAATTTCAGCAGCTCAACCTCACAGACAAGGTCATAGACGTGGACTCCACCCACAAATAGTTTGCAGCAGTGTGTGTCAACCTATAAAAATGGTCATCATTAGAAACCTCATTTTCAATCTAGAGAAAGTTAGGTAAGTCCTAATATATGTTTAAAAAACCCCAATAATCACTAAATACCATATTTCCTAGAATGAACAATGTTTCATGGAGGGTGTGAGCACAATCTTGGTCATCATGTGGTAGTCACCTCAAAATCCCCTGACAGGTTTTACCCAGCTCATTGTTCTCCACCCACCCAGTTCTAACATGAAATGCCTTGAGATTCTCACATTACTGGCTCTCTTTAGGGTAGGTGCAATAGGATCCGAGTCCCATTGTCAAACACACCACACACAGGTCCTCCAGATGAGTAGTGTAAGTGCACACTACTATATGGTTTTATTTATCAATTCAGCTACATGACTTGCTCACTGAGAAAACAAGTGCAGCCAGCCCTCTATATCTTCAATTCCAGATCTGCAAATTCAGCCCACTGTGGATAGAATTACTGGTTTGTTTGTTTTTTATATTTGCATCTGCACTGAAGTGTACAAACTTGTCATCATTTCCAATATTATAGCATGAGAACTCTTCCTATAGCATTGACATTGGAAGAGACATTCAAGAAATGTAGAGGTAATAGAAAGCATACAGGAGGATGTGTATAGGTTGCATGCAAATACCATACCCCCTCACATAAGGGATGAGAACACCCTGGTATCTTGTTACCCTAAGCCAAATCTCCCATGAACATCTAGGGATGACAATTTTTCTGACAGCTAACTCAGTACCAATCTCAATTCTTAGTGCCTTCACCCATTGCAAGAAAAACTCAATGACATAGTTTTACTAGGGATGAACAATGAGTAAAGAGAGCACACAAAAGATTCAGAGCTAGAGACCTTATCAGAGAAGATGCGACAGAGCATTGTGTATGTGCCTGGCTAGTCTCATTAGGAAGTGAAGGGAGACAGCTGTGGGACTGGGGCAGAGACAAATATGAGCTCATTTTGGTTTGGCAAAGAGTTATGTCTGGTGAGATTATTTAAATCGTAATGATACAATTATGTGAGCATTTATTATGTGCCTGATAGATGTTACCATAGTAGAGATTTCTTTTATCACTGGATTTTCCCTTGTGTGATGGGTATTGTAACAACTCATTCTTTCAATGGGAAATTAGAGTCTTAGACAGGATGTGATTCACCGTAGTCTAGGAGGCTGATAGATGGCAGTGTTGGGAATAGAATACGACTCTGCCTTTAGAGGCTGGGCTCTCTTCAATCTACAGCTCCATCCTCACAATAGCATGAGAAACAGATTAGTTAATTAAAATATGTCTTTACCTAAATGTTAGCCATCTAAAAAAAATGCTTACATGATAGTGAGAACATACTGGGATGGGGGGAGTCTCTCCTAGTGGCACCCTCATGAGTTTTGTTTTCTGAAGAAAACTAAGGAGACACACTAACTGGTTACTCAACACATGTTTGGGGAATGAATAGCTCTGTAATTAAGTAGTTGGAAGTCATGCAACTTTATAACACGTAAAACACAAGAAGATGTCTCAATTCCTTTCCGAGAGTCATTTCCCATTAAATTCTAATTTTCCACTTGATGAGCTGCAGACCCTCCCAATATCAACAGAGATTAGGCAGCATGTCTGTGCCAGGCTAAGCTTTTCCTTTGCTCGCTGTTGAGCAGCAAACTATAACACATTGCAGATGAACCGACTACCTAAATGAGTTAACTTCGCTAGGTGACCTTCTGGCTTCCATGGCTTGCCACATTCTCTGGAAATTTAAAACAGGGCAGAGCAGATGACCCACACATTTCAGGAAGTCCTTTCCCCTTTCTTGGAACAACTCAATAGGGTTAGTTCTCATGGATGGCCCGATCTTCTTCATGACACATGGTCAGGCCAGGAGCCATGAAGAATTGGTAGGTCTATAGGCAAGTGTTTGTGCTGCCCTCCAGGAAACCAAAATTCACAAGGACCCCTCCCCCAACCCACATATAGCAGGAACAGAAAAAAAAAATAAAAAAGATGTCTAGACTGGTTGCTCCTGCAGATGTGGCTGTTCCTAACGCCTCTGTTTGTTTCCAGGATATGTCTGATGTAACTCAGGATTAAATGTCAATCCAGTGAAAAAGCAACAGGATACAGGAAGGGAGGGAAGGAGGGAGAGAGGGTGGGACAGAAACACAGAGGAAAACAGTAAAAGCGTTCCCAAACAAAAGCTAACTAAGTCCCATATCTCGCTTACTTTTCTATTGCTGTGAAGAAACTCAGCAATAGGGTAGAGTTCATGACCATCATGGCAGGGAACATGGCAGGAGGCAGGCAGGTACAGCACTGGAGCAGTAACTGAGAGCTTAGCTCTGTCCTACAGGCGGCAGGCAGAGAAAAGGAGAAATTGGTTTGCTTTTATAACTTTAGAATCTCAACCCCATCCCTGCTCTGTGAAGTGACACACATCCTCCCACAAGGCCACACCTCCTAATCCTTCTCAAACAGGCCCACCAACTGCTAACCAAGCATTTAAATATATGAGCCATTGGAGGCCATTCTTACTCAAACCATCACATTCCATTCCCTGGCCCCCATAGGTCCATGGTCATATCTTAATGAAAAGTGCAAAAAATGTATTTAGTTTAACTTCAAAAGTCCAAAAGTCTTCTGAGACTCAAGGCAATCTTTCTGCCTCACGTATGTGGATAAGTTGTAAGCTTTCAGCTACTTCTCCAGGACCATGCCTACCTGCTGTCACGTCCCCACACCATGATGACCATGGACTTGCCTTCTGGAACTGTAAGCAAGCTCTCAATTAAATGCATTTCATTTCATTTAATGCATTTTCTCATTTCTGTTTCTTGCTTGACACTTTAGATCCAGATTCCACCCAGTAACCTGGGTCTCCTGGCTCCAGTCACTCTACCTTCTAGGCTTGAAAGCAGCGGGAGTTCCTGTTCTTACTAATGCTTGGGTTGTCTCAGGATTTCATCTGGTTCTCGGCTCCTCCATCATTTATGCACGTATGTAACCAATCCTCTTATGGATCCCATCTGTTGTCAACCCTGAGCATGCCTCCTGGCTTCCTTATTGGGCTTCAATGCCCATGTCTTTTTCTTTATTGACACAGCATTACTCAGAAAGTTAATTAAATGCAATCTCTCTCTAAAGTCAATACTTATCCTGCCCCACCTGACTACCAGCTACACTACAGGCTTATATTGATAGTGTGAAGAAACAGCATTGTGCCAGAGAGAACTCAAGAAATATCTGCTGGTCAAAAAGTCTCCGTGTCTCTCTGTCTGTCTCTGTCTTTCTGTCTCTCTCTGTGTCTCTCTGTTTCTGTCTCCCCCCAATCCCCGTGTGTGTGTGTGTGTGTGTGTGTGTGTGTGTGTGTGCGCGCACGCAGTGCGTGCTTGCGCACATTTCAAGACAGGGTTTTTCTGTATAGCTCTGGTTGTCCTTGAACTCTCTCTGGGGTCAGATGTGCTACCATTCTGCAACAAGGCCACACTTGTATCTCTTTCTGTAGACCAAGCTGGCTACAAACTCAGAGATCTGCCTGTCTTTGCCTCCCAAGTACTGGGAAACAGGCCTTTCTTTCAGGGTATAATACCCAAGACCCTATGTCCTTGAGGGGGGTCAGCCTTTCCTCAGAGCACTACCTGCCTCTATGACCTGAAGTATTGACTGGTGTACTGCAAAAATACTCTACAAATAAAAGTTATATCAGGACACGTGTGCTATAGTTTAGATATGTTAATAGTGTTAGAATAGAAATGATCTAACCTCAGTGTGTAGAGTTGGCGCCTTCAGGAAGTGATTAGGATCAGACAGAGTCATCAGGGTAGAGGCCCCATGATGGGAAAGTGTGCTCCTCCTGCTCTGTGATGCTTGGTGCCACCGGAGACTCTACCAGCCCGAGCCCATGGATGCAGACTCTAGAAACTATATAGTAACAAGTGGCTCCTGTGACCAAAAAGCCCAGATGTATTACAGTGCAAGCTTTGGACACAACTAAGTCTGGAAGCTCAAACAAGAGCTTCTTTCCCATCACTCTCATGCCTTCCTCTCTGTTGGCTTTATCCACAAACTAGTCACTGTGATCTCAAAGGGATGGCAATAAGATCATGGTCACATCGATCTCAGTGGAAATAGAGAGCTTCAGTGTGCATGTGTGACCACCCTTTAAGAAAAGACTCTGAAGGTGCTGTTGACGATTATGCAGCCACTCCTGGACCAATCATTCTGTCCTTGGGAGGCAAGGCTTTGAGAAACCATTCCAAGTGAACACGGCCCCACTACTTAGCTACCTGCAGGAGGGTAGCTAAAAAGCCCTTGATAGAAGCAAAAGGGAGGGCTAGGAGGGTGACAGGAATCATGGGATAACATGAGGCCGCTAGGTATGAAGGAAAAGTAGAAGCTATGAGTGAGATGACTTGACACTGGGCCTTAAGTGCATGACCAGCTCAGGGTGGACCCAGGCAAAGAGATCACCTCTCCCAGCCTTTTTTTTCTCTCTTTCTCACTTGAAAATGTGTAGAGCATTCTTATAAAATGTAGTGTCTTACACTAATTTTAAAATCATTTTGAATGTGGACCTCTCTCTTCAAATAATCAATTATGTAAAACACACAGAGCCATACCAAAGCTGTTTAGAGAGACGCTGGAGAGCTTGCCATCCCTCCCTCTTCTTGGGGCTTCTTGGAACGTCCACACACCCCCATCCTTGGAAACCGCCAGGGATCCCGAGAACACGGTTTTAAAAAGCTTGAGAGCTGATCTCTGGGGCCTTTTCCAGCTTGAATTTTGGAGAATTCTGTGTAGATTGCCCAACCCTCTTTAATCTAATTTTTCTCACTTTCCCTCTATTTATTTTTTTGGCCAAACTCGTGGACTTTGGCGATGTGCGAGAGGCCACTTAGGAAAATAATCATTAATTCAAATCCCTAGGCAATTTACTCTGGCCTATTTGGAGCTTGCTTTTCCTGACAGAAAGGGAATAAATTTCCCAAAGTTACTTTTATGCTGGGACTAGAAAAGGTGAACACACAAGTGAAGACACGTAGGAAAAGGAAGTGGCCAAAGCTGGACTGAGCCGGAAGCTGTATGTGCAAACTACCTCCATCTGCCCTCCGGTCCATTTCCCTGCTTGGCGCCCAGGGCCTAGCGCTTACACTGGAGCGGATGGCAGGGGAGGGTGCTGTGGGTTTTGGCTATGCAGCTTGTGAAAACTTGATCTTAGGGAGAGACACCTTCAGCTCGGCATGAGAAGAGCAGGGGGAGATGGGGGTGGGGGTGGCAGAACCTAGTTTGGGGGGCCTTCCTGTGGCCTGTGAGTAAGATGAAAGGCAGGCTTCCTGATGCAGGAAGTACACGTGTGGGTGAGTGCTGCGCGCGCTCAACAGGCCAGGAAGAACGACGCTGCTACAGGATCCTTCTGCACACATTTATTCAGTCCTGTTTCTTCTTGTTTATATATCTCCCTTGTTTATATCTCCCCACTAATAGTAATCCTCTCTTGAATAATAATCCTCCCTCTAACCCGGGCCTCTCACTCTTATATACTCTCAGTTCCCATCCACGCACAGCAGGCCACGCCACTTCACCAGGCACGCAGCTTCAGCTAATCAGGGCAGCAGGGGCAAATCTCCACCAAATTGGATTCACCTGTATCCTGGTACACCTGCGCAGCACTCAAGATGTTTGTGTCTTATATGAGGAAGTCAGGTGCAAGTCATATGACTTAGCTGCAGTCCCTGGCGCCTTTGGGACTGCCGCCACACCCGCTCCCCACAATTCCCCCTTTTTTCTTTTTTGGCAGAGAGAATGTCTGTAGATAGCCCCTCGCAACCATGCCCCTTACCTGTCTTTGGGAGACAAACAGCATTGGTTTGATCCCTGTCTTAGGTTGGTGACATGCCCAGGGAGTCTTATCACTGACTACCTCTCAATCATGCCAAGCCACTCCTGGGGAGATTGTGTTTTGCTTGCGGCAGGTGCATCAAAAGGCCAGGATGTTAATTAACTTATGGCCAGATCTTAATTGCTGCAAGCAAGCCTCATGGGTGAAGGTAGAGGTCTGATCCCCAGTGTGCAAGCATAGGGGCCCTACACAAAACCATCCCTTAGGCTCATCACCCAGAGAGGTCTTGGCCAGCTCCCGTGTCGTTTTTCCTAGGGGAAGGGAACTAGGACACTGAACCTTCATGCAATCAGACGTGCCTTCCACAGGATGCCAACAGCAAGCTATCCTCTGTGCAGTGCTTAGCCTCGCAACCCATGGCATAACACAGCATAATTTCTTTTAGAGCGGCAAACCGAATCTGAGGAGATTGTCCCGCCTCCACTGCAGCAAAAGCCTATGCTACCATGGCGAAAGTGCGGGCCGCACACTCTGCACCTAACACATGTGCCAAACACAAAACACACACACACTATAACAAGCATACATCCCAGGGCTCTCATCCCCGCTCATCTTCCCTAAAGCAAGGGATAGATAGCCAGAGAGGCTATCTCTTTAAGGGGAATTCAGGGATCAAAAAGCGTGGAAAAATTTGAATGTCATGTCGAGCTGGTATCGGCTTCTGGAATACCGAAAGGATCTCTCATCTCGGCTCCATCCTTTGTGCTTGTGGGATCATCCACCACATCCACAGGGGCAACTGGATCAGGAGCCTCATTCTTGCAGCGTCTCACCAATCTCTCCGGCACCCAAAGAGGTTCCGTCTGGTCCATGAACTTACCCTGCCGGCAACCACTGACTGCTGAAAGTTCTGAACTCGGTGGGGGAGTCGGTTCCCCGTACGGGCCACCAATTGTCGCGCCCGCTCTCGACCAGCAAGAACGATGCGACCACCAGTCCTTCTAACAACAGTTTATTCAGTCTTCATCTTTCTTCTTTCTCTTCATCAGTACCGTTCCCCAGCTGAAGAGTTCTGAATCCACGCCGGATCCTTCTCAACAGTCTGTTTTACAGGAACCTTTATTAACCCCTTCTTCCCCGTTATGCAGTTCTGAATCCTCCCTGTAGCAGGGGGTCTTCACTCTTGCCTGAAGATGTTTCTTTTCCCGGGTTTCAGCACCACTTGTTGCGTCTGCTCTCTCAACTGGCCAGGAAGAACGACGCTGCTACAGGATCCTTCTGCACACATTTATTCAGTCCTGTTTCTTCTTGTTTATATATCTCCCTTGTTTATATCTCCCCACTAATAGTAATCCTCTCTTGAATAATAATCCTCCCTCTAACCCGGGCCTCTCACTCTTATATACTCTCAGTTCCCATCCACGCACAGCAGGCCACGCCACTTCACCAGGCACGCAGCTTCAGCTAATCAGGGCAGCAGGGGCAAATCTCCACCAAATTGGATTCACCTGTATCCTGGTACACCTGCGCAGCACTCAAGATGTTTGTGTCTTATATGAGGAAGTCAGGTGCAAGTCATATGACTTAGCTGCAGTCCCTGGCGCCTTTGGGACTGCCGCCACACCCGCTCCCCACAGGTGAGAAATTGGTTCAAGGAGATTTAGGAGGCTGCGACCTCCGAACTTATTTTTCATATGACTGTTTCTGAAGACAATATCCAGGGAGGGGCAGCAGTTGGCAGGCACTCTTTGGGGAGCATGGGAACAAACGATGGTGGGCTCTGGCCCGAAGGACTGTAGAATCATCAAACAGAAGAGGCAGACAAATTAACGACCAAGACTGTGGGAAGCCTGATACCCAGCTGGTATTCACAGGCTGGTCGGTGGTCACGTGACAGTGTCTCTTCTGATTGGTCAGCGTCCAGCCTATACAAGTAGTTAACTATTTTAATATCTGTGATGTGTGAGCGGGTCAGCTGGCTTTATGCTCACCCCACAGCAGTACAGACCACCACCATAACAGCAACAAATAACTGGACGGGTAGAAAAGGATTATGGAAGTGGTAGCCTTTGGTCTGTGTCCCAAATAAACAGTAGGGCATCATTGAGAATCGAGAGAGAGGAGTGGTATTCTATAGGAGCTAGGAGTGGGTCCTGAGGTCTAGTTAAAGCTACCATTTATGGAGAATTTAGATTGTGCTGAGACTTTATACCATGTCTCTTCTCTGGAAATCCTCCAAGTGTTCCTGGCTCCACTCACTGAGCAAGCCAGGCCACTCCACGGGGAAGCAGGGGAAAGAATCAGAAAGCTAAGAGCGGTCTGGACAAAGGAAATGGACATCTAGTGAGTGTCACCTCTGTCTGGCTCCAGAAACGCTATAAGACAGGTGAATGTGACAGATAATTGTCATAGTCTGTACTCTGGGTCAGGATAGTTGCAGTGGTCAAGTTGCTCAGGCCCCACGCTTTATATACTGTAACCCCTCTCACACACCACATAGGATCCATCAGGAAACCATGTTAGCACTCAAGGCTCAAAGGTTAACTAGAAACTAGAAAACTAACATTCTCCATCTCAACTCTGGCCGGATTGGCCCAGCCCATCCACACCTTTCTCCTGGATTCTGCTTGTGGCTTAGGAAGAGATGTCCTGTCTCTATCCTGCCTTCTCTGGATCTCCTATGGACCATCCTCCTCCATAAAGCAGCCCGGCTGGATTACCTACAACCACTGCTCAAAATCCTTTACCCACTCTTCAAGCAAACCATCACAGTTCTTAATTTGCTCTGATGACCAGCTTAATCCCACCTCCAGTTCTCTGAACCTCCTCTCTTTCCCCTTTCACTAATCAGGGAACTTGGACCACCTAGCCTCTTGACTCTTTATCATCTCACAAATCATGTTCCTGCCTGGGGACCTGCATCTCTCTAATTCATCCCAAGTCTGGTACTCATATCCTTTCTCTGGGAACACCTCCTTTAACTTGCTTATCTTCAGGCTTTTTTAAATTTTTATTTTATTATTATTATTATTTTATCTCATCAAGGCTGCACGTACAACTCTTTACAGTTTGCATCCAGAACCCCGTCACACCACAAAGCACTCCCCTTAGACCTAATCAATATTTTTTTTACATAGCATCAATCACTTTCTAATGCAGTATCTTCTTACTCCATGCACTTATTATCTCTCATTGCTAGAGTCTGAAGTTCATAAAGGAGGAAATTCTTGTCTGCCTTACTAATTCTAATAGCTCAGATAAGGGCTAGACAGAAAGTAGATAGTGCATACCGGCTGGTAGGGAACGGGCATTTAGTCGATTATGTAAATAAATGGTAAAGGCACCAGTTTGACTAAGCTTCCCTGATGTTGGGTTCTTGCTTCTTGCTTCTTGCTCCCACAGGTGAGTGGAACTGGGGAATGCAGTCATGGTGAGTAACAGCCCTCATGGTGGGATTTTTACACCAGTCACACTTAGCACAGGATGACATGAATGGCAGTGGCTGCAGCGGAGAAGGAAGCGAGCTTTTGTTGTTTGGCTTTATTACTGTGGGTCCTTTTATATTGAACAATAAAAACGTAGACACAAAGACATCGGGCTTGTGAGTGTGTATGCATGAGAGAGAATAAGTGCACGTGAGTACATATATTAGCAGCTGCTTGTGCATGCATGTGAGCATGTGTACCCATGAGTGTGTGTGCGTGTATGTGTGTGACTGGCCTTCATCCTAGAGCCTTACCTCATTCAATTGGCATCTAACAGAAACAGCCTTGTTGAATAGGAACTAATTATTTGGCAACAGAGTAAGAGATAGGAGATGGACCGAGCAGAGCTTACCTGAGAGGATGGGATGCTGGCCCACATGGATGTCTTTAAGAGTGAAGCCTGGAGAAAGGCCATTTCTTTTGCTGTCCTTAAACCTGGAGGGCAGGCTGCCTGGACTCCTCTATAGCTGCTGCCCAGCACTTAGCAGCTAAGACCAGCTTAGCTGTTTCTCTACACACCAGGCTTCTCTGGTCCATCTAGAACTTTGGCTAGTTTTGAGAGACTACCTCTGTCCGGCACAGGCTCATGTGTAGAAGGATGACTGAACTGGGAGGCGAGAAGGGAGAGTCCTCCACCTTCAAGTTCCTCATGATCAATGCTAAACTTCATGCTTACTGTTAAGGTTTTGATATAAAAGGCTCGTAAGTTAGTGACTTGGTTTGCCTTTGGGGAAGTAACTTGATCATGAATCTACATGATCTGACTATCGGTGGATTGATCAATTGATGGTCATAATTAATTTAATGGCATTATTAGGAGGTACTGGAAATCAGGAAGTGGGGCCTAATTGGAGAAGGTAGCTCACCATGGGCATGCCCTGGAAGTATAATTTTCTCCACAGTCCTTCTTCCCGGTTTTCCTTTATTTCCCATGAGGAAGCAGTTTTGATCCACCATGCCCCTCTGTTGTGATGCCTGCCTTAGCAGAGGCCCTGAAACAGTGGAGACAAGCAACTGAGGCCTGAAACCTTGCTGTACTGGCTAGTTTTATGTCAACTTGACACAAGCTAAAGTCATCAGAGAGGAGGGAGCTTCAACTGAGATAATGCCTACATAAAAATTGGGCTGTAGGCAAGCTTATACAGCATTTTCTTAACTAGTGATTGATGTGGGAGGGCTAAGTCCCTTGTAGGTGGGGCCACCCCTGGGCTGGTGGACCTGGGTTCTATAAGAAAACAGGCTGAGCAAACCATGAGGAGCAATCCAGTAAGCAGCATTCCTCCGTGGCCTCTGCATCCGCTCCTGCTACCAGATCCCTGCCCTGTTTGAGTTCCTGCCCTCACTTCCTGTAACGATGAGCTGTTATGTGGAAGTATAAACCAAATAACCCTTTCCTCTACAAGTTACTTTGCTCATGATGTTTCATTGCAGTAATAGAAACACTAAGACACTCCATTCTCTCCTCCTCTAGGATTTTCTCAGGGACAAAAAAAAAAAAAAAAAAAAAAAAAAAAATGAGAACAAACTCACACTGAAGGAGAAGGCATTATGAGGTAAAGCTGGATTTGCTAAGCATAGGGGCCCTACTGGTGCTGTCCTCAGGAATGAACCACACCTCCTAAGTGTTGTGCTGTGTTAAATGAACGAAGCAAACAAGCACTCAGTGCTTAGAAGACTTGATGAAGAGTTTCTTCCAAATGATGTTCCTCAAGGCCTGGAATGATGCTGTTGGATAAGCTGCCAGAACACAAGATGGGGGGAGATTATTTGGGTCAGAACTCCACTAATCACCTCCTTCTCTCAACTTTCAAACTTTCTAGATTGAATGCTACAAAGAAAAGAAAGAAAGAAAAACATGGTCATCAAGGAGATTCTTTTTTTTTTTTTTAAATAAATTGCTTGGCAATGATTTCTTTTTCCTGAGCAGAAACATGAAACCCTGGCACTCCCCACTTCCCTACATCCCCACTCTTACACCCCTATCTCCTCTATCCCAACGCCTCCCCATTTGCTTCGCATCATCCCTGTCCATCCCTACACTAGTCTTTCCTTCCTCACTTGGTACTGGGAGAGCACAGAGATCCATTGATTCTCCAGCTGGTTTGGGTCCCCGTGTTTGTCAAAGGTCGCACTGACTGGCCGCAGCACTTGTGCTCCACACTCTCTGTCATAAAGCGTGGCCTGTAAGATGGTCCCCCGCCTTCAGAATCACTTCACCATGCTGCGGACAGTTCGTCAGCCTGCAGTGATTTTGTCATCCTTCATATCGGCTATTTTCATGCTGCAGTTAGATCCTGAACCCCCTGGTGGGGAGACTAAACTAAACATCACAAGGCTTCATTTACCTCAAGAGCCAATCCAATTCTAGTCAGCTAAGAAAATGCTGCTGCCTGGATAATTTACCTCAGGCCTCCCACAAAACATTTATCTCCCTTGCCACTATCAGAAGTAAAAGTCACTGCTGGGTTTAGTCACTACAACTTTAAGAGGAGAATTTGCCAGAGAGGTTGTCAAGGGTAAGGGAAATAGTGTCTGTCCTTTCCATGGGGCCTCAAGAACTTACAAAGTAAGTCTTTCCCCAAGTCTGAGAAAACAACAACAACAACAAAGCAAAACAAAACAAAACAAAAACCCAAAAACAAACAAACAAAAAACCTAATGCTTTTCTAAATGCTATTTCAGTCCTGTAGCGTTTTTAATTACTGCATGATGTAAACAAGCGCATGTACAAAAGCCATTATGCAGAACAAAGCCGAGGATGGCTGCAGACAGTGACTGAGCCCAGCCTCCATGCCCCCAGTCCAAACAACAACACAGGCAGAGCCGACAAAAGAAAATTCGTTTATTTATTTTTCTAAAATTAGAAAAATTTCTAAAAATAGGGGAAAAAAACCCCTTTCTTTCTGATTCAGCATCCAGGCATAAGGATTCTTCTAAACGACCTGGGTTTCTCAGAGAGCTCTGCTGGAGGCAAGACCTAGATTGGAACTCCAGACATCTTTCCAGGAAGGTGGTTGCAGAGTACTCCAGTTTGCCAAACTGCGCCCTGGGTAAGCTATCACTGGCCATGGAAACTTATCTTCTTGGTGAAGACCTGGGCTCGTTCCTGTCATTAGGCTAAGTCATCACTATTTATGTGTTCTGGGAATGGCAGGAGGAATGCCTTGGGGTAAAGGTTAGGTAACAGTTAGCCAAGGTTATGAAAATGTGATAGGTTATACAGAAAGATAAGGAAGGCAAAGGGGGTGTGAGAGAAATCTCAAGACTTTCCAGATTTCTTCCCAACCTGCATTCTCTCCCCGTTCTGTTCCCGTCATGCCCCTGTGTGTCTATCTGGCTTCTGTCTCTCCTGCTGAGGGCAGAGGTCCACAGTTGGAGGAAGACAGCCAGCCATCAGAGGGACTGACTCCCATCTCCCAATTTTTTTTTTTTTTTTTTTTTTTTTTTGTGATCTAAGTCATTATGTCCATCCTCACCCAGGGACAAATCCCAGGGTGAAAAGAACTCCACAAAGAAGACAGGACATGAAGGGAACTCAACAGAGCACCCAGTGCCACAGAAACCAGAGCAGGATTGTGTTCCAGGGAAGAGATAACCATCAATCAAACTCAAGGCCATGGAGGGATCAAGAAAAATGAATGAAGTGTTCCTGACAAAGCTTGCAACCCCCCAGGTTAATGTTTTCTTCACTTCTGCACCACTTTACATGGGTGTACAAATCAATATGTTGTAGGGATATTTCAATATC
This sequence comes from Mus musculus, assembly GCF_000001635.26. Classification (NCBI taxonomy): domain Eukaryota; kingdom Metazoa; phylum Chordata; class Mammalia; order Rodentia; family Muridae; genus Mus; species Mus musculus. Next base: position 28,215,806 of record NC_000085.6, read on the forward strand.
TTAGAGCACATTAATTTTGTAAACTGTCTGCAAATGTTTGGCTCTATCTATATACAGGCAATTTTACCTAGCTATAAAATATCAATTAACATAAAAAGTAAGCCTTGACTAAAGACTCATGGATGAAAGGAAGGTGACCCAAGAAGGGCCGCGATGGGTCCAGCTTGGATCACGCACTTCTCTTTCCTCTTCCCTACTCATTGGACAGGGGTATATGATAATGTAGGTGTGCGGCCATGTCATATCATGTCATGGCCATCACTGTGTAAGGTACTGAAAACTAAGACTGCTAACCTTATCTGGATTACATAATCAGCTGTGAGTAGACACTGTGTTCTCAGGAAGAGAGGGAAGAGGATGTAAAGACACCAAGAGCAGTGGTTATGGGAGTCCGGGAGAGTGTAAGCCCCAGTCATCCAGAAACTGTGATTATTAGCTATTAATATCAAAACTTATTTTTCACTGACTCTGTGTCCCACCTGTGTGAGGTTGTTTAGAGATGAGTGGTTTAGCATGCCAACCTTGCAGAGTTCAAGTCATTGATGGATAGACAGATGTGGAAATAAATTGGGTACCATGGGATAAGTGCTACTAAGGTTGAGTATCCCTCATCCACAATACTTGGAGACAGAAATGTTTAGATTTGGGCATTTTGAATATTTGCATCTGTATAATGAGTTGTCTTGGGGATGAGGCCCAAGTCTAAATATGAAATTTGCTTATTTTTCATGTACAACTTATACATGTAGCCGGAAGGTAATTTTACATAAGGATTTTTGTTGGTGTATCTGAATTTTGATTAATTACAACCTGTCACATGAAGTCACGTGGAATTTCCCACTAGTACCATCATATCAGTGACCACTTCTGATTTTGAGGCATTTCAGAATTTGCTTTTTGGGGGGGGGTTAGAAATGTTCAACTAACTCTTAGAAGACTTTGAAAAATACTGTGGGGGGGGGGGAGAGGGAGGATGACTTCTTTGGGGAAGGTGGCACCAACAAGGGCTTCCTGGAGAAGGGAAACTTGATAGGAGACTTGAGTGAGGCATAGGGTATTCCCAGGGGACAAGATGGATTCCCAGAGAATTCAACTTTATTCACTCCTGAGCTTGGAGTTCAGCCATTTAACAGAAGTTACTGAATTGGAGAGTGGTAAGTGATGATCTGAATGTGGGCTAGACCAGAAATGGACAGGGGGGCAGCAGGTAGGCTCAGTGTTCAAGCTGAACAATGCCCCACCCCCCCACTCCCACTGCCATGTGACATGGACAGAAGTGTCATCACCTTCCCAGACAAGAGCCCATTGGAGGAATGCAGACAAAACACTATGTATGTATTTGTCATGGCTAGTGGGAAAAAGCACTTTCTCCTCGAAGCTACAATACAACACCTTGTTATTCCGAAGGGAAGATAAATGGTGACTGTCATCAAAAACAAGGAAAATCTTACAGCACAAGCCATTGCTGTTCTGTTCAGGAGTTTTTCCCCTGTGCCCATATCTTCAAGGCTTTCCCCCACTTTCTCCTCTATAAATTTCAGTGTCTCTGGTTTTATGTGGAGGTCTTTGATCTACTTAGCTTGAGCTTTGTACAAGAAGATAAGAATGGATCAATTCACATTCTTCTACATGATAACTGCCAGTTGAGCCAGAACCGTTTCTTGAAAAGGCTGTCTTTTTTCCACTGGATGGTTTTAGCTCCCTTGTCAAAGATCAAGTGACCATAGGTGTGTGGGTTCATTTCTGGGTCTTCAGTTCTATTCCATTGATCTACCTGTCTCTCGCTGTTCCAGTACCATGCAGCTTTTATCACAATTGCCCTGTAGTCCAGCTTGAGGTCAGGCATTGTGATTCCACCAGAGATTCTTTTATTGTTGAGAATAGTTTTTGCTATCCTAGGATTTTGTTATTCCAGATGAATTTGCAAATTGCCCTTTCTAACTCAGTGAAGAATTGAGCTGGAATTTTGATGGGGATTGCATTGAATCTGTAGATTGCTTTCAGCAAGATAGCCATTTTGACTATATTAATCCTGCCAATCCATGAGCATGGGAGATCTTTACATCTTCTGAGATCTTCTTCAATTTCTTTCTTCAAAGACTTGAAGTTCTAATCATACAGATCTTTCACTTCCTTAGTTAGAGTCACACCAAGGTATTTTGTATTATTTATGAGTATTGTGAAGGATGTTGTTTCCCTAATCTCTTTCTCAGCCTGTTTATCCTTTGTGTAGAGAAAGGCCACTGATTTGTTTGAGTTAATTTTATATCCAGCTACTGCACTGAAGCTGTTTATCAGGTTTAGGAGTTCCCTGGTGGAATTTTTAGCACCACTTACAAATACTATCATATCATCTGCAAATAGTGATATTTTGACTTCTTCCTTTCCAAGTTGTATATTGAATTCAAGTTCTATATTGAATAAGTAGGGAGAAAATGGGCAGCCTTGTCTAGTCCCTGATTTTAGTGGGATTGCTTCAAGTTTCACTCTAGTTAGCTTGAAGTTGGCTACTGGTTTGCTGTTTTTGCTTTTATTATGTTTAGGTATGGGCCTTGAATTCCTGATCTTTCCAAGACTTTTATCATTGAATGGGTGTTGGATTTTGTCAAATGCTTTCTCAGCATCTAAGGAGATGATCATGTGGTTTTTGACTTGCCATCCTATAATGGGACCAAACTCCAAATTGCCATTGTGATGGAAAATTCATTCAAAATCTATGTATTTCCTCATGCAAAATAACTCACAAGCAAGCATTTTAAGTAATTTGTATTTTCCGTGCTATTGTTATAGCTTTGATATCTATGGGTTTGTTGTTGTTGTTGTTGAATTTGATTGTGTTTTCTTCTATAGACAAACTTTCCAGGTAGGAATCTAAACTGTGTTGCATGGCATTGGCCGAGTTATCTTACTTTTGGGAAACACAACTTAGACTTCCTAGAAAATGATGGTTACAGGAGACAGTATTCACAGGTCATTATGCACAGCACTCAATTGGAGCAGACCCAAATGCCAGCTCTCTCTGTTGTTCTGTTGTCCTTGAGCTCTCTGTTGTTCTGTTGTCCTTGAGCTTGGAAACAGCTCAGAGTAGATGTAGCTCTTGAAAGAACAGAATCCTTCCATCATCATAGGGTGTGGTCACTCTTCAGTTTAAGATTGCTTTTGTAATTAGGTTGATATTATTCAGGTCATATGCTGGTAACATACCAGCATGCAATGTATGTGGAGGTACCTGTGTGCAACAGCCATATCATGTTCAGAGGAGAACATGTATCCTCCTGCCTTCCAGCTTTTGTAGTCTCTCCACCCATTTCTGTGATTTCCCTGATCCCAGGGATGAGGGTCACACTGATGTCTCATGTATAGCGAAGTCCTCATAGCTGTTTATCCTTAGCACTTTGAAGAATTAATGTGAGTCTTTTCCCATTAAGTGGGAAGGGGCTCCAGAGGTCCCACCCTAACTGAGAAGCTATGGCAATTAATGGCTGTCAGGGGAGGGAAAGTCACTTCTCTTTAGGGATATGGTCATGGCTACCCATACATTCCTAATGCACCAGTGGATGGTCTTCCAACCATCCACCTAGGGACAGCACCAACTAGACTCAGAGGGTTAAAAAACAACAGATAAAAAGGAAGATGTCAAATTGAGAGATAGATAGGACAGGGGCAGGGTTCCTACAGGGGATTGATAAGGTAAGTGGGAGAGTCAGTTAAGAAGTTAAGATACATTTTATACTTGTATGGAAATTTATAATAATACCAACAACTTATTATTGTTATTATTATTATTGTTATATAGTCGATCCCCTTATAGGTTTCTGTCAAATAGACAGTGTGATGGCTATTCTTGGTTGTCAACTTGACTATATCTGGAATGAACTACAATCCAGATATAGAGGGCATACATATGAGAGTTTTGTTGTTGTTGTTTGTTTGTTTGTTTGTTTGTTTTTGCATAGTTTGAAGTTGGTAAATCCACTTTTAGTCCAGACCTTTGAGGTAGGAAGACACGCCTCTGTTCTGGATCGTGATGGGGAAGAAAACTCCTTTGATCTAGATCTTGAGATGGGAAGACACACCTTTACTCTGGGTCACACCTTTTGCTGGAAGCCTGCATAAGGACTTAGAGGAGAGAAAGTTTTGCTCTTTGCCTGCTTTTCTTGCCTCACTAGTCAGTTCATTCCTTCACTGGCATTGGCGCCTACTTCTTCAGGATTCCAGCATCTCACGAAGACCAGCTGATATACCCAGCCTCTTGGGACTGAGCAGCTATAGAATCTTAGTCTTTCCATTCATAGCTAGCCATTACTGAATTAGTTGAACTGCAGCCTGTAAGTCATTCCAATAAATTACGTATATATGTGAACATACATATATACATACATATGTGTATGTATGTGTATATATATATGTTATTCGTATGTTTGTACCCAGGGTCTTAAACTTTTGGTGCCAGGGGTCAGGGGTCAGTTTCAGTCAGCAGAGTGCCCACCTCACAACTCAGATATCTGGAAGCCATATACACACCCAGGCATGAGAGTGTATGCTTGATTTTCAGCAAGACAAGCCACCCAGTCTAGCTTACTTGGCAAAGTTGCAGGCCAATGAGAGACCCTGTGTCACAAAACAAAACAACAAACAAACAAACAAACAAACAACTGGGGAAGGTGCCTGAGGAATGACACCTGAAGTTATCCTCTGACCTCCACATGCATGCATGTGCACATGCATGTGTGTGCACATGCACGCGCGTGCGCACACACACACAAACACACACAGGCATGCATGCATGCACACTCATGTGCATTCACACACACACCAAGAAAGGAAGTGAAGAATCAGAAAGCCATTATGTTAAGCAGTTTAATGGAGAAAGGACAGCTTCACTAGCTAAAATTAAAATTACAGTCCTTGCAGAAAATGCTTAGGTGAAAGCCTCCTTGACCTTGAGATGGCCAAAGCATAACACATAAACTGAAAAAATAATCAGTATCTTCTTCATCAAAATTAGAAATATGTATATCTGCAAAGCACTCCTAAGAAAATAGAGAGATCAGTCACAGTGTGAAAGACAATGTTCACAAGTTATCTGTCAGACTTGGAAAATAACGATGGCTGTGGAAAACAGTATCTACATCTCACTTGTTTAAAATAAGCAAATATCTTTTACAATTAACTGCCAAATACAATGGAAAGGGGGAAAATATTTGAAAAGAAATTGACTTTCAAGAAGGTAAAAATTGGCTACTCTGCACTTGAAAAGATGATCAAGAGAGCTGGAGAGATGGCTCAGTGCTTAAGAGCACTGACTGCTCTTCCAGAGGTCCTGAGTTCAATTCCCAGCAACCACATGGTGGCTCACAACCATCTGTAATGGGATCTGATGCCCTCTTCTGGTGTGTGTGAAGACAGTGACAGTGTACTCACATAAATAAAATAAAAAAAAATAATTTTTTTTAAAAAGAAAAGATGTTCAGAACCAGTCATTAGAGAAATATAAATTAATACTACCAGGCCATATCACCCTATAGTGTGACTTAAAGTCCCTATAGTGTGACTTAAAGTCCTTAAAAGTGACAAATGTGAGTGTTGACAAGCATGAGGAGAAAATAGAATGTTAAAATATCATTGGTGTAAAACACATTGGAAAACAGTTTAGCTTTCCTTTAAAAGTTATAAAATGTTGCATGGATCTGAAATTTTCTCTTAGCACTATATATCCAAGAAATGTAAGCACTTCTACACAAGAGACCATGCATTCATTGATGTATGTCTTAGTTAGGGTTTTACTTCTGTGAACAGACACCATGACCAATGCAAGTCTTAAAAAAGGACAACATTTAGTTGGGGTTGGCTTAAAGGCTCAGAGGTCCAGTCCATTATCGTCAAGGCAGCATACAGGCAGGCATGGTGCAGGAGGAGCTGAGAATTCTTCATCTTCATCTGAAGCCTGTTAGCAGAATATTGGCTTCCAGGCAGCTAGGAAGAGGGTCTTACAGCCCATATTCCACAGTGACACACTTCTTCCAAAAAGGCCACACCTACTCCAACAGGGTCACACCTAATAGTGCCACTTCCTGGGCTGAGCATATCCAAATCATCACAATGCTTATGGCAAGATTGTCCACAAGATCCTCAAACTAAAAGGAACCAAAATATCCATCAACAAAATGTGGTATTTCCAGGCAGTAGAATATTATTTAGCAATAAAAAGAACATGTTGTAAAGCGAAATAAACCAGACTGTATACGATATGAATATATCTGTTTAATTATCTACTTTGGGAAATTGACAGGGATAGAAAATAGACCAGTGACATACTTATGTTAGAGTTAGAAGAAAAATTGACAGAAACTTGCCAAGAGAGAATTTTCTTTTTTTTCAATATTTAAATCATTTTTATTTGTTCTGCTATACTCTTTTTTTTAATTAGGTATTTTCTTCATTTACATTTCCAGTGCTATCCCAAAAGTCCCCCATACTTCTCCCCACCCCCCGACTCCCCTACCCACCCACTCCCACTTCTTGGCCCTGGCGTTCCCCTGTACTGAGGCATATAAAGTTTGCACGACCAATGGGCCTCTCTTTCCACTGATGGCCGACTAGGACATCTTCTGATACATATGCAGCTAGAGACACAAGCTCCGGGGGGTACTGGTTAGTTCATATTGTTGTTCCACCTATAGGGTTACAGATCCCTTTAGCTCCTTGGGTACTTTCTCTAGCTCCTCCATTGGGGGCCCTGTGATCCATCCAATAGCTGACTGTGAGCATCCACTTCTGTGTTTGCCAGGCCCCGGCATAGTCTCACAAGAGACAGCTATATGTTGATGGAAATGTACAAAACCTACTATATCAATGGCTCATGTAGAGCTGTGATCGAAACACCCAAGGAAAGAAGTTCTAGGAAGAAGGAATCATTATTCTGCCTCACAGTGATGGACTATGCAGTCCACATTGCTTGTCCTCATACTTGTGTGGGACATTGTCATAGTGGGAGCATGAATCAGAAGAGCCTCCTCACCTCAGGACAGACAAGAAGAGATGGCGAGCAGAGAGAATCTGCAACAGTCATAACCACGGTAGGTGCACCCACCCCTTGTAACTTTACTTCCTAAACCTTGGCCCTACCTCTTCGAGTTTCTACCAGCTACTAAAATAGTTCTACCAGATGGGGACCAAGCAGTTATCATGTTAGCCTGCTGTGGAACATTTCATAATAAATCATAATAACTCATTTGAGGTAATAGCTGTAGAATTCTTTAGCTTATCTGTCTTAGCTAAGTGCATTTACAACTTGAAAGGGTGAGTTTTATACTAAATAATTTAGACCTCAATGAAGCTGGTTTTAAGATCTTTGTGGCCAAACTTCCCTTCAGATTGACTGCATTTGATTCTTTGTGGTAGGAGGCTATCCCAAAGAATTAAAATGCAGAACAATAGATACCCAAGTGGTGCCAAAGAGATCCACTGAGGAGAATTTGGATTACAACACCAAACTCACCAGCTATGTGACTTGGAGAATTTTATTTAATATTTTCAAAAGTTATTTCCTTCATTTATAAGGTAAATAATATCTACCTCTTCAGCTTATGTGGAGTTCAATATGAGTATGAATCTAGAAGATTCTGTCAATTGTTCTTTCTTAGTGAGTCTCTCGGACTAGCAAACTAGAACAGACATGAAACCATATGCTAGAATATACGTCTAAGACCTGGAAGCTACAAGTTTGTTGAGAGACCCTGAGTGCCATATTTTTCTTATATCAGGGATCAGTATAAGTCTAATATTGTAAGATTAACTGATTCCAGATTGGGAAATTTTTATTATCTTCCAAAGGATATTATAATGAGACTTCATATATATACCCTAGCATGTAGTCATCCATTTAAAAGTTTTCCTTGGATTAAGAACACCCAAATGTTGGGCCGGTGAGGTGGTTCAGCAGGTAAAGATGCTTCCTACCAAGTGTGAAGTTTGAGTCCCAGAACCCACCTGGGAGAAAGAGAGAACTGACTCTCACAGATCTCCAAACCAGCTCTGTGCTCTGTCATATATCTACTTTCTCCAAATAAATAATTGGCACTAAGAATCAAAATCTTGGGCTTATGCAGCTGGAAATGAGCTTATGCAGTTAAGGTCTGGGAACTTCCAAACTTCTACTCAGCTTCTCTCAGCTGCTGTAAGGATGCTCAAGCCTTTTTAAAAAATAGCGTTTTTTGGATATAAACAAGAATACCCAATGTTTAGTGTCTTAAGGGGATTTGCTTCTATTCTAAAGATAATTTGGAGGTGCGCATCCAGTTTGTTCTGGAAGTCAGTGCTATTTGCAGGATTGAGAATATTCTTGAAATTTGTGATTTCATTGGGCATTGGCCAACAGCTCTCCTCACACTCAAAAAAGAGCTGCCAGGGCTCCAACAACTACTGGTCCTTATATGACAGCACCCTGGACATAAGGACAGGAGACAGCTAGAGGGGAGACTTGATTTTCTATGGTGCTTTTGTCTTACTGGAAAGGAAGGAAAACTCTTGAGGAGAAGTACCAAGAAGCGCTCTGCTTTCTGTATTGCCTTAGCTGAAATTAGGTCAACGTCCACCCTACTGACAACGAAAAGGAGAATACGGAAAGAATCTAAGTGCATATGCTTTTTTACTTGTCTGTTATGTTTTTTGATAACTAAACAAATATCGTAGGCAGTGTTCTTACTACTGAGGACAGAAAATTTCCAGGCTAATTTATCCAGAAACTGACCCTACTCAAATGATTTTGTTTAACTAACTCAGAGTTATGAGAATGTCTAAATGAGGTTAAGTTTCCAGAAACAGCATTTGAAACCATGCTTGAAATGGTCATAAGAGGGTTGATGAGGTTGTCACCAAGTCTAGATACCTGAGTTTGATCAGAGGGACCCACATGGAGGAAGGAGAGAACAGAGTCTCACAAATTGCCCTCTGCCCCCTCCCCATCTGTCCCCACCACTGCACACAAATGTAATTGAAATGTGTTTTTAAGGTGAAAACCATTATAATGACGATCCAACTTCCATCTGCCGCCACAGTCACATATCCAGATTTCTCATAAGAACGTTTTATCTGTTATGTGTCTAGGTGTCTTGCCTATGTGCATGTATGTGTACCATGTGCCTGCATACCCATGAAAATAAGAAAAGGGCATCAAGCCCCCTGGAACTGGAGTTATAGATAGCTCTCAGCTTCAATGTGGGTGCTGGAAACACAATCTGGATCATCTATGAAAGCAACAAGTGCTCTTTTATAGCTGAGAGCCAGCCTCCATGATGAGTACTTAATCTAGTCTATTAAAGAGAGACACAGTATGCTCTCCTGGCTGTTGGCTGAATGCTCTCTGGTCAAGTGCTCTGGGAATACTTCTGATTGGTGGAGGTCACGTGATTTTTTTTTTTTTTTTTTTTTTTTTTTTGTGGGAGGAGGTTGCAAAGAAGTCTGGAAAGTGAGTTGCTGATATCTTTTGCCAGTTCTGTGCGTGCATGCATTCGTGTGTGTGTGTGTGTGTGTGTGTGTGTGTGTGTGTGTGTTTAAATATGAGGATGTTTCTACCACAGTGTGTATATGGAAGTTAGAGGAGAACCCCAGGTGTGGGTCCTTACCTTCCTCTTTGTACCTTTTGGTTACTGTTGCATATGCTTCCAACTATTTCGATCCAGCATCTCATCTCCCAGAGAAGAGCACTGGGCTTCCAGATGAGTGCCTTCTGCACCCCACTTTTTCAGCATTTATGTGGGTTCTGAGGAGCCAAACTCAGGTTGTTGGGCTTATCAGGCAAACAATTTATACACTGAGCCATCCTCTAGCCTCTGTTTTGCTACTTCTTGTAGGAGGAAGTCTTTGTTGACAATAAAAACTCATCAAGTGGAAAATTCCCGGTGGACGTTTAGAATAACAGCATCCCACAGTATTAAGTATCTCATTTAATTCTCAGTTTGCTGCAAGCTCTCCTCATTATGTGGAGAAGGAAAACTGTGGGTCAGGGATGCTTTATCCTGTCCAAAAATCTAAACTCCACAGAAATACTCAAAGCAGTGATCAAAGACAGATGTCCAAAGATGCTCGTTGTTAATGGCTACAGCAAAGCGGCTGAAAACAATTAAGATTTCCATCGTTGGGTATTTTAAAGAGAAACTGCCATCTATTTAAAGTGGAACACGATATAAAGTTTAGATAATGAGGTGGATTTGCATGTGCATGGGACAAGATGATATGTTATTGAATGAGAAGTTAGACATAATTTCTAAAATGGCACGAATAGTGTAACTTCATAACAAGAAATCGCAGGTGTGTATGCATGTACCACACAGGTGCTGTGTATATACAGACACAGTGCGTCCTTATCCATTGGTCCCATTCCCATGTTTCCAACTAACTTTAATTTGAAAAGTTTTGGAGCAACATTACAAATGTACTAAGTGAGCATGGGCAGGCTTTTTGGTCAGTATTCCCTAAGCGATGCAGTGTGGTGCCTATTGCGGCTTCCATTGTAGTCAGTATCATCAGGCACCTGGGTGGATTTAGAGTGCCTGCAATGATGCCAGGGAGTGAACGCAAACTCTGCACTATTTCTCTACAGGGTTTAAACATCTGTAAATTCTGTTATCTGTGTGGGGTTCTAGAGACTGTTCCCTGTGGAGCTGAGACGAATGTGTGTACACTCAGACACCTTCCCTTACCATTTAGTTAAAGCTGGTTGTCTCTGGGAGACGAGAGTAAGGATTTTACTCTTCTATATTGTTTTCAAACTTTAAGTTCTTTACATCAAGCATGGATGTTGTTATAAACAGTACAGCATACAATAAATGAGGTAGCCATTGAGCCAAACTGATCATCTGTGGATCATTCATAATCCATCCATGTAACTTGTTCATAAGCTATCCACTAAGGCAATGGATACTCGAAGGAGTTGGTAGTGGAAGAGATGGGTGTGAGTGTTTGCCATGGCCATGTGGAACCATTAAAGCCACATTTTACCTCTGGGAAAGAGAAGTTGGAAATAAAAACTGTAATCAATAGGAGGGGAAAATGCTCAGTAAGCCTGGGCCAGGAGCAATTACGAACTGAAGGATCACCTTCATGGCAGCTGGAGAGAGGTCACAGAATAGGAGAGCTGCAGGCCACATGAGAGTCAGGAGCAGACAGTCTCTGATGGGGATGGTTAGAAGACCAGAAACAGTCAAGGGCGAGTGAAACCAGTGTCATGGATCAAACAAGCCAGACGTGTTGAGGATCAGACAGCATGAAGACTGGCAAGAGAAGCCTTTGAGGCAAAAATAGGCCAGGTTACAGGTAGCACCAGGCTTTCTTCTCAGGTGCCACAGCTTGCTTGGATAGGCAGTATTTTAAAATGCTTTGTTTGTTTGTTTGTTTGCACTAGTGATTGTTGATGAGCACTCCAGTCTTGGAATTCCATGAGTACAAAGGGATTCTACACACAGAAAGACTTAATGAAAGGTAGGGTGGCCGAGTACTCTTGGATTTGGTGTTTCAGATGGTACCCAACTAACCCTAGATGATTCCAGAGGGGAGCTTCTCCCTAAAGGACAAGCTTGGTTTGGAGAAATGACTTCACCATTGTCCAACCAAGGATCCACTCTGACTTTTGGATAGCCAGTGGGTCAGCAGTGGGAGCTAGGTGTGTGGGATCTATCCTGCACTATTTCTCAAATTCCCAGGCCTTTGTCAGAGAAGAACAAAGACAGTGTGTGTGCAATGTGGCCTTCTAGTTTATGCTGTAAGCTCTGCAATTGTGTTGGAATGGAGACCGTCACATAGGTGACAAAGCTCGTTAGTGAGACAGAATGCCTGACTCAGACCGAACACAGGAAGACAACTGAGGAAGGAGAAGGCGCTGAAGGGTTCGCCACATTGTCATCTTCTCCTTTGTTTAAGAGCATGATGCCTAGGGTTGGCAGCTCGCTCCCCACTCTCTGCCGCACGTCTGGTATCTGTCAAGGCTGTTCGCATGAATAAAGGCTGAAGAGCTGAGACTGCAGAGACAGAGTTCTGAAAAGACTGTTTGAGCCAATTAAGGAGTGCATTTCCACTGGAGTGACCCTCCAGCAGCCATGTGGATTTTCGGCTGTCCCCTTGGTCAGTCCCCAGGCTAAAGACACCACTTTGTTGTGTAGCTTGCAAAACAACATCACATATCCCTCATATGTTGTTTTTTTTCCTCTCCCATTTTGTTTAGCTTTGCTTTCTAATATCAAAGCAACTCTAAGCCACGAGACATAGCTTCTCAGAAGACTTCAGATGAATGCGTTCCAGATGTGCTATTTGTAGTTTGTACCAAATATCACAGTGGTAGAGCAAAGATGTCACCAATCCCTGGAGGCATTATAGCATAACACTAGATCAGAGGCCTGCAGCCTGGGACTGAGTCTTCACTCTACCACTTGAACAAGCTCTTGAATTCCTTTGCAACTCAAGTTTTCTCATCTGTGGACTAGTAATGATCACATTACCCCTGTCAGAAGGATGGGAGAAGGATCAAGCTTATTTACTTACCTGCTTAAAACTAAAAATATGTGCCAACTCATCCCTGACATATAGTAAGTACTTTATACGTAATTATCACTTTTATTCAAGAATTCTATCATCTCCTTTCATAGACCTTCATAGGCCCACGCTGGATGAAGGCATAGTGACCCCTGCCACCATGGCAATATGCTCAGCTTTGTAGATCTAGATGTTTGCTCTCCTTAATGCAAACATGGTTTAGATGACTCAAGGGATTATTCTATACAAAGGGAACACACACTGGCACGGAATGGTTTGTCCCACTATCAATGTGTTCACTTATAGGGCATTTAAAAGAGGGCCACTAGAAATTCATGCTAGAGAATCTGTGTGTCCATCCTCGGTATGGAATGTCACAGGGGAAATCAGGGTCTCACTTCTTCACTCAGAAACCTAAGATGAACACAGCTGTGTCCTCCCACAGTATCAGAATTTATTGAAGGTTAATTGGTGGTGGTGCACGCCTTTCATCTCAGCACTCAGGAGACAGAGGCAGTCAGATCTCTATGAGTTCAAGGCCAGTCTGATCTACAAAGTAAGTTTGCAGATAGCCAAGGTTACACACACAGAAACCCTGTCTCCAAAAACCAAACGCCCAAAATATTGAATAATAATAAATTCACAAAGGTGGTTCCTCTGGTAGCCATTTACCATAAACATTCCCCCTTTTCGTGATAGCTCTGGTAAAGTCAGACACAAGTTGTTTTATTCCATTCTTAATTGCTAATATTAATCTTAATTACTAATATTAACTGAGATCATTCATTACACAGATAGTAACTGTATCTCTCTGTCTCTCTCTCGTGTGTGTGTGTGTGTGTGTGTGTGTGTGTGTGTGCATGTGCATGCTAAAGAATACATAACAAAGGGCTGAGAGGCTACAACAGACTTTAAGGGACCCCAGAGCCTGAGAGCCAAGGAAGCTAATAAAGAGCTGAGTTGCCTCTCTGTGAGGGGAAGGATGGGAAAGCCTCGTAGAGCTGGTGGTGTGTGTGAGAAGCTGCTACAGTTGCCGGCTGAGGTCCTCTTCTGACCCCCTCAAGACCTTGAACATATGTGGCACACAATCATATGCAGACAGACAGACAGACAATAGATACACATACACAGAAAAATACAAATACATCTTTATTAAAAATGAAATAAAAATAAAACTGCCTGTAAAATGGAATCTCTAGGCATAAGACACTGTCTGAAAAAGAAATCGCTGTTTTACACGACATGAAATAACTTGGGGCAGCATGCAGCGTTGTTCACTACACCAGAGCCTGCAGATAGAAGAGACTGCCATGATTGCGGGGCACCCAAGAAACAATGGGGTTCAAAGTGCTCTCTTCCTTTAGGTCCCCAGAGGGTCTTCTCTCCCAAGGAAGTTCTTGGTCTTCGGTACCCTCTCCCTTCCTCTCCCCTGTTTCCCACTCCCCTCTTTCTCACTTGGCTGGTACAACAGATGAACTCAAGGTCTCCTTCACCCGGGGCTCGTGAGCTTCAGTTCTCTACCGTGTGAAACTTAAGGCACTGCTTAGAAACAAAGCAGCTACAGACAGACGGTTCTAGCCTGTTTCTGATCCAAACTTTAAACTAGAAAGATTCTAGACATAAGGGAGCCAGCCAGGCCCGTGTACTTTATTTTGTTTCTGGGGGAGAAAAGTAGGTAAGGATTCATTGAGAGCAGAATGATAGCATTGAAGCAAAGGCCAAAGGGTTGGCCACTCGGGTTTAGCACTTCAGCACTCTTCCGTGCTCTGTTACAATCAGTTCTGAGAACACACGCACCTTTAATGCTACAATTTCTCTGTAAATGGTACTCTTCTCTGGGCAGTTACAGATGACAGTTATGTATGGCTTTAATTTCTGGATCACTTCTCTGCCAACCATCCTTCTTCAGCAGAAATAAGGCCAATTCTTTCTGACTCTAAAATCCCCACCGCTCCCTCCTCCTCTCCCTTCCCTCTTCTTCCTCCTTGTCTTACTGCAGTAGATATTTACCCTATAGGGCTACATAGACCCTAAACATGAATTTATTTAGAAGGAATCCCACTACATCCCTTGCTGCCCCCAGAGGAGTTGGGGGCTCTCTTGAGTCCCTGGGCAGGGGAAGAGATGACTCAGGCTCTGGCAAAGTAGGCATAGCTGCAGAGCCAGCTGTGCCTTTCTGGACTTTGGGGCTGTTGCAGTGCCAACACCCCAGCTTCTTGGGGGATATGGCCCCAATTTGAGCCCTGTTCTCCACCCTTCCCAATAATTTTGTCAACTTAAGCTAATAGCTTTCCCATACATTCTTTTAAAATTAATTAATTAATTAATAAAGTTCATCAGAATTAGTTTCCGCTGTGTTCAGGCATGAACTTAGAATTATATATGATGTCTTTCCATCTTCTCCTCCTCCCTCCCTCCCTCCATTCCCTGACCTCTACCCATTTTCTCAAGCACATGTCTGCAACAACAAATAAATGAGCAAAGCCTTGACAAGGGGGAAGGCTTCTGAAGAGAGATGTGTAAAATTCATGTGCCACACTCCCAGGCCTTTTGCTACAGATGGGTATCAACCCAGAATTGAAGCTTCTTATTATCCAAAGAAAGCAATGGCCAGACGTGCTTTGGTCCATGATTCTGTACTTCAAGAAAAAATGAGCTAGCACCCCACCCCCAGGAGGACACAGCTGATGCTCATAACAAAAACAAATAAATAGTTGTCACCACCACCACCACCACCACCACCACCACCACCACCACCACCACCACCACCACCACCAAATCAACCCAGAACCCTTTCTTCCATGGCATGTTCTGAAGAGGTAGATGCTGCTTATGCAGATAAGTAGAACATAGTTTCTAAATGTTTAGTGTAGCCTATTAACAAATACCATTCAATGTGAAGGTGCCACTTGCTATTTACTAAGCTCCATGAAACCCGGCCAATATAGGGATATATTGAGAGAATGGACCTCTAAGCAGCCCTCATATAATAAACATGGTTTTCAGTGGTCTTTGAGGGTACTGAGGTACATGAAATAGTAGGTCCTTTTTTTCTTACCGTTATCTAGTGGACAGTTACATGATGTTTTGGGTTGGTTTTGTTCTTTATTTCAAATTCATGTGCTTCTACTGACAGCTTATGTGAGATAATAAGAACCCAAGGAGGTGACATGCTGGAAGGGGAAACCAAGTTAGCTATTGTCAGAGCTGGATCAACACAATCTTGCATCTCTGGTCTATGAACCATGCTTTGTTACCTCCTTCCAGCCTAGCAAGGTTGGCTGTGACCATCCACCACTTAGGCTGAGCCACCTGCTGTGCTGCTTCTCACCCCTCTCCTTTGATATGCCACTACCTGCCTGAGGCCAAACCTGCCTGAGGCCAAACCAGTTCTCCTCTGAGATTTTCCGGAGTTAGCACTGAATTGTGATCTTCTAGTTCCCACTAGAAGGCTGATCTGTCTACTTCAAGGAACTTTGCATGGCTGGGAATGGGCCTCCCTTCTTCTTTATAAAGCGTGTTTGCTGAAATTAAAGTTGAGCTTTGATCAGAGTCCTGTCTTAGCTCCGTCTCTAGCCCCCTCTTCTCTTCCAGACCATCCACCAAGATGCCTTTCCAGACTAGAACCCAGACATGTGAGCCGCTGGCCGGCTGCAACAATGCTTAATCTTTTTCTTAAAAATAAAAGATATTGTACAGCCTTATATGATCATGAAAGAACAGAAGCAAATAAAGTGTCCCTTGACCAGGCAACTAAAAATTGTGTTATATACATGGAGTGCCATCAAGGAAAAGGAGGAAGAGGAGGAGGAGGCAAACAATGAGGAAGAGGAGGAAGAAAAAGAAGCAGATAGACAGACTTACAGAAAAAGAGAGAGGGGGGAGAAAGAAAGAGAGAGAGGAAGGAAGAAAGGAAGGAAGGAAGGAAGGAAGGAAGGAAGGAAGAAAGAAAGAAAGAAAGAAAGAAAGAAAGAAAGAAAGAAAGAAAGAAAAGAAAAGAAAAGAAAAGAAAAGAAAAGAAAAGAAAAGAAAAGAAAAAGAAATTCTGGCAGTTGCTGTAATGAATATACCTTGAGGACCTTATCATGCAAAATAATCCAGTTATAAGAAGACAAATATTATATGGTCCTTCCTCCATGAAGATCCTAGACTAGTCGGATTTACCAAGATGGAGAGGTGGTTGCCAGGTCTAGGGGAGGAGAGAACCAAGAACCAGTCCACTAGGGGGCTTGGAAAGTTCTGGGCATGGGTCATGATGCTTGAACAATGCCATTGCACTGTGCTCTCAGACATGGTTAAAGTGGTCAGCTCCTTGGAGCATGTTTTGTCACATTAAGAAGTACGAGAAGAAGGAAATTAGGAACACTTCCTCCTAATGGATGAACAGCTTCAAAGTTGAACATCCTAATGCCAGCCGAAAATAATTTTAATTAGAAACCTGTAAAAGTGAGCACTGCCAAACGCCCACCTTGGTCATAAAAAAAAAAAAAAAAAATCCCAATAAATCTCCCAGGTTTTAAATGTCTAATTTTTAGCAATAAGATTTCCTGGTGAGCCTTCCAAGATAAACTGGTTCCAAATCACACGTTTGGGTAAATGAACTTCCTGGCCTGTTGCCTCAGGGTGTTCATGACAGCCATTGGGAACATTATCTGATTAATCACTATTAATGTGAGTCTGAGTCAGGTCCACTTTGCAGATGAACAAACAAAGACTCAGAAAGATCAGACAGCTTTTATTCTTCAGGCAATATAGTTAATCTGTGGTTGATTTCCCATTGCCACCAGACTTTGCCACTAGTTCCAATGGGGTCCATAGAGATGGGCTCCATTACTTTTTAGTGCATCTTCTATTATAGGAATACTTAAGACAAAGGCCACCTGGCTGAACCTTCACTGGGTTTTACGAGGTTTGTAGCATGAAGTACTAGAAAAGCTTTCTATTTAGCCGAATTCATTGAACCCCACCCCATAGCTCAACACCCCAGGGCTTGTGCAGGTGTTGAAGATGAACAGGAAATATGTGCATGAGTTTCTTTCAACATCTCATTTTCTCTTCACTTCCTCATTAGCAAACATTACTGAAAATCCACCATGAGTCAGAATGTCCTGAGAACTAAGGGGATAAAATAATTCACAATAAAAATGTTTGGGAACATCAGTAAGAAAAAAACTCCCCCTTGAGTTTCTGATCTCTGTCCTTGAGCTTTTGAGCACAGTGCCCAAGGCCACCACAGTTCAGAGGCCTCCTCCTACAAATGCCACTCAAGCCAGCCAGCTCTGCTTTCTGCCTTTTACCCCTCTCGTCTCTTCTTAATTGCTCCTAATCATATACCCCAACAACTGCCTCCTCCCAGGGGTACATCAGGAAAATGCATTTATTTGTTCTGTGTAGCAGAAGCACCGTTGGGGGACCCTCTTCTTATCTTCCCAAAGGGCCCTTTCCTCATGTGTGCTCTTAGTTCCTCTGCTCTGAGTTTCTGTTCAGATGCCCAACCATCATCAGGATCCAGGTTGGAACAGAAGAGTCTCTTCCATCTTTGATCAGGGACCTCGTATCTTGGCAGCCTGAAGGAGTGCTTGCTGAGAGTGTGGAAAGCCTTGTTTATGCGGCTTTCTCCTCTCTCCTTCAGTGCAAGCTGTACTTTTACCAAGGCCAATTGACATTTTTCAAAGTAGAAAATAAGCACACTTTCTATAATTCCTTCTACAGATAGTCTGAGCCCCTCTGAATTTTTAAAAACAATCTCTTCTGCCTTATTCATGCAATGTTTATTAACAAACCACCACTGTTGCTGACTGTTTTTTTTTTTTTAAATGATTTCTTTTGTTGGGGGGGCACTTAAGTAGATTTTCCACTGGAGTCAGACTTCTGGAGTTCAAATAGGAGTCCACAGAGATGAGACCTCCATAATTTTCGGCTATGCCATTTTTTATAGGAGGACTTTCACTAAGCAAAGACCACCTTTGTAGTGAGATATGCCCTGCATAGTGAGATGTCCCCATGTCTTTCTATCTGGTCCTGTCTTCTTTAGAGTCTTCATGTACCTACTGGTCTAGCCATTTCTTGTCTTATAGAGAGTGCCTTTACTGGATCATATCCGGCAGAGGAAGGCCCAGATGTGCTCTGACCAGCTTTGCAGCAGTATGGTATGGTAAGAGCATCAGTGGGAAGACAGGACCTCAGCCCTCAACCTATCTTTCCACCAACAGACTCTTGGGCATCTCCCATTCCTGCTCTGGACCTCTGGACCATCTCTAAACTGATGGCGCCTTGCTAGGTAACACCACGCCCTTACACTGTCTCAATCACGTGTTCCTGTTGTGTTACGGTGATTGGGTCGAGTTTGACATATGAGATGAAGAAAGCTAGACTTAGTCTTTATTTAGCCTTGATATTCTTCCAACAAATAGTTGACTGGAATCATCTATTTTGACTCAGCCAATTTCTTTTTATGGGGAACCAATGAACCAACTTTGCGCTCCACCTGGCTCTATGACTTTCTCTCCAATGTGGCACTTCCTAGACTCTCCTGTGTCTGGACCACTGCCCTTAGCCCTGGCAGGGCTGCTGTCAGCCTTTCCTAGTGTGGCAATTTAGTTGTATTACTTCTTCCATGTTAATTTTACTTCCCTTAATAGCAAAAACTCATCCAAGTTTCTCTGAAAGATCTTCACAATTTAGAGAGTCGATATAAAGATGAAACTTGGAGTAAACTTGACATTACTGGATATTAATCACATGAATCCAGAAATAGACTCTCTGGGAGGAACTTGGTACCTGCCATAATTGCACCACTTGCTTTGGCTTGGAGGTTGCCATTTTGGATGGCGATGTGAGTTTCCTTTCCGCCTTTTCGCCCGCTTATGTGAATGAGGAAATGCCAGGGACCTTCCCACCCACTCAGCCAGCAGCAGCACTCCCTGCTCAGGTGTTCCTGCCAACTAATTAACGCCTCCTTTGCAAGTTGTAAATTGGACGGCAGATGCGTATGAATGCGGAGCCCAGCGGGGAGCCTTGTGCTCTCTCTATACATGTATTTCATGAGAGGCAGGAAGTGAAACCAAGTAGGCTGATGGGAAATACAATTTTGCCAAAATGGCCACCCCCAGATTCTTAAATAAATTTATAGACTTTTAACACAAAATAAACTTCTCCTGTTTTTTGTACTTTTACCTGGACCCATTTAGATATTATCTTGGAAATCTTGCAAAGATCTGGGCCTTGATGATCAAATCCAACCCATGCTATTTAGGTTTGTTTGTTTGTTTGCTTGTTTGTTTGTTTGTTTCCTGAGCTTGAAACATGCTAAAGTCGTCTGGGAAGAGGGAACCTCAACAGAAAAAAAAAAAAAAAAGTCTCCATCAGATCAGCCTGTAGGTAAGTCTAAAGTACATTTTGTTGATTAATGATTGACACGGGAGGTGGGAGGTGCCTGGACAGGTGGTCCTGGATGATGTAAGAAAGATAGCCGGTCCTGAGCCTGAGAGCATGTCAGTAAACAGCGTTACTCCATGGACTCTGCTTCAGTTCTTGCCTTCAGGTTCCTACCTTGAGTTCCTGACCCTATTTCCCTCAACGGCAAACAGTAAGCTGTAAAATGAAATAAACTCCTCCCTTCCTAAGTTTCTTGTGCTCATGGTCTTTCTCACAGCAATGGGAAACAAGCTAGAATAGCACCTCTGGTCTCAGTCGGTTCTCATCTTCCTTTCCTGGGGCTTCCAGTGCTTGTCCAGGCTGAGATCAGATCACTTATAGGACTACAATGTGAGTTCCCTCTTCTTCCTTCTCCTGCTTAGGCGAATGAGAAAATGCTAGAGACCATGCCAGCAGTCATGGAACATATTTTAATGATTTTTCTGGGGGTTCATGGTCTATCAAATTCTGTCTCCATTATTCCTTTCTCTAAGATGCACCCACCTCATCCACAACACTCCCCCGGACAGGTGATCTTCCATATATTCCAAATCTACTCCTGTCTCATTCTTATCCCAAAGCCATACCTCCCATGTTCTCTAAAGAGCAAGGAAACAGTTTTTATTGGTTCAATTCAGTTCAGTTTAATTCATCAAAGCCTACAGAATACCTTTTCTGTTCCAAATACTGGGGTGAACTCAGAACATACAATATAAGAGAAGGTATCAAGGTTCTCTGAGGAGTGCTCAAGATAGTACCGTAGAGAAGACAGCAAGTAGCTCTAATTCCCAGGGGTGAGGTGGGGTGTCCAAAGACAGGTGGCAGGGAAGCATGACATACATTCTGCAACAGAGACCAGAGTTGTAGAAACAACTGTGCTGGTCAAAGATTTCAGAAGGAAAGGGAACAGGCCTGGTGTGTCTGTCTTATGTTTCAGCTTTTAGCTTATCTTTTACCTTTACGCTCCCAAATCTAGATCTTTGATGTGCAGCTCTTTGCCCAAAGCAATGCAGACATGGGCGGACCAAACCACACAGGATGGGTACAGAATGCTAAGCCTCTATTCCAGGTCTAGTCCTAATTCTTATCCCAGGCATCACTCCTACTGTCTCTAAAGAGTGTGGTGATCATTTTTATTGGCCTGAAGCTCAATTCAGTTCAGCTTAATTCATCAAAGCCTACTGAATACCTTTCCTGATCCAAGCACTGGGGTGTGCTCAGGACATACAATATAAGAGGGACCATAAAGGTCCACACATAGTTTGTTCCTAACTTTAAATAGCAGTTATTAAATAAATGAGAATGGAAGGGTATGTGAATATTGAAATAGATGAAAAACAACTTCCATGTTATGTCATAAACTGGTTAATTTCCCTTCAGGTGGCATCTGTCTTAAGGAGGCAAAATGTCTACTTTCTCTTGGTATATGTATACATTAATATCTAAAGAGATTGCTAAATATGCTCTGTTGTATATTGAAGCAAAAGTAGAAAGATTTTCAAGATACTATGGGTCTTAACCACATTCCAGAACATTTTGGACTATGAGTAATGAACTAAGCAGATGGTAGCTCACACGGAAGGGAGTATATTTGTCTCCCTGTCCTCCTCTATTAAGAAGCAAGTGATGGTCTTAGCTGGGTACCTGAGGAGAGAGTCCTTATGTGGTCGTGGTATAAATACCTCTGTAACTCATGCAGTTGGGTTGATTCCAATGGAATTTGTCTTTTCCTTTATTTCTAACATGGGGAGCCCTGCTTAGCAGCTTGACCAATACATTGAAGAGTTCAGGAGTGCAGAATAGAAGGCCCTTCCCCACACCGCACGAACAGGACGTATGTCTCTAAGATCCATGTACAACACATTAAAGCCTCATAACTGCTCAGACACCTTATTCAGACATCATGTCCATTCAAAGGTCAAATCTTGAACTCCGGCTTCAAGACCACCAGAGTTTCTGGTCAAATCGCTTTGGGTGAGCCTTTGTGTGTGCAAAGCAGAAAGGCTAAGGGAGGTGCCCCAGATTGTATTCAGTTGTGTTTCCTCCCCCATCACATATGTGCATCACACACATTTTGAGAAATTAATCAGTAGAAAAATGTTTGCCCCATTAAAATTTCTTTCCCTGGCTCTTTCCCAAAACAGATACACACACATACACACACAATTTGTTCCCAACTTTTAAATAGCAGTTATTAAATAGATGAGATTGGAAAGGGCATCTGTCAGAGAGGTCTCTGCATTGCCCTGGAGGGATAATGTACATGTTAAGTGACTGTGAATTCTATCTAGTGAGGAGAAAACCTCTGTAGCCATCTTTCCCAATTCATTGTAGCTCTTAACCCACCCGTGCACAATAATTGCCAAAGTTCTTTCTCCTGAGGAAAAGAAACAAGAGGAGGAAAGGCCAGCAGCAAGCTAACACCTTCTCCTCCAGTCCAGTGAGGATTCCCCACACGGAGGAGGTGGCACAGAATGCACATATCCTAATGTGTTGGAAGCAAAGTTTCCAACTCTCTCAAAAATATCTCACCAGCTTTTCTTCTTAAGGCAGTTTGTCACATGTTCCTTGGAAACAGAAGGAACAGAGCAACCGGCCAGAGAAGGGAATCCAGAGATGTGCTCAGGGGCTGTCTGCTGTAGGCACTCAGCATGAATGGGAGTCTTTGCTAAAATGGATGCACTGCTGTGCCCTGTAGATTTTGAAAACTGAATACGCACTCTATGCCACCGAATGATGGTCCTCCCACTGTCATTGAAGGAAGGAAGCCTCTCTGAGTCTGCTGCCCCCAAAATATGGATCAGAGTGTTCTAAATGGACCAGTAGGCTAGGGCATCATGTGAACAAAGCCAGGATTTTTAGAGCTCTTTGAGGAAACTACAAACTTCTACTAAGCTCTTCAAGCAAAGGGCAGGAGATCAAGTTTAGTAGTAGAACAATTACATGGTATCTGTGAGGCTCTAGGTTCAACCCCAGCACTGTAAAGGACACCAAAAGGTCTTCAGATAAAAGCTGATTTCTTAGCAATTTTACTTTGGATAAAGGCAGAGGCAAGAGGCAGCAACTGAATCAAAGAAGGGTCATTACAGCATGCTTAAGCCAACAGGATCTCAAAGATAGGAGTTCAGCTCTCCAGAGAGGCTGTCCCCAGGGTTCCCTGATAGAGAAGTCTCTAGCTTCATAGTTAGAAGGTGAGACATAAATGTATCTTCTTTGTTATTTGCTGCCTTGTTTGTCTATAAGGATGGGGCTGATTTCTGAGCATCATCCCAGGCTGTAGACACACCCTTAAAATCATCATAGGCTGTAGACACACCTTTAAAAAGCCCATTCCCTAATTGACACAAAATCTCAAGTTACAGAACACTGTTGGTTGTATAGAGAGATGTAGCCCCATGTGAATCCCATGTAGGTGAATCTTCAGAGACCCGTGCAGGGACAATGAAATGTCTATCTTTCCCCATTGACATATATGTGCCTGAAGGAAGCTCAATTTTACCTGGCCATGTTTACATATGTGATCTTTGACTTGAACTTTTCCAAGCCATAGAAATCTATGTTTAATAATAATAATAATAATAATAACAATAACAACCATCACCACTACCACCACCACCAAAAAAATCTGATGAAAATATATTGACACAAATAGGAAGAATCTGCAGTGTGCCGGTTTGATGATAAGCTACTGACAGTTTCAGGGACAGAATGTAGCAGACAGAAAGCAGAAGCAAAGGCAGAAGTATAAGGGTGTTGGTCTACAGTGGTCTTGCAACAGAAAAGGGTATGGTGGAGGAAACGATGGTCCAGGTGTGGAGGGGCCTGTTGAGCATGGCCAGGGGCAAGAGGCTTCTCAGAAGTAGAGGAAGAAGTCACCACACTCAGACCACCCAGGATGCTCTACTTGGGAAGGACGGAGAGCGGAGGCACCCTGAGCAATGCAATCCTACTCCATGCACAAGAGCGAGGGCATCTGCTGAACAGTTGCGCCCGTCTCCACTTAGCCTGGGAAGACTAGGCACTTGGCAGTGTAGCAGAGACTGCACAAGTGAGGATTTAAAACTGCAAAAGACCCAGCCAGAGCTGCGAAACTGTCCCAAACAGCACTGCCTCTAACAGGAACTATTAACAGTATACCCTAGCAAAGATCTTTCCCCTTGACGCCATATTGAAAATGTTCCCTTTTTAAACTGAATGTAAAAAAAATTTAAAGTATACTTATTGAATACATATACATATTTCACAAATACTACCAATGATCCTCTTATCTATCATTCAACTCACAGAAATAAAACATCCCAGTGTTTACTTTTGTAGGATCTTAGACTCCCTGTATTCTTTTCAATCTTCATAACATGTCAATTAGCTTATATTTGATTTTTTTCCACATCTCTCTCCTTGAGTGGGATTATTTTGAGGATTGTTTTTTGACTTGCTTTTTTAAAAGTCAGGGCATCCATGAGAATTATTTCTGTTGCATTCAGCCGGAGCTCACAGCCTACTATTGCACAGGGCTCCTCTGTATGAAGAGTTCACACATGCTATAACCCACGGCTTGCTTCTCACGCTTTCAATCTTTGCGATGCTGCCCGGAATCTTCTTTGACTTTTGGTCACAGGTGAGATCTGCTCCAGGATACAAGGTGAGAGGAGTTGCTGAGTGGTTGGGTACATACATGTTAATTTTATATGTAATTTGTACCTACCTACACTCCTACTGACAAAGGAGAAGTGTTCTCGTTGCTTGTCTCCCACCAGCTTGGTCAGAGTAGCCTTTGAAACGCTTTGAGGTGTAGTTGAAATTCTCCCAGGTTGGTGTGCTTTTGCAATTGTTTGATTCGTAATTAGCCTGAAGAGCTTTCTAGAAGTCCACTGTCCATTTGAGTTTCTTTTAGATGTCAATTAAAAATTTTGCCCGACCCTCACCTGTAATTGTTTACTTTCTTATGTTTCATTTATTTTAAATACTATCATTTTGTTGACCTCGGAATGTTGTGAATAATTTCTTCATATTTACAGTTTCTCTTTGCATTTTCTCAGGAATCTGGAATATGAATATTATTATTAAATTGAGTGAATGTCTCTCTTCTATGGTTTGCACTATCTGGCTTTGTTTCCATGTATCACAAGGTTATTCTCTATAATAAGGTTTCTTCTTTCATACATAACTCCTGCTGAGATTTATAGTTTTGGTTTGTGGTATGAGATCAATCAGCTTTTTACATTACTGATAAAGAGTTCATAAAGATCTTCCCAACCACAATGGCTTCATATATACACATAACCTAACCAAGGCAGTGAGGGGCCTCTTAAAGAACTTTAAATCTCTGGGGAAAGAGAATGAAGAAGACACTCAAACATGGAACCTTCCATATTCATGGATTGGTAGAAGTAATATTGTGAAATAACCATATTATTGATATCAATTTACAGATGCCATTTTTTTCAAAAAAAAAAAAGTTCCATTTCCCATTTCATTCTTCAAAGAAATAGAAAAAAAGTCCTAAAAGCCATATCAAAGCACAAAGGATCCCAGATAGCTGAAGGCATCCTTAGCTAAAAGAAGAATGCTGGAGGAGGGGTACCACCAGATTCTAAGCTATCTTATAGAGCTATGATAATAAAAACAGAATGGTACTGTCCCCAAAACAAGACAAAGATTAGATATGTAGATTGATGGAATAGAATAGAAGACCCAACATGAGTGCACAAAATTATCGCTATTGGTTAATTGACAGTGAAGCCAAAAATACATACTGCAGGAAAGACAGCATCTTTACCCAATGATGCTGGGGAATCTAGATGTCCAAATGCAGAAGAATGAAGTCAGATCCATATCTATCACTGCACAAAAATCAAAGACTCCAAAGGGATCCGAGTGAAGCCTGAAATGCTGAAACGTCTCAAATAAGGGTCGCATTCTAGATTTCCCAGCGTTATTTAATGTCATCGTGTCTTCGCTGAGTCCATGTGTTATGGATAGTTCCTATGTGGCTGTAAGCCTGTTTCTTAGCTCTGTTCCCTTCTTTTCTTTGCAAATAGAACATTATAATAACTCTTACTATTCAAGAAGGTGGCTAATCATAGCCCTGTGACTCCTTTCTCCTCCTTTCTGTCTTCCCTTCATTCTTCCTCCTCCTGCCCCTCCTCCTCTTCCTCCTCCTGCCCCTCCTCCTCCTCCTCCTCCTCTTCCTCCTCCTGCCCCTCCTCCTCTTCCTCCTCCTGCCCCTCCTGCTCTTCCTCCTCCTGCCCCTCCTCCTCTTCCTCCTCCTGCCCCTCCTCCTCTTCCTCCTCCTGCCCCTCCTGCTCCTGCTCCTCCTGCTCCTGCTCCTCCTGCTCCTGCTCCTCCTCCTGCTCCTCCTCCTTCTCCTCCTCCTGCTCCTCCTCCTGCTCCTTCTCCTCCTCCTGCTCCTCCTGCTCCTCCTGCTCCTCCTCCTCCTCCTCCTCCTCCTCCTCCTCCTGCTCCTCCTCCTGCTCCTCCTTCTCCTCCTCCTGCTCCTCCTCCTCCTCCTGCTCCTCCTCCTCCTGCTCCTCCTCCTCCTCTTCCTCCTCTTGCTCCTCCTCTTCCTGCTCCTCCTCCTCCTCCTCCTCCTCCTCCTGCCCCTCCTCCTCCTGCTCCTGCTCCTCCTCTTCCTCCTCCTGCTCCTCCTCCTCTTCCTCCTCCTCCTCCTCCTCCTGCCCCTCCTCCTCCTGCTCCTCGTCTTCCTCCTCCTGCTCCTCCTCCTCTTCCTCCTCCTGCTCCTCATCCTGCCCCTCTTCCTCCTCTTCGTCCTTCTTCCCGTTTCTCCTTCCCCCTTTTTTCCTTCTTTCAAGACTATTTTTGCATCATTGGTGTCAATACAACAACTTCCCCTCCTATATCTGTCTACTCACAAAGACTCGTTGAGAGTTTAAAATTCAGATTGTATTAAAGATAGAAAGATAGAGATCAAGGTTGCAATAACAGGTGACTGATTTCCAAATCTTCTTACCCATAAGGCCTGGCATTTATTTTCATTTATTTAACTTCTTCTTAGTCACTTGGAAGAAAATCCTACTATTTCTCCATTAACATCTCTCCACACTGAGTCAACTGCATTCCAGACCCTTCCTTCATGTTGCTTTAAAAGTCCCACTGGAGGAGACCCTTTCTGAAATATTATCTGTCTGAGTGCTGGCTAGTGAAATGGAACAGACCTATTCACGGTGACTTTTATTGGGGACTATGAAACACTTACTCATTCTAATAATTTCTATGTGTTTTTAATTCTAATCATTTTTTGTATTCTTTTAGGCCCTCCCTGGAGTCAGTAATATCATTTCAAAGTGATGGAACCCATTCTTTTCTAAGCTAAGTTCTATACCTTAAAACAACTACCATCATCTACTGTCAGAGGGTAGAGTAAACTAGGTTCTCTCATTTTTAGCACACTTTATTCCTGACCTTTTGGCCTTTCATTACCTGATTTATGCATTCTTCTCTGCATACTCTAATTCTATTTTCCTCTTTCTTACAAACACCCATTCTAAGGTGTCTGACATGTACATGCATTCATAGGTGCATATATTTTATATTAATATAAATGGCTTACATTCACATTGCCTTTTTTGTTCAGAATTTATTTTGAAGAGATTCTATTTTGCTACATGAATGCTTTGACCTACTTCATTGAATTATCGCGATAGAAACTGCTGCTGCCACAGGTAGCAGGCTTTTCTGTAAATTCAATTTCCCTGCTGAGCCGGCTGCTTTTCTCACCACTCTGGCCAAATGCCTGATAGATACAGCTTAAGGGAGGAAGGAATTATTTTGGCTCATGGTTTTAGATGATGTCAGTTCGCTCATGGTGGGGAGGGGTGGCAGTACCAGCAGATCAGATCACACTGAGGCATCCTGAGAAGAGAGAAAAGACCTATGGGAGGGCCAGGGCAAGGCAGAGCCCCGGGGCCACCTCCTTAGAGGTCTCCTTCTTCAATCTATGCCCTACCTTCTCTCTTTCACCACCTCCCATTAGAGTGATCATCTGTGAATCCATGAAGATATTAATCCATTCATTAGGTCATAGCCCTCCTAATCTTGTTGTTAACCCAGACACACCTGCAGCTATTCATTACTAACCTGAGAATATCTTAATCTAACCAAGTTGATGGAGTCACCCATCATACTTACCTTTTAAGTGACATTACTGTTAACTCTTTAATCAGTGGTATAAGAACGAGACTCTGTTACTTCCAGATGAAACTGTGAAGTACAGGCACAATACTTTCCCCAGTGCTTAGCCATTGTGAAGAATTCTTGTGGTACAAAGTTTCCATTAGTTTAAGGCATCCTGGATACACCAAGCCAACTGGCTACCATCAAGGCTCATGTTTATACGTTTCCTCTGCACGACGCTAGACAAAGTATGAGTTCTATTCCTGTATGCCATGTCATCTTGGGTGCGCCAGCACAAGCTTACCTATTGTGATGCATCTTTGTTCAAGGTTTCATGTTTTCTGCTCCATCTATCAACTTTGGTTTCTGAAAGGGGGATTCTACAATCTACAACTAACATTACTTGGCTAGTCCCACTTCAGTTTTATCAGTTGTTATTTGGCATATTTTAAATCTGTAGTATTTATGTAAGTACATTATAACAAACATGTCTCATTGATTTAGTTTCTTATACTTGTATAGAAGACATTATTTGTCCCTTCTAATATTTATCATAAATGATATCCGGTAAAGGCTAGGATTGCTATATCAGCTTCCACTTGGTAATATTCTATTGTTGTATTTTACACCTATTTCAGTAATTTTATATTTAGTGATTTCAATGAGTTGCACATAGTGGAAACATTTTTTTTTTGCCTTTCAGAAATTAATTCCCTTTTTAAAATTTTTATTTATTTATTTATTTTTACACTCCAGATTTTATTCCTCTCCCGGTCCACCTTCTGACTGTTTCACACCCAGTCCCTCCCCCACCCCACCCCATCTCCACAAGGATGTTCCCATTCCATTTCACCAAACAATCTTCCCAAGGATTTTAACTTTAAATCTTTAGGCCAAAACAGTGCTGAAAGAGATAACATCCATGACCTACGTTTAAGTAGAAGTAGGGTACAGATATGAAGAATTCCAGCCAACCAATGGTTACCCCAGGAGTCTGCACCAATTGTCATCCTAACAGGACTCCTCTATCATGTGTCTATGAGCTAGCAGTGGAGAACTTTAATGAGCAGCTGGTTTCTGAATGAGAAGATAGGCAAGCTTGGCCCTAGAGCAATGCAAAGTGACAAGCAACAGCCAGCCTCATCATACATGGGAATCCTCCTTCAGGAACTTGGTAATCTCCCTCCCACAGGGCTCACATCCCATATGTCGCTGGTTTGACACCAACTACAAAATCTTCCGGAGTTCCATGGGGTTTCGGATGGTGTTGCTATTTCTATAATCCGCATTTCCCTCTGATTTTAATTCTCTATCGATTTGCTTTTGATATGAGAACCCAGCAGTTGCCTATCAAGGCAGGGAGTCCTGGTTTCCTCTGTTGTGACTCCAGTCTGCTAAGTAGCATTGCCAGGTGTACTGGCTAGTTTTGTGTCAACTTGACACAGGCTGGAGTTATCACAGAGGAAGGAGCTTCAGTTGAGGAAATGTCTCCATGAGATACAACTGTAAGGCATTTTCTCAATTAGTGATCAAGGGGGAGGCCCCTTGTGGGTGGGACCATCTCGGGGCTAGTAGTCTTGGTTCTATAAGACAGCAGGCTAAGCAAGCCAGGGGAGGCAAACCAGTAAAGAACATCCCTCCATGGCCTCTGCATCAGCTCCTGCTTCCTGACCTGCTTGAGTTCCAGTCCTGACTTCCTTGGTGATGAACAGCAATGTGGAAGTGTAAGCTGAATAAACCCTTTCCTCCCCAACTTGCTTCTTGGTCATGATGTTTGTGCAGGAATAGAAACCCTGACTAAGACACCAGCACTGCATCAAATAGAAGCATTGATGTTCTTTTTGTCACTGTGATAAGGTAGAGCAGTGTTTCTCAACCTTCCAAGCTCTGCAACCCTTTAATACAGTTCCTCGTGTTGTGGTGATCCTCAAACATAGCATTATTTTTGTTGCCACCTCATAACTGTAATCTTGCTACTGTTATGAATTTTAGTGTAAATATCTGATATGCAGGCTATCTGATATGTGACACCCAAAGTGTCTCCACCCACAGGTTAAGAACCATTGAGTAGATAAGAATTTGTTCCCTGCTCATTCGACTATGGGAATATTTTATAATGCGATTTTTGACTCTTCAGAAAAGTTAATAAAGATTGAGGAGACAATGTGTCTCTGAACAAACCTAAGAACTTGTGGGAGTCATATGAGTGAAATATTAGAATGACACCATATATTCTCAGAAAGAAAGATCAGTTTAATGGAATGCTGTTGGACACAATAAATCTGATGGATGGGAATTTAAGAGCTCATTGGAAGGATCATGTGGAATTCCTGAGATGTTAATAAGTGGGAAAAGCAGTGGTGCATGGATAGTTATCTAGTCAGAAATATTTATAACGAATTCCAGGTAAGAGAAATGGGAAAATGCAAACGAATGCCATATTTGCTGCTCTCACCCTGGACACTCAGCTCCATCCTGATGCTCCCCAGTACAACGGTCCTCTGAAAATAATGCAGTGGAAGAGAAGCCATGCCAGGCATGAGCTGCTGCACTGTGTAGGCAGCCCTTGGGGAAACTCCACAGATAATGACTCAGGTCTGAGTTGGTGCCTCTCCTAACAGCATAAAGTCAGCAAAATAAGAAGGACTCAGGAGCAAGTTTTCAACGATGGCTCGGCAACTCAGGTTTTGATGGCTTGGTCATTATCCAATCTATCATATGTGGTATGTGGTGATCTTAGATTCACAGGACATCATGATTCCGACTCTCTGAGTGTCCCCATTCACAAGGCTACCATAAAGCCTTTAGGATACATTCCAGGCTTACAGACACCCTGAATTCTTCTTTCTCATTCACTGTGGGAAATGCTGTTAGCTAGGATACCAAGTGCTTGGGGGTGGTTAGATTCTGGCTGACTACCTGGGCCAAGTCAGGTGCCACAGAACCCTTTGTGGTTTTAAGTCCAGACGAATAAGATGCCTACTTAAATCTACGTCTTTGTCTACATCTCCGTGCATGCTTCTATTTCTATAGACCTGTATACAGATATACAGAGAACAACCGGCTGGTTGTCTCTTCTCCTTTTATATTAGTTAAGCCTGGGGATGTAGGAATGTAGAATGGTCATCATTTGCAGGTTACATAGATCAGAGAAAAGGGGGCGGTAAGTCTGTGTGAAGCCATAGCTAGCAACAGGCCAATGCAGGGAGAGATGAGAGCGAGGATAGGGAAGGAGACACGAAGGCGCGGAGCACTGGAATGTGAATGCATTGAGCAGTTTTCAGTCCCATTTCTGACTGTCTCGTCATTAACTCTCTTCTCAACACAGGCGAGCACCAGTGGGCTTTTGTGTCTTAGGATCCGGAGCTGCTTTTAGTCTGGTGTGCTGAATTTCTCTCTCATATTCTGACAGGTTGGCTCCTCCTCTGCTACTCCACTCTCTACACTGTCCAGAAATGAACATCGGGGGTCAAGTGACTGGGAGAGTATGTCTGGTCACTGTCCCAGGTAGCTGCAGGCTCTCTTGCTTGCAGGACCGTTGTGGCTCCTAGGATTCGGGGTAGCATGCCTTCTGACTTTAGAGTTCTCCTCCGATTGCATGAGAGAAGGCAGTATGGAGGACAAGCTTTTCTGTCGCAGGCAGCTTACGTCATCTTGGTGAGTCATAGAACTGATAGCTGGGTTAACTGGGCTTGGCAACAAAATTGCT
Source organism: Mus musculus (assembly GCF_000001635.26). NCBI lineage: Eukaryota > Metazoa > Chordata > Mammalia > Rodentia > Muridae > Mus > Mus musculus. The sequence goes on from NC_000085.6 coordinate 28,247,592, forward strand.
TATGGCTAGGAAAGGTGAGTAGTGAGTTTCCTAGAAACTCTTCGGTGGAGACAGCTAGACTGAGGAGGAAAAAGGCCCAGTGGGGAAATAAATCAGGCATCCTAGAGAAAATGGTACCCCAAATACTTGTCTGGACAGGATGCATCTTCTATTTCAACTCCTTGCATTTTTCAATTGTGGGGGAAATGTCCATATTTGCTAGGAAGCAACCACAAGGTGAGTGTAGAGCCCCCTAGGAATGTCTGTATATAATCCTCACTGAGTAGAGAGTCTGGGTTGCTGGACAGATAAATAATTTGCTTAGATGGAGAAGGATGAATTCTGAGACCATCTCTTGAGCTGAAGCTTCTGTCACAAATAGCCTGATGACAGTCACCTAACTAGAGGCTGGTCTCTAGCCTCCTAGACCTCCACATCACACCATACCACCCTGTCCTTGTGTCATTTCTGTGGTGCAGTGGCAGTGATCTTAGACCAGTGGGCCAGGGCCCAGCCAGCTGACCTACAATCTCTTGCAAAATGGAGACTGGAACCAATAAACCTTGTCTGCAGCAGATGCTGTGAGCATTGATAGCTCACTGGGGCTACGTTTTAATAAAGGCTAAGGTCCCAGAAGGGACAGGTCCAAAGGAAATGACCCCCAGATGGATCACATAGCCATAACTGTGAATAAGCCACTATCATTTCAGATATACTGAGATATTCAAGGAGGCACCGGGATTGCACACTGTACAGCAAACTGAGCTCCGAATTTCTCAGAAAACCACAGGGGCTTGGAGCACAACTGCTTCTCATCCACCATGGATCTTTGGCCTTTCACATAAACTGTCTGGGGATGAGAATCTGGCCCTTTGAAAAGGTCCATAGAAGACAGCATAAGAATCACAAAAGAAGATGATTTGAAGCTGATGACTGAAGGCCCAGCTGTGTGGCTGAGTCACACAAATGTGTCCCACAGAAACCCAGAGAGACAGCTAGCTTACTGTGTCATGCTATGCCCATTTGGAATAGGGGAAGGGACATTCCAGGAAAGAACTCTCCAGTTGCATGGTTGTGCTAGATACACAGATAACAACAAGACTGGGCTATGCACATGTTCTGGGTACTCTACACAAGAATATGGTCTGCAGATGTTCACTGTTGATGGTAGACTACCACCAAACCAGGAAGCCCGTGAGTTACAAATAACAGTCTGTGTTTTATCTGGAGAACTGTTAGACTACTGCAAATGTTCATGGTGAGCTTTGACTGTCTGGCTACTGACAAGGCATCTGAGCCCTGGGACAGTTTCTTAGTGAAGTTTAGTTGACTTGAGCATCTGTACCAAATGTCTTCTCTCCTACTATTGATGGTTATTGACTCTAAGTCCCCAAGGCTTATCCCAGGCTTGCTAGTATTTCTAAAACCTGGGGTAAGTTTGGAAATAATAAAAAAAAGCAAGCTATGCACACTTATGAAATGAAATTACATTTAATATTAATAAATATACTTTGTAAGCACCCTGTAAACTTAGCTTTCCAGCTCTGTGAGAAACACCTGACAGAATCATCTTAAAGAGAAGAGAGTTTATTCTGGCCTATAATTTCCATGGGTTCAGGTTTCGGTCAGCTGGGTCTATTGTTTGAGGGCCTGTGGTGAAACAGAACATTTTATTTTGTGTGTGTGTGTGTGTGTGTGTGTGTGTGTGTGTGTACATGTCTGTATGCCTGTGCATGTATAGGGGTGATCAGTGGAACAGAGCTGATTATCTCAAAGTGTCAGGAAGCAAAGAGAAACGAGGTAGAACTTTGGTTTCTATTGCTGTGATTAAATCCATGACCAATGTAACTTAGTGGGGAGGAAGGGGCTCATGGAGCTTATTCATCTACACTGTAGTCTATCACTGAAGGAAATCAGGACTCAAACATCTCACTTTCTAATAGAACCCAAGACCACCAGCTTGAGGAAGGCTCCATCCGGACACCCACATCAATCACTAATTAAGAAAATGCCTTACCAGTCCTAATGAAGCTTCCAAATAATGAGGACGTTTCCAATATCAGGACTGGGTGACAGCCATTGAGGTGTTGGCACAAGGGATCTCCTGGAAAGCCAGAAACAACCCAGCCATTGAAAATAGGCTGCTGTCTACAACTGACAGCAAGGTCCAATAGTTAAGACAACACCCATACAACTCATTAATATGGAGAAGTAGAGCTAGGGTGTACATAGAATCTTTACCCCCATGTTCTTTGGCACTGGGGAAGTTCTCTGAGGGCTACCAAAAGTGAAACGTGAACAACAACCCAGCTACAAAACCTTTGACCTAAATATTGCCCTGCTTGCAAAATATGCTAAGGCAAATTGTCTTGTGGATGTATCTAGCCAATGACTAATTTGACTTAAGGACCTTTCCATGAGATGGAACCCATTTCTGACACTGCTTGGGTGACCAAAAACCAGAGACTAGAGAGGATAGCCCAGAGATGTAGAGTAAAACCAAAATACTAGGTATAAAATAAAGCACCAATAGAATGATCCCAAATGATATTCTGCTATACTCATAGATTGGTGTCTGACTCCGCCAATATCACAGAGGTCTCCTCCTTCAGCAGATGGGAAACAAATATAGAGATGCATAGCCAAATATTATGGAGAGAGAGAGAGAGAGAGAGAGAGAGAGAGAGAGAGAGAGAGAGAGAGAGAGAGTTAATTTTGGAATGCACAGTTCTTCTGAATCAACTGAGAAAGGTTCTTATAATTCACAGAGCCTGGGGCAGCAAGCACAGGGGCCTGCACCAGATGTAGAGGGCCCTCTGGTTTATAACTCTGAGCCAAGATAACCATCTACAAAGATCTTCAGAGACCAATCCATCATTAGGCTTATTTGGAAACTTGCAGAATGTTTTACTTTAATGATCATCTGAAAAAAAAAAAAAAAAAAAAAAAAAAAAGGAAGTCTTCCAGGCTTGCCTACAGCCTGATCTGGAGGCATTTTATCAAGAGAGGTTCCCTTCTCTCCAGTGACTATAGCCTGTGTCAAATCAATATACAGCTAGCCAGCACAACTGGCCCCTTGTCACCCTGAAACACAAACACACCTCGGTTAAGCCACAGCCTTTCCTTTCTCGTTCATCCCCAAGATCACACAACTACAGGACCTCACAATATAAAATACTTTATAAAGTGAAAAAGCCCCACAGCCATTAAAAGTTCAGTATGTTTAAAATATCAAGGCTTGTTTACAATCCAAAGACTTAAAATCTAAGGTATCTCAACTATGGGCTCCTATAACATAAAATAACAACTTAAATATTTTCTCGCTCCATGAGGGAAGAAACGGCAGTCACAATCAAATCAAAGCAAAATCGCCCTAACTGTGTAAATCACTCAATATCCAGTGTCTGGAATCTACTCAGCATCTATGGACTTGTCCAAAGACCTTGGGTCAAGTCTCCCTTTGATTGCACCCTCTCTAACATACATAGCTTGTCTTTTAAGCTCAGGTCAGCTCCACTCAATGATTGCTGTGGGTCTTCTGCTACAACTGGGCTGCACTTTAACTAACAGCCTCTCCTGAACTCTCTTCATGGTACCAAGCCTCAGCTTTCTCCATGACCCCTTCAATATTGGGCCTTCCACTGCTACTGAGGATTCACTTTCACCAAAGGCCTCTCCTAATCTCTCACAGTGCCGGGTCCCAGCTGCTCTTCATGGCCTTCAAATCCAGTACCACCTGGGTGACTCTTACAACTATCATTCTCAGCTGCCAGAAGGAGAACATTGCCCACCACAGCTTCGGTTATTTCATCTCAACGTCAATGAACTAGTCTGTTCTTAATCTCCACTAATTTCTCAGTTCCAGCCAACCAGCATCTCTTGTCTCTGCAAAGCAAGTTTCATTTCAGTTGTCCTTTGTCTCTTATTAACCACAAGCAATTCTTCCACTGCAGCTGACCAGACACCTCAGACTCTTCACAAAGATGCTCACATAGAGTTCTTGCTTTCCTCTGAAACTTCATAAGCCAGGCTTCTATAATCCATAACACTGTTCTCAGCATTCTTCTCTTCCAAGATCCCACAGTGAACAACTCACCAAACGCTGAACACTCAATGGCTTTTTCTTGCCCCAAATTCCAAGGTGCTTCCACAATCCTCCCCAAAACATCATGATGAGGTCTGTCATAGCAATATTCCATCATCCTGGTAACAATTTCTGGCCCACTTGGGGTTTCTATTACTATGATGAAATACCATGACCAAAGTAACTTGGGAAAGAAAGGACTTATTTGTCTCATATTTCTACATCATAGTGCATTGATGAGGGAAGTCAGAACAGGAACTAATATGGCAGGAACCTGAAGGCAAAAGTGGATGTAGAGACTCTGAGTGTGTGTGTGTGTGTGTGTGTGTGTGTGTGTGTGTTGTGGTACTACTTACTGGCTTGCTCAATTACTTATTGTTTGCTCAACCCTCTTTCTTATAAAACCCAGGACTACCACAGGGGTGGTTCCACCCACAATGGGCTTAGCTCTCCCTCATCAATCACTGATTAACACAATGCCTTTATAAGCTTGCCTACAGCCCAATCTTATGGAGATTTTATTTTTCAACTCAGGCTCCCTCCTCTCAGATGGCTCTAGCATCTATCATACAATTAGCCAGTATAGGTCCTAACCTCCCTTTTGAGGGCACCCAACCCATGATTTAACTTCCATCTAACAGGCCCTACCTACTAAGGTTCCATTGTTTTCCAAGCAGGGCCACAGTCTGGGGAGCAGCCTTCAACAATAAGCTTTCAAAGTGGAGTGCAGGTTTTCTTTTGCACAATGACAGCTTCTTTAAAGTTCAATCCTAGAACATAAAGGCATCATGGAGAGCCAGAACCCAGCCTCCTGCTTGTACCCATCATCCTTGTCTTCAACAATGGCTGTTTGCAACCATGATGACATTTCATTTGCACATATGGCCACTCCACACTGCTCACACCCATCCTTGAGCTCATATAGAACCACTTTGTGGCAGTTCCTTGGGCACCAGGAAGTACATGCTCAGGAGATCTGATCCACTCATCCACTGGAGAGGAAGGATTTGAGAATGAAGCCAGCTCTGGCCCTGAAAGTAGCATAGGGCCATTTGGACAGGGATTTCTCAGCCCCCCATGCCCCACCCCCCGAGTGAGTAGGGACCCAGAGTGAGTCTAGTAGGAAAAGGAAAATATGTTTTATATCGTTTTGTCTATGTGAAGTCCCTCTGTAAAGGATTGAATGGAAGATGGCCCTAGTGGAGCCCAGTGACGCCCAGTACCTAGTACAGGAGACCTTTTGCTGTTCCTGAAGGGGCTACTATATTTTTCTAATGGTACAAAGGAGCTGAAGACTCACTTGTGTGCCACACAGTGAGCAGAGCCTATGCAGGCTTTGTAGGCATCAACCTTGGAGGATTGTGTGTCGGTAGACTCGGTCAGCTCATCTCCTCACCGCTTCTGAGTCCAGACATCAGAACTACAGTCCTTATCAGCCTCTCCTCATAAGAGATCATTCTACTCGGGTTGCAGCATCCATGACTTTTAAGAGGTCAACGACCCTTTAGAGAGTATTTGATGAACTTACCTCATTGCTGGTGAGACGAGCTAAGTCTCATCTCAAGGAGAAATGGGTTCAGATCATTGTACTTAAAGAGCTACATGGGGCAGCAGAGACATAGGCAGCAGCCTGGGATCCAAGCTGATACCGTTTCTGGATGCCTCCCAGGGAGAAATAAAAAGAGAACCTCCGCATCTCCAGGAAACAATCTCACCATTGTTGCAGTGGAGCAATATGCTATGGCAACCATAGGAGAAACCGTTCAGATCCTGAAATCCCACGGACAGTGGGTGTGCCCATGTAGCTGGACATGGAGACAGCACAGAGGAGGCTTCGGTGGGAACAACCTCAACCATGTGTGCTGAGGGCTGGGGATGAGGCTTGGTGGCAGGAGCACTGGTCTACTGGTCTACCTTTGATGATAGACATCAGTTGTTAAGTGATGCTGCTTGAATGTTCCCTCGTTTTCCAACTGCTCCTCTGCTCCTTCAGTATTCAGTTCTCTCCATTCTGCCTTCCATCCTCTCAGTACCCTAAGATCCAGAGCAATCATACCACTCCATTGTGTGGCCTGCCTGAACCATTAACCCATTGCTTCTTCAGCTTTGTGTCTTCCTCCTCCTCAGAAAGCCAGAGGCCATTTGCAGCAACCATTTCCCCCTATCAGGAGCAGCTACCGCTCTACCCTGGATTCAACTCCCACCCACTCCCTGAGTGGGGTATTTTCTAAAGAGCATCCTAAGAACACTGGCCAAACAAAGTGCTTTTACAATTTTATTGTCTGCTGGCATCCTAAGAAGTGTTCTGCCTACACTATCATTGTATTCAAGTGGTAAGATGAACATAACATCAATTTAGCACTTTAAGTACATAGTTCAGTAGGTACACGTTCATAACACTGTGCACCGTACATTATCCACCCACAGAACATCTTTATCTTCTGAAATACAAATTCTGCACATATTGAGTAGTAGCTCTCCATTGCCCTCCCACCCTCATGGGAAGACTATGCTAGGTGGCTCCCATAAAACACATTCTTTTGTGTCTGAATTATTTCACTTAGCATAACATCTTTGAGGTGGGACCACGGTTCATCGTGTATCCTAATTTCCTTCCATTTTAAGGCTGGATGGTATTCCATTTTATGACTTTAACACGCTTCATATATCTATCTGTTGTTAGGTGTTTTAATTGATTTTTACCTTTCGTATTTTTTTTTTTTTTTGGATAAAGCTATAATGAACATTAGTAAAAATACAGTCATGTCCCAGTAATGACAATGATAGGCTCTGAGAACTGCAGTTAGGTGAATTGGTCCTTGTGCCAGCATTTATCAAAATGCACTTACACAGACCTAGATGATAAAGGTCAGCCACTCCACATGGCTTCAGGATGCAGTCGGGAGATACTTGTGTTTAATGAGACCACCGCCGAAGCAACAACAGATTTATTGTCAAATTTAAAATAAGTATAAAGCATTCGCTCTAAAATAATAGAAATATAGCAAATACATAAACAAATCAGTCATTCATTATCAAGTATAATTTGCATTAGCATAATATGTGCTATGCTTTTATTTGATGGGTTTACTCACATTAGCATCACCACAAACATGTGGGTTACTCTTGCACGGATGGCCTCAGCTGGCCAGGGCACACTAGGCAATAGGAGGCTGTGAGGTTCATTTGAACTTCGTGGGATGTCCTTTGGGCATGAGGCCCACTGTTGATCAGACAGACCATCCTATGCTGTTCATAACTGCATCTGAGTTTCTGCTTTCAATCTTTCTGAATGACAAGTTGGACTTTCTAAAGGAAACACTAGACTGTTTCCATAGTACTAACAAGCTGCTTTCTGGGTGTGGGTGGGGTGGGGAGTGGGGTGGAGAGGTGGGGAGTTGCTTTCTTCATTTATAAAATGTGCTGTTCAGATTCTCCCTTGGTGAGTCCCAGTGCACATTTAATGTGGTGAAGGCTTTGAGTGGTCCTGAAGACAGGTCAAAGTGACCTATCTTCTCCAAAGTAATTCTGTAGTGACCCTGCTGGGTTAAGTAACTGGGAACCACCATCTGTTGCTGATAGGGGAGCCAGTGTCCTGCAGGTCCATGTGGAAAGGGCTGTAGCTCTGGGTGGGCAGTCATGGAAGAATCCCTCTGAACTGAGAAGGAGCTATCTCCATCCCACTGGTTGGCATACGGAATGCCTTCCCTTGCCAACTGAAGGGCTATTCATCCTTCAGGATTAGTTCCCACACCCCTACTTCTCACAGGCAATTCTGACTCCACCTCTTCTTTCTCTAGGCAGCAACTAGGGCCCCCTCTCTGTGAGCTTCCCATAGTGTCTTTGAAATACTCAGCATCCACCTTATCAAAGGCAGTCAACTGTAGCCTACACAAGCAGCCACCTGGAGACCTTTATTAACATTTGGGTGCCCCCTTCTTGCTAGGATTTCCCCTCAGTGCTGCCCTATACATTTGATACTTGTCAAATATGCATTTTACCTATTGCTTGAAAGATTAATTTGGTTTTAGTGAATTTGCTTGTGTGTGGGAGGGCCACACTACCTGTGGAGGTCTGGTAGCAACTCTGGAGTCCCCTCTTCTTTCTATCATGTACATCCACAGCATTGATTACAGCCATCAGTCATGCTGGTCCCAGAAAATGTGCAGTTAAAAAAAAATCCTGGGCGGTGCTTTCTATGGCTGAGTCTTATAATCTTTAGTTCTTTGAAGATGAGTCACCTCATTTTATTTTATATACAGTTGATATACAATAAATGTCGCATGTAAGAATGAATGAACACATGAGTGACTGAGAGGAAATAACCTGTTTCTTCCTGCATCAAATGAGCCGACTGGCAGTTCTTTCAGGCTTTTTCTGGTTACATTTCTCATTCAACAATAAAAGCTGAGCTATTTTGCCCCCAAATTCCAAATATTTTGCTCTCAACACCATATGATCCACACACTCAAGCACACGAAACTATCTCACGCTTGCAGGGAGGCCTGCTAATGAGGACTTAGTATTAACTAAGCAAATGACTCTGGATTGGAGAAAATCCATAGTTTTATAAAGTACCAATTTTGCCACAGGCTAGAGATACAAGGAGAAATGTTCACATTTGCCTGTGTAAATTTACTGCAAATTGGCAGTATGTTCTGGAGTTAGGGAGCTAGGCATTATGGGAAAACAGAGGGCTTTGGGGGGCAGAAATGGGGGATGGTGGTGAGGAATTTATGTGCTCCGCAATGGTCAATGATTCCCTGGCTGTGCTACCATGGCTTCCTATGGATGGAAGGCGGGGTCTTGCTTGATGCCTTCTACCACTGGGCTGCATCTCCCTCCCTCATGGGCACCTATTGCTCTTTCCCCTGCAGGTTTTGAGGCAGTTCCAGTTTCTCATAAGCACTGTGGCCTGAGAAAAATGAAGGCATCCATTACTTATAACCTCTCAGCATTTCAGAGGAGAAAGGTTGGCTATGGCTGCCAAGATCCAGCAAATATTTGGTTAGCTTGGAAAGAATGGGCACTCATTTTCCAGTTCGCACAGATTTCTCTATGCCCAGTTTCTTTTATTAAAAATGTTAAGTCCAGAGATAAAGTCGAAAGGCACCAGCTCTCAGCATTCATCTATATCCCAGTGGGGGTGGTGGGGGGGAACAGAACCCAAGATCTAAACAAAGAAAAGCTCACTCAATGGGACTCATAGATTCCCTCTAGGAATAGGACCCTAGGTGCCAGAGAGTATGCTGTAGCTTTCTTTAGATATTTATGGGATGGGCTGGAGATCCTCTCTCAACTGAGGAGGGTCAGTACACTGTGGTCCACAGGCCAAATCCTGATGCTCGCTCTCTGCTCTCGTCGGCACTGCTCTTTCTCCCCTTCCCTCCCTCCCTTCCCCTCTCCCTCCCTCTTTTTTTTTTTTTTTTGTACAATGTATGAATTAAGAGTACTTTAAAAAAATCTTTGGGATGGTTGGACTTTTTTTCTTTAATGATACTGTCTAAAAATGAGGGAGATGTTTCAGATTTGCATGCAGCAATAAATTTTCATGGGAACGCAACCACACCTGTGCATCTGTGCCTCATCACAGCTGCTTTGAACTATGGTGGTAGAGTAGGTGAGACAGACCAGGTAGCCCTCCACATATAAAATATACACCACCCGGCTCTTGGCAGAAGCAGTTTACAGACCCCAGGAGTAGGGGATGAAAGGCTTGGTGTCTGCTGTTATCTGAAGTAAAAACTGTAAAATATACATGCACAGTAAAATAATTATAAAGCAAACACCTGGGTACCCTAGATACTTGGGCAGAGAGATGAATCATTGTCCCTAAGCAGCTCCGTGTCCCAAAAGCCCTTCCCAGAGTCAGGACTTTGGCGAAATACCTTCCTTGCTGTTCTTTGTAGCATGCACTACCACCTAAACAATGTAGTTAAGTTTTGTTTGCTTTAAAGTGGCTATTATAATAAAGCCATCCTGAGCAAGCAGACATTTTGGTGTTTTTCATAATCAAGTTTGGGAGGCTTGTGTGTGTGGCTTTGGTCCTGTCCCCACCCTTTTAGAGTGTCATTCATTACGTCATTCAGGCAAGGCTCACTGGTTCATTTCGCCATCAGCAGGTAATTTGGTCAATTCTAGTTTGGGACAAATATGAATAATACTGTTATGGACATATCCTTGACTTCAGACTTTTGGCAGAGGAATGGCATTGCTGGGACACGGGATCTACATGTCACCATCTAGCTCTCCTACTGCCACACTGTTCTCTTGGGGGATGGAACAAGTGCCATCCACAGCAGCTGGTGTTTAGGGAAACTGAGGAGTTCCTTCATCCTGTCACATGCTTGTCCTCTGAACTCAAGGAACCCAACAAGGTACCCAGCCATTGTGTGGCTTTCCTTAAAGTCATCTTAAGCCATAAAAAGGTGGCAAGCGAGTCAGCTCTGTACAAATGCTTTTCGGAAAGAACATTTCCTTTTGATTTTAAGACAGGATGTAACTATGCAGCCCAGGTTGGCCCCAACTCACAAGCATAACTTTTCTTCCTGAGTGTTTCTTTGGACTGCAGACAGGTGCCAGCCCTCTCTGCCGATAGGGTGAATCTTATTAAGTTCCTGTGCTTGGCTAATAGGCTGGTGGGTGTCAGACTACATTGACCACCATCCCTGATGCAATGGGTATTGATCAGTAGTTCTCAACCTTCTTAAAGCCACGACCCTCTAATACAGTTCATGTTGTAGTGACCCACCAGCCATAAAGGTATTTCATTGCTACTTCATAACTGTAATTTTGCTGCTGTTATGAATCATAAATATCTGATATGCAGGATATCACCCCAGAGGATGAGAGTTACTAGTATAGAGGAGGCACAGTAGAGGAAGGTTCTGGGTAGCCTCCTGAGAGCAGGACACCAGGGCAGCAACCATTGTCCCCACAGGGCACCAGGGATTCTGCCCCTGATCCTTGCTTGGTACTGTGTCTTTCCCCAAAGGGTTTTATGAAAATGGAGTGAAAACCCACCGCTCCCACCACCAGCACGCTGAAAGCCCTGCACCTGGGGCAGCAAGCTCGAGGCATTGCTGAGGCATGATGTAGCACTCCCCTAAAAAAAAAAAAAAAGCACAAATAACCCCCTGCCCCCAGCCCTCAAACACATTTATCCAGTTTGTGAAGTGGATTAATAGAATAACCAATAAAACATGTATAAAAGCTTTAATTAAATGTGATGAAATAAAACTTCATGTTTTATTTATGGACACTCCCAACATGTAAAGGATTCAGGGAGACATTCATTTTTACTGCCATTTCGTCCTCATATCTATAATTAAATCCAGGCTTCAGTTCTGGCCCAAAGCGATGCAGCATTTTAAAGCTGGCCTTGGACACCCCTTCCCCCCCCATCTGCTTTTAATTATAATCACCATCCCCAATACAGAGGAGGCTGGTGACAGAAGAGAACAGAACAATAAGACAAACAAACAAACAACGCCGGTTACCATTGTGTTTTAAGCCGACGCGCTGAAGGAGCGCTTCAGGCGGGAGGGGCAGCCTCGATTTCCAGTTTTATTTTGTGCCAAGTATACAATCCCTTCATTTTACTTTTGACATTAAAAAAAAAAAAAGGACTTCATGAAACAAGACAAAATAACTTATGATTATATGAAACATAACTGTGACAAATCGTAAAACTATACATATTAATAGAAAAAAGTGTACCTAATTCCTTAAAAGATTTACGACAATAAGCACCACATGTGCCCCTACCGTCAAACTGGCCCCATATCCAGTATGATATACGCAGCTCATTTCTCTACATGAGTGGATAGAACAATGTACAAGGGCCTATGTGATTTATGGAAAACAGATTTCCACTCCCCTCCCCCCCCAAAGTGCTTTATGTCAGCAACATTACTGAGGACGCTTCTCTGTCTGTACAAAATAAATCTCTTCATTTGAACACGCGCCATTTTCTCCAATGCGTTTGGTTTTCTCTGTCTCTGTTATTTTATCCATGGCAATAACAACATTGATCTAAACAGTCAAATCAAATCAAACACCAAGTAATACAACTGAGCACTGTCAATACTTCCAGGCAATAGGGGATGGGAAGGGGGTATGAGCTCTGGGACAGGGAGACAGCTTAGCCCTGTTCTAAGCTCGCATTAGTGAGCTAGTACATTTGGCAGATGATCACTTGAGGACACTGGACGTAACCAACACTCTTGTCCGGAGACTTTCTGCTGAGGTCTACCAAATACCTTGTTTTCCACTTAAGAATCACCTGGGTCACGTGGTGGAGACCTGTGTAAGGGACCATATCTCACAGGCCCAGGGAATATTTAAATGGCATTTGTGTGCCCATCAGAGAGTAAATTACAAGTGACGCTTTGAAGTAGTTCCTTTAGGGAGTTATGACAATGGATGAAGGCTATGTCTCTATTCATAATGACCTTTTTATTTTTATGGACTAAAATAATTGTCTTTGGGTTGTGTGTTTTCAGGAGCACTAATCTTTATTGTTTTGAAATTGGAATGACAATTTCCATTTGGATGTTTATGAAAATGGCTACCCATCAGGGCTAAAAGGGTCTAGGAATGGAAGGGAATAATTATGTTTTCAAGCTCTGCTTTCATTGTTTCAAAATACAGATGGAACTGTGAAGGCCAAAGCAAGCCAAGAACACATTCATGCTGAGGAGAAATTCTGGAACCTAACACTCTGAAGGAGCCAGTATGTGTCATGACTCTAGGCCCTGTCCCCAGACCAGTGGCTATTGGGACTATTCTGGAGGGCCTTTGAGGGGCTACATGGGACCTAGCTCTGCTCATGCCTTCTGATAGCAAGAACGTCTCTCTGGGGTAGGTCTGACCTAGTAAGAAGGCCCTGATGACACAGGTTCTCCATGGATCCCTCCTACTTAGGTGACCCAGAAAAGCAGTGTCACATGGAAAGCCACCATGAGTCCAAAGCCTGGCTCCCAGGCCTCATGCCTCCACTACAGGGAGAGATGCCATGCATGGTCTGTACTTCCGTTCCTTGCTATGATTTCTCTTTCCTTAACACATCCATACGGCAGAGTAGAAACGATTGGTTGTAAGACCACGGTGCCTCTCATCTGTTCCTTCCTCATCATCCAAATGAAATGTGCTTGGGGCGCTGTGTAAAAGCTTTAGGATTTAAGAATGGATAGATGCTCCTTTTGAGAGTAGGGTCTCTTTTCTTTTTAGAGGGTGACAGAGGTCAAATGAGGGTTGCCATCAAATAAGCCAGTGTTGGAGTGTGTGTGTTCCTGCTTTGACCAAGTGTGACAGAGGACACAGGAGCTCTGGAAGGGTGGGAGTTTCTAGCAGCCTGAGAGCTTACCTGCTGAGGAAGCCAGACAGGGTTCCTTCCTTAAAGCTCAGAATAACAAAGGGAATTGGAAGTCTTGGGACTTAGAAGCTTGCAAGATAGTTTTCCCCCCAAGAATATGGCCTCTTTGGCAACACTTGACCAACCAATGTGCTGTTAGAGAGTGAGGGGAGGGGAAGGGAGAGAGAGAGAGAGAGAGAGAGAGAGAGAGAGAGAGAGAGAGCGCCCACACTTGGTTCTTCATCTTCCCATTCAGTATGCAGTGCCATCTTGGAAGGAAGCAAGACACGCGGTGGAACTCTTCTAATGTGGGGCCAGGCTCACAGGCCTGCCTATGAGGATACAGTCTCAGGACCCACATCTGACATTGAGCTGTTTAACTGCCTCATTGAAAGAGATACTGAGCCCAGTTTCATGAAGAATTCCGCTTTAGTTCTATTTAAAACAACTTTTTTTAAAGAGGAAAAAAAATCTACAATGTGAGTGGACCAGAATGTTGGAACTGACCAGGTTATTTTGGAGTCTTGGCCTATTTGTGTATCCTTTCCCTTAGGACACGGGGCCTTTTAAAGTGTTTTTCTAAAAATGTCACTAGAAAATGATGTCTTATTTAGGCTCATCACAGTTTTAGGCTCTGTGAAAAATTCTAGGCTTTCAAAGCAGAGTTGCAGAACACTGCCTTCTCAGAACCTTCAGGAGAGTTGATAAAATGTGGCAGATCGTCAGCGTATCTGACCACAATCTGGAAAAAGGGAGAGAGTGTATATGAACATAGAGCAGAGGAGAACATGGCAGATGACAGGATCACCTCAGGGAACTGGGCAGAACCAGAGTGACTGGACAAGAGGTGCCCCGAGTTTGGCTTTCTGAACAAACCCACACATGTGACTCAATGTGACCCCTGTTTTGTCCCAGGCAGAGGAATGGAGCAAAGGCCATGCAAGAACCCTTCAAATGGAAAGGCTTCCAAGATGGAACCGCTGAGCCATCATACATGAGAGGTATTTTTCTTGAGACGGTGCTTTGCTATTTAGCCCTGGCTGGACTGGAACGCACTGTGTAGACCAGGGTAGCTTCAAACTCAGAGTACGTTCTGAGTGCTGGGATTATAGGTGTATACCCCTATAACGCAGCATATGAGGATTCTTGCAATAATCCTGGACGCAGGTGTGAGTGTGTGTGTGTGTGTGTGTGTGCATGTGCGTGTGCGTGTGTTAACTATTCTGTTTCTCTCAGATAACCTTTACTAAACTGCAAAACTATTAACTCTTGCTACAGCTGTGGTAAAATACACGTACCCGGGATTGATTAAAAATGGTAATGACTTCTATCAAAATGAATAAACCTTTAAATATTTTTTCCTTTAAAAGTAGATGTAAATAGCAAGTCTTTAAAGTTCAAAAACAAAGAAGGTTCCTGAATATAAAACCTTATTTTGCCATTGGAGAAGCAACTGAAAAGTAACTAGTTAGCATGGACTATGTAAGACAAATGGTAAAGCCAGAGTTGGAGAGAGTCCAAGGCGTAGCGTGCTTTGGACATGGATTTCCCCCACCGTTCACGGCTGTGCATCACTCTGCCACACGAAAGAGCATGGGCACACTTTGCCACTGGTACCTCGGCTGTCTTCTCCGAGTCTTTAGCAAGGGTCTTCCCGTTCTTGTGCATATTCATTGGTGTCTTTTGAGAGCTGACAGCCTGGAAGTAACAGGCATCCTTAAAGTGAGACTCTAAATTCCCTTTGAAAAGAAACTCCTGCTGGTTACCTGGCCCAGCAAAATGAGAAGATGGAAGAGGTGCAAAAATTTCTGAAAGCCAGGTCTGACTATCCAGTCCTGCCTTCCACAGTCCTAGCAATCCTACTGGCTCCATGGATTTGGTTGATGTTCTTCACACGGCTTGTGAGAGAATGAAAATAAGAGGCGACGAGTTACTCAAAGGTCCCAAATGTGCAGAACCCCGGGAGCTTTCAGCCTTCGGTATACACAGAGGAGAGCTGGCTAGGACAGCGGTCCACAGCACTGAGCTGCAAGAACGTGGGGTCTTCAGGGCCACTGCGAAGAGATTCCCCAAAGAGGCTTGAGGAAGCTGAAGGCAAATCGTACACTGGAAGAGAAAGAACGCAGATAGTCATTCTGGGCACCCTGCAGCCTCAGACACTGGCCAGGGCATCTGTGCCACTTACAGGATGCTGGTGGGAGCGAAGGAGGAAGGAACTGTGGCTTAGGTCTTCTAGGTGTGTCCCTGGGGAACAGAGTGGGAGGAGAGGCTAGCTTGCATGGAGTGGGCTAAAGGCTGTGCCTTAACACAAAATATGCCCTTCGCAGAAGTAAACGTGTTTTAGGGAAGGATAAAGGTGGTCTGAGAAAGGGGACAATGGCAGAGGCATGGGAGAGAATGGGATTCCCAGACCTTAAAGGAAGGAAAGAATATCCCTGAAGAAGGAAACAGAGAAGGCAAAGGAGGGACAGGTAGGATCAGAGAGCGAGTTTATGGCAGGGAAAGGATAAATATGTAGGGAAGAAATGTGTACAGCGTGGAGAACTTGCCTCAGTGCCGTGCCAGGGAAGGGACCTTGAGGGTTGATGAGACTGCACACCATTACCATAGTGTAGCAAGACCATGGCCCAACTCATCACCTGGGTCAGCAATGCCCAAGGGTAGAATGAGAAGGCACACTGGGAGGCTTGCTGTGAGGAGCTGCCACAGCCCAGGGCAGGAATGCTGCCCCCTGTGAGCAAGGTAAAGATGAGAAGCATCTTAGGGGCAGTTCAAGAGGATTCCATACTGCCCCCGCCAGACACAGGAAAAGCAGCTGGTGTCTCATCTCATTGGCTATGCCAGACACCCACCTGTGATGCCTGAGTGTGTTGAGAAGGCTCTGTGGAAAACATCAAAACCGGCTTGACCCATGGACGTGGGGACCAGGCAGTCCTCAAAGGAAGGCACCATACTGCAGGAGCCGCTGGGTGGCACAGTTCTTTGGGAATCAGGATAATGCGGGGGACAGAATGTCTGCAGCTGGCCATAAAATCCTGAAAATATGAACACGGTAATGAGCTATTTGAGGGCAGAAACCATTCCTACCCAGGGAGAATGCCACCGAGTCTGACAATTTGTCAAAATGTCTTTGCATCTTAGAGTACATCTTAGAGTACATGTCTTCTATCTAGGTGTATGTTCAGATGAGCTGTGTTCAAGGCTTGCTGGCTTCTGACCATTTTCAGAAGAATTGCTCTCATCTTAGCCCCTCCCATTAGGATGCACACGCATCTTAACTTCCTTTTTCTTGCATTTCAGTCCATCTTCATGTTTGACAAAGACCCACAGAATGCCCTCAGCCATCCCCACCATAAATACAGACAAACAAAACCCAACATAGACCCATCTATCCATATTTCTGACACGTCCCAATCTCCTCGTGGTTTTCAATAGGTTCATAGTCAGCCACATCTGGACGTACTGGAACCTATGTCACTATTACTGTTGCTGCTCCTTGCAGAAAAAAGGGGAAATTGGAAGGGAGTAAATGATAGGATAAAGACATGAGGAGAGACGTCTCAGCCCTTGAAAAGTCCCACCAACCTGGTGATAATCGTGCTTCATCTCTCCCCTTCACGGCTGCTCTTAGTCAATGGTGTTTTTCTTGCATTCCCCCGTGCTCCTCCCATTTCCCCGTGCTTCTCCCATTTCCACGTGCTCCTCCCATGTGATAACCTCTGTATCTTCCCTGACTCCTTACCTCTCCCCTTTCTCTCTTTGCTACATGACAGTGTGGACCAATGGATTATTTCCTGAGCGTGTGATATGCTTTTAAAAATGTAATAACGCAGTCTCCTCTCCACACTCCACTGACGGGGCCCTGAGGCGCTGCTGCCTTCCGAAGCTGCTCAGCCTCGTGTGTCTCCTCAGCTGTGAAGTAGGAATGGCACTGTCTGCACGGGGCTACTGCACTGACTGAGTCACTGGATAAGGAAGCTTGTTAGTGATGTTTTAGAGTGCTACAGAAATGTCAGTCATTAGGTCCTATTATGATTCTGTTTTAATGAGGATGAGGAGGATATTGGTAGAGGAAACGCCTTACGATTCCTTCTAGAGACACTAGCTGATAGAGAACGTAGAGCCGGTTCACATGACTTTGGAAGCCTGGTGTCTTCCACCATTAGAGGTGTCTTTTCTTAAGACTAGAAAGCTTCAATGGAGACTCTCTCACAGGGGAAAGGTGTGCCCTCTGGTTCTTCTTAGCCCACTTCAAACCATGGGACTTGGGTAATGGGCCCTGGTACTGCTGGATTCAGTCTTCTCTGAAGATTCACTCTTCTCTGCTCATCTGGAGCCTTTAAGCTAGCCAAAGCTTGGTTTGCCTTGGCCAGCTCTACAGCTGCTGCAAATATTACTTAAAATGTGCTCAACTGCTGCCCTAGGAGCTTATGATATAAGACAGAGACAAAAATGCAGATTTACACTCAGGGCACACTCACACTAAAGCATGACCCTTTGTAAATGTACATTATATATAGAATCCAAAGAAAACATCCATGCGAGATTCAGGGGAAGGGAATCCATCATCCCAGCTTAGACTAAGACTATGTCTATGGAAATCCAACATCTAAGCAGAGAGGAACACAGGCAGTGACTTCTGTTTTTGACTCCCAGTAGCTTTTGCATGCTTTTAAACAAGATAGGCAGAGACACGAACAGATTATCCTAAAACAACTGACTGGAGTGAAGGAAGTCAACCTTTAAGCTAACCAAGAAACAGACATTATAACAGTAACACTTCATATTCTATGTATTCTACTGACAAAGTCTCCTTGGGACTGAAGTGTGACTGAAGAAGAAGGCGGCACTCTGCATAATCCTGTAGACACTGGGAAAAGTAGATTCCATATTCCAGATCCTCAGGCAAGCACCTGACTATCTCCAATTAGAAGTAAGTACACCCATGGCTTTAATCTCTTGGCCCAAGAAGTAATCCTGAAAGACTTTGCTGAAGTACATGTTCTGCCAAGACAGTCATTACAACATGAACAATGACAGCACCAGAGGCCAAATGGCCAAGCATCAGAGAGTGGCAGAGCACAGGACACTGTTCTACTGTGATAGCAGAACTGAGCAGCCCTTGACACAGTGCGCACCAGGCATCCTAACAATACCACCCAATGCTGCCTCTTTCTGAAAAGGCAAGAAACAAATGTGAGTATGTTATGAAAGATCTGCTTGTGAAAGTTTAAACATAGGCTAGAGATAGAAAAACACTTTATCTTTGGTTGTCTTTTTTGTTCTATCTATGCCCAGATGTGAACAGTGGTAAAAAGTGCCTGGGTTCAAATCCTCATAGAAATAGATACAAACTGCATAGTCTTGGTCTATGTGTCCTAACATGTAAAATAGTGTTAATGGTGGTGACAGCATCACACTGAGTTATTATAGAAGTTACAGGAGTTAACCTTTATATAGCATATAATTATGTTCTCTATACTTTAATAATGTAATTGTATATGTATTTGCAAAATAGATAAAATTATAAGTGAAATCACTTTGCCATGAAAATATAGTTCTCAAACATAAGATAAATTTGGTTATGGAAAGTTAAATTTTCAAAAAGGCAAGGTGTCCTTAACAAACAAATATAAGAATGAATGTAGCCATAGGCAGTAAATGCTAGCATGGAATTAAGACTGAATTATTGTAATTTTAAAAGCATACCATAAGCTGAAGAAAATGGAACATTATGGGTTCGTTGTTCCCAGACACTGCATGAACTAATGTGTACCACGACTTTTCCCCTCAGTAGGATTCTGAACAAGTCGAAGAGGTTTGAAAGAACCAGAAATTGGATCTGTCGGTTTGGGTCATCCCTTTGACAGATCTTGACTCTGGGTCCCTCTAGACAAGCACATGAAAAAGCACCACGGGTGCATCAAGAAGAAATAATTACCACGGTCTATCGGAATGTAATGTCTCCTTACTGAGCACAACAGACATTTGCTCTCTATAGCCCTATGCTAGCTCTGTTCAAATTTGTCACCCATAAATCCCCTTGTATTACTCCTTAGTGTAACATTACCCTTCCAGGAAGAGAAGACATTTGTCACTGGGCTCCCGTGGCTCTCCAAAGAGGAACATCAATCACTCAGGTGCAACGACAGAGACACTCGCTGGCCTTTACGAAAACTAATTCACTCTTTTTCCTATCTCCCTTCTTGCTTCTGAGAGGAAGCAGAAATGTCATATGCTTCAATCTGTGTTCTGGTATAGTGATGTGGATAAGTTTAAAAGGCTTGTGATACAGCAAAATATCCCCAGTGATAATTCCACATAGGACTCTAGGCTTTATCTCCCACTTGGGACGTAAGGAAGGAGCAAAGAAGAATATGAGTCCTGCCTGGGGACTTGAGAACCTATCAAAACCCAGAATGTCCCTACAAGCATGTTTAACTACTAATAGTACTCTAATAGTTAACCCAGGGAAGGAGGTGCCCCTTCATTAACGGTGAATGAAGCAAAATGAGGCAAGATATTAACACATTTTGTGAGTATAACACCTAGAAGTGATGGCAAGGTCAGCCAATCAGTCAGTCAGTCAGTCAGTCAGTCAGTCAGTCAGTCAGCTGTGCTAATCAAGTGCCGGGTCAGGTACTGCTGGAGAGACCAAAGAAACAGAAGATAGTAGCTGTCCTTGTGGACTGAAAACAGAGTTGGAGCAGAGACACAAACCAACATAAGCTGACAAGAACCGCTATCTAACACAGGTACTTACAGATACCACCCCTCCTTTTTACAAGTTACTTCACTTCCATGAACGGGAAGGGCAGATGCAGAAGTCATCTTTTACCTACACTGAAACTTCTAAAAGGTCAAGGAGGTTCCTCCCTTATCCTAGTCTCAATTTTGGCAAGTTTATTTTTTCTTTTTAATTATAGAAAGATTTGGGGCTGTAGTGGCTATTCCTGGTTGTCAACTTGACTATATTTGGAATGAACTACAATCCAGATTGGAAGGCTCACCAGTGACCCTTATCTGGAGGCTTGGAGATAGAAGTTAAATCTTCTAGTTCAAGGTCATCTGGGATTAAAGGTGTGGTGGAACACACCTTTAATATGGGCTACACCTTCTGCTGGAGACAATATAAGGACATTGGAAGAAGGGAGTCTTGCTCTTGCTCCCTCACCTGCTTGCCGTGTGGGATTGAGTAACTGCTAGATCCTTGGACTTTCATTCACGCTACTACTGAACCATTGTTGGGAATTGGACTGCGTCAATAAATTCCTTTATTATATAGAGACTATCCATAAGTTCTGTGACTCTAGAGAACCCTAACTAATACAGGGGCTAATTGTAACAACAATGTAGGCTGGTTTAAACAATGAATGAAAGAATTATCTTTATTTACATAGTTGACAAGTGGCCAGATATATGCCTTCACAACTTTGAATTATACACACACACACACACACACACACATTTACTGTCCTATTTTATTGTCTGTCAATTTCTTCATGCATCACTGCAATCTGCTCCTAAAAGTCTTTTTCCAAACTTTGTCCAATGAAGTAAGGGAATTCTGGGGCAGTGCTACCCAACAGGACCTTCCATGGGGATGGTAGCGTTTGTCTGCACTGTCCAACATAGTAGTTACATGCAGCTATCAAGCATTCAAATTGTAGGAGGCCAACTTCTACTGAGTTTTAATTAATTCACACTTAAACAGTCACACATGGTTCTCAGTACTATACAAGGCAGGGTAACTCTAGATCAATCCAGAGTCCCAGCTTAACCAGGCATGTTTCAGCAATGTTCCCAATTAAATTCTTGGAAAGAAAGAAAGAAAGAAAGAAAGAAAGAAAGAAAGAAAGAGAGAGAGAGAGAGAGAGAGAGAGAGAGAGAGAGAGAGAGAGAGAGAGGAAGGAAGGAAGGAAGGAAGGAAGGAAGGAAGGAAGGAAGGAAGACCACAGAGTCATCTAAGGGTTGAAATTAAAACCAGATAAATTATTTTAGTTTCTTGGCCTCTGAGATAGTAAGCATATTAGACTTTTACATCTAGTTATTTTTTATGTATTTCTCATGTCAGCCTTGTGGGAAGGAATCAAAGCATAAATACGTAAGTAAACAACAATCACTCTGCTCCCTTCACTCAGAAAGTGAAGTACTGCAATAGGCTAAACTACCAGGGTGCTCACCCTCCTTTCCATTCTGGAAAGCCACAGCAGCAGAGGGTAACCTGTGTGACGTCCTTTGTGTGCTGTATACTCTGGACTCCCCACACCATGCACACAGGAATGGGAACACCACAGGTAGGTGTCCAATCTTTGAACCACATGATGGTGAAGCAGCTACAGAGAAGGCTCCACCTAGCTATGCGCAGGGGTGGATAAAGAGTCACACAGGCAGAGTACACCTAGCAAAGATACCAAGTCATACGTACACTGTATCTGTTTGCACACAGGTTGGCTAAGCAAAGTTCCTGTGCTCCCGCATCATGATGCTAGGAACAGCCAGGAATGGTGCTGGCTGCTTCAGACAACCGTTCTCATTTACAAACCTCAACTTTATAATAGAAATAAGAGGGTGAACGAGACATTGCTCTCTTCTCTGCTCTGTACCCAATAGGAAGAACGAAAAGCTAAACATCATGTTCTAACATGGTCCCTCTGTCTGACCTTGCCCAGGTCTAAGTGGAAGGCTCGTCCCAGCTCTCCTGAGGTTCAGTTACAGTGAAGACAGACCCTCCTGCTGACAGTGCTGAGCAGCCCATGCCTGGATGGAAGACTCAGCAATGCAACGCCGTGATGAAGCTCTGGGTTTTCGGTATTTTTTTCGTAGTCAAGGAAAGGAGAATATAGATCTGTGATTGTTAGGACCCCTTATTTATATTGATTGATTGATTGTGATTATAATTTTGTGCACTACTTTAGGAAGTGCAGAATTTTTTACTTAGTTCTATGATTCTTGCATATGTAAGATGGAGATGAGCCCAAGTGATAGGCTGTGGGAGGAGGCCTTTCAGAGTCCCAGAGACAGGCATACACAGAGGAAATATACACCTCAATTCTCGTTGGCACTTGGGATTTGTTTGTCCATCACACCAAGGGCTCTTTGTAGATTGGCCTGGAGATCTCTGATCTTCTGCCCTTGAGAAGTATTCAAATGTCTCCCTCCTACCAGCCAGGTCTTAGGGAAGAAAAGGGATTTACCCGAGAACCACCTTTATGTTCCACAAAGTCTTGCTGTTGATCTAAACTGCCTTGAGAAACAGTCTCAACAAATGATAAATGCATGCCTCTCTATTAGCAGCTCTCCTTCACATACTTTTCTCCAAAGAAAACAAAACAACAAAACCATGTTCTGTGAAAACAGGGACCTCATCCAATTTGTCACTGTCCAGAGAACTCTTCTATAGCAAGTGCTGTACAGCAGAGTCAGACATTTGTGTGATGTGACACCTGTGTTACTTTAACTGTGGGGCAATGGATGGAGATGCACTTTGGTTTCCCCTAAAATCATTGCACTAACAGATACGTGGCAGTCCTCACCTCTGCACACGAGGGAGCATCATCTTTGTGGTCACCTAACTACTGTGCAGTCTTCAATTTCACTCAGCATTGGACTACAGAGTCAGGCAAAACAGGGGAAGGCTTGCTGTACCCAGAGATGCAGAGCACAGAAGAGACAAAAACGGCCACGGAAAGAAAAGGAGGCCCACCCCTCTATGCACTCTGGAGATGAGGAGCATCCTTCAGTTAAGGGGGTCCTCCCTGGTGGGTCCTCCTCAAGTTATAGCTCAAGGTCACTAACAGGAGATTGGGAATCTCCACATGAATATATGGTAAAAACATGTTCTAGCTACTTTTCTATTTCTGCGATAAAGAGCATAAGCAAAAAGCAATATGGAGAGGAAAGGGATTATTTTATCTTCTCGCAGGTTCATCACTTAGGAAGGCAGGGCTGGAACTCAGGGCAGGGACTGGAGTGGAGACCACACAGGACCACTGCTTCCTTGCTTGCTCACTCTGGTTTGCTTGGCTACTTTCCTTTATATAATTAGGGCCATTGACCCAGGGATAGTACCACTGACAGTAGACTGGGGACTCCTCCATCAATTAGCAATCAATGAAGAAAATGCACCACTGGTCACCAGGATGCAGCGAATCTCTCAATTGGGTTTCCTCTTTCCGGGTGTGTCAAGTTTGTGTAAGGTTGACAATAACTAGCGCAGGTCATCTCTGAACAAACAAGTGTTGATGGAAAACAAGAGAAAGGGATGAGAGGACAAGACAGACAGACAGACAGGCAGGCAGGCAGACAGAGAGTATCCACATTATGGCTATGATTCTCTTAGGAAGCGAGACCTTCCTTCTTTGAATACCTTTACATTACAGAGGCCAATGAGAAAGGGGGATTATTAATAGGCAAGCAGCCTGTAAAACACCATCAGTTTATAGTTTGGAGGCAATGCATTATTATACTGATTCCATGCACTCCAGTTTTGCTCAGAAAGTAGCCTGGGGGAACTAAACATCCACCCTTTGTCCAATGCCTTAATGTCAAGACACCCTAAAGACCCCTTCACACATCACCACTTGGTGCTTCTTCTCTGGATCTAGCTAGCTGAGACACATGGCATGGCAGCAGAGGATGGCCTAAGACTTTTTAACTGGTATCTGGTTCACTTGATACCATGTGAATAAAATAGGAAACTCTTCCAACTATACTAGTATTTCTAAATAGCCAGACATTTGGAATTATTTATTAGTCTAGCCTTACCTGAATGCAAATCAGCAACTGAACTGAAATAGGCATTATATAACTGTCTACTAAGTCAAGGGCTCCCTCAATGGCAGTTCCTACTTATAGAAATCTCAAAAGAATAGTTTGCTTAGTGCTATACCACCCACTTGAACAACTGCTCTAAAGAAGCCAAGGGTCTAGTATTTGTTGGTTCAGAGCCAAGTGCCGACCTAGCGGTTTTACATAGACATACTGACCACAGTGTTTCAGACAAGTTGTATTGTCCCCAGCTTACTGAAAAAGAAATAGCCACATTAGAGTAGTTCATGACAACCTTCAGAGTCACCAAATTTCAGAACCAAGATTCTAATCTTGGCCTAGTTGCTGATGTAGTTCATGGAAAATGCTGGTGCCTGAGCACAGACCACATCTGCCCGTGGTTCTTCTCCTAAGGCCCATAAGCACCGCAGACTCAGTGGTACACAGACCTTCAGCAGTACAAGACAAGGGTGGCAGAGAATGAAGGGTTAATTAATTTGTTTCTCTCTTTCCACAAAGGCCATTCTGGCTTTCTATAGATAGCACTTAGGCCATGCTGTATGCATGGAACCTCTCAGGACGGGAAGGGAAGAGGGTAGAGACTGTCCGGCTCAGATGATGAACCCTTCTGCCTTGGATGGGGGCAGAGGAGGATGGTCAGGGGACCCCTGGAGAATGAGGCCGGAGCTTCTCAAAGTGGATGCCAGAGGCACTAATTCCACCTAGGCATAACTCACATGCTCCTGGGCTCTAAGGAAGACCCGGGGAAGCAGGGCTGCTGGATAAAGGGCCGGAACCCAGTGCTTAATGAGAGGCATCTTACACATCATCTGGACAGCTCTAACACCAGCGTGAACTGATTTTTCCAAAACATTCAAGATCACAATAATCTCAATGGCCTGAATTCCATCTGAAATGGGAAAAGAGAGTTCTTCAGGGGGCATCTTCTCTCCTTGAGCCAGAGCGTCTTTACTGCTGGACTTTGCCGGCTGAAAGTGACCTTGAATTACATGGCCAGTAGGCATCAGTCAGAGGATTTACCTGGATCCTTCCTCCAGTCAGTTCTGGCCATGATGAAAGTATGGGACCTTGTAAGAAGAAGGCAGAGTCGTCTTCCTATTGCCACCGCTACAATAATCCCGTGACTTAGATTTCTATTGCCAAGCTGCAAACACAGCCCTGAATTACACCTGCTTTGCTAACTAGATGACTTCTTATTTCTTTGATTCCCAAACTCCTATCCAAGGGTAAGGTGGAATCTTGGCTCAGGGTAATGAGCATGGAAAACTGTCTCTGGGTCTGCAGTAAGTGAGTGACAGTCCTTCTGAAACCTCACAAATGTCCTTGGATCCCAGGATATTTCTCATCTTCTTCCACTGGCCACCAGAGAATTTGACTCTGTGTACTCTCAAAACCCAAGGACACTGACTGCCAGTGAGCATGACCCAACTTGACATCTGCCATCCCTGCTCCACCTTTGGCTCTGAGCCAACATCTTCCCACTGCCATTTTGGGGAGTTAACTCTGATGAGCGCATCCACTTGACAGAGACCTTCCTCTCTTACTTAATCCCATCCCACTGCACATCACACAATATGCATCTGGAAGTGTGTAATGCCCTACAGGGAACAAAAAGGTTACATCATTCTTTGGGCAGGAAATTTTCTCCCACTATTGAACTCAAATTCTCTCTAAATTGTCAAGGAACACAATTATTAATTAATATAGTAGTATAACATAGTATGATACAATATAATAACATACAACAGATACAAACTCAAAAACCATGGACTTTTGTGCTTTCCCCCCTTCCAATATTACAGGTTTAGTAGTCAGAATAGGACCTGCTACATAACAGGAAATAACTATGTGAGCATGATGAGTGAACAAGACCATGGCAGTAGCCATTGGGGAAAATATTGATGGTGAGAAGGAACTGAGGTGGGGGATTATCAGCAACCTTGCACATGGTGGTATGGAAATCTGAGGAAATACTGGGAATTCACTTTCTATCAGGGACTTTTTCTTAAGTGGGGGAAAATTAACTGTGATAAAACATACTTTGGTCTGCTTGATACCTGTTGTTGTGATCAAACACTCTGACAAATTCAACTTGGGAGACAAGTTATGCTTCCAGGTCACAGTTCATCACTGAGGGGAGTCAAAGAAAGAGCCTGAGGCAGGTCCTGTTTGCTGGTTCCCACAATACTCCAGCCCTGGGGAACCAACTCACAGTCAAGGAAGTACAGCAGAAACCATGGCGCTTGTTTCTCCCTGGCTCACTTGCTGACTTATATACAGCTAGCGTTCATAGATAGCCCAGGATTACCTGCCTAGGAGTTGTGCCACCCAGCGTGGGCCTGGCTCTCCTACAGTAATCAACAATTGAGATGATACCCCACAGACATGCCCACAGGAAAAATCTCATCTGGACAATCCTTTAACTGAGACTCCCTGACTCCCTCCTTGGGTGACTGTCAGCTGTGTCAAGCTGACATTTAAAGCTAACTGAGACAGGCTCTATACAGCAAACCCGGATGGTTTTGTTGTTCTGAATCACTATTTGACCCTGATGCCAGACAGACCATTAAACCTGAAGACAGACAGAGAAGTGGCTAGGAGAACTAAGGGTTAACAGTATACATGATTATAATGAAGAACAGTTTCTATGTAGTTCATGGCAACCTGGCAATGATGTAAGAGTAAGATTTAAGCACACAGGTTAATATAAATGTAGGTATTCCT
Organism: Mus musculus; assembly: GCF_000001635.26. Classification (NCBI taxonomy): domain Eukaryota; kingdom Metazoa; phylum Chordata; class Mammalia; order Rodentia; family Muridae; genus Mus; species Mus musculus. The sequence goes on from NC_000085.6 coordinate 28,274,525, forward strand.
ATACATGCTTGCTGAGAAACTGCTGTGTCAGGCCTGATCTACAGATGCAAAGGACCTTGGGTAATTATGGGACCGATTCAGAACTCCTGAGTCATGTTGCCATGATGAAGAGACACGTGAGAACTTGCTTTGGGATGTGTGATATGAGGTTGGGGTTGGTGAAGAAATGCAGAAAGGGAGGGGCTGGTGGTTACACTCAAATGAGCTAGAAGACATGGCTCAATGTTTCCACATCACCAGAATTGTGACTTCTGAGGTACAGTTCCTGAAGGCCTTGCAAAAAGAATGAAATAGAGGGTTTAGTCAGGACAATTTGGTTAGATTAGAGAAGAAGAATTCCTGCAATCCAAAAGACCTACCAATTGTAAGAAAACCAACAAGAACTTCTACAGCAACTAGGATGGTTTTGTAATGCAGTGCTGAGCAGAAATGAGCCAAACTGGGGGTGGGAAAGAGGCTGGCCACGCCATGTACAGGATGAAAGCGCCTGCTCCTCGATTTTATCGACACAGTGACCTCACTACCAGTAACTCAGATTCCCCATTTGTGTGTTCTCATTTGTTAACTTGAAGGGGTCTCTAGCCATAGCTCTCTACATATTTATTCTAAACTACGAATTGTTTATCACACACACAAAAGAAAATTCCAGCTAAAATCCACATAGTGCAGATTGCCACTCACGTGTCCATCCTTGTGGAATTCAGCAGAGCCCCTAGAATAGAGTGATGAGGAAAAATAGTTCTTCTTTTTCAAAATTCTATTCACAAGAGACTGTATTTCATGAGTTTCAAGTGTAAGAAAGGATATTTCCTTCTGAAAACCTGTTATTAACTTCCTCCAGATAATGAAAAACCACTTTATCTAGAACATTTACCGTGGGCACTTTAAAATTTTGCGATGGGTACGTCACAAAAGCCAATGGAATGAAAAAAAAATTTCTAGACATTTCTTTCTCTTCAATAAACTTTTGAGATTCTTGAAACTCAATTTCCAATTAAAACACACACACACACACACACACACACACACACACACACACACACACACACACACACAACACATTCACACAACCAAAATGCTTCCCTGCAAGTGGTACAGCTTGACTGATGGGCGAATGAGCAGGCAGGCAGCTGAAACGGCACAGGTGCCCCAAGTCGCTGTTTCTGTCATCGATTCCCTATTATTAAAACTTCCCTTAGTGATCAGCAGTGACGTGAAAAGGTGTGCAGTCATGCTACTGAGCAAAGGAAAAATTAAAGCAGGTTGCCTGGCTTGGCTGTCCAGATCGACAACCATTAAAATAACATCTCTTGGAGAGCAACAGGACTGCCACGTCTGCTGGTTAAGATGTCAACCTGGAAGAGTCTCAAGAAGCCAACCGCGGAAACACCCTTCTACCTCCAGAGTGTATACACTGCAGCCCAGAAAGTTTTCTCCAGAAACATTTCCTGAGAAAGTCTGTAAGGAGACTGTGTACTGCTTTAAACACTCAGGCATGTCTGTATATAAGTTAAAGGAGCAGGACAGGCCTATGAACAGAACGACTTGGCATACAGAATGTGTTGGACGGTCATTGAAGGCTGGTTGTTGAAACCCAAGTTTGCAGAGGCTATCTCCTCCAATCCGAGAGGCCTCCTCCTCCTCTTCTCTCCCTATTCATTTGTATGTATTAAAAAAATATTTGTTAAGCATTTACCCTACAAAAAGAACCATGGGAAGATATGCTATCTGCCTTGTATAAACTTGGGATTTAGTGACTTAGTCATGTTAGTATTCTTACTGACCAAACACAGTATGTTAATCTAGTAGATTTAATCCATGTGGCCAGGTGTGTGCTCATACATACTTCTGTGTGCCAGAGCTCCAAGTATGCGTGTCTCAGACGGAGGGTCCTCCCTGTTTGGTTTTATAATCTACCCGTCAGAAAGCATTTCTGACTCAAGATGACCACCTTAAATCCCCCACCTCCCCCAGCCCCAAATCTGTGGTGTTGAAACACTGACTGAGCCCCCACATACACACCTAAATTTAACTTTTTGTTTTTGTAGAGTTAGCACACTGTCAGAATTTATCAAGTACTACTTATGTAAAACTGTGCTTGGGGTAACTGTATAGTAATTAAGTGTATAAGAGTAATTAAGGACTTCCGTAACTCTAATTATCAATCCTTAGTACTCTACAGGCCTTAAGAATACCAGAGCTGATACTGAAAAAGACGCCTGATTATGGTTGCTGGTGACATCAGAGTGAGTTTCTCAGTGAAGTTGATGACATTTGACTTCCAATCATTTACGTGTGTCTCCCTGGCATTTAAGAGTTATGACATGCTCACACTCAACTTAAGCAATACGATTTCTAGACTATTCTTTTGCAACCTCACATATGTAGCTGTGACTTTCCCATGGAGGGGGAGTATGTTTCCTTGTCTTTTGAAAACTGCCTTGAAAGTTAACCTTTAAGGATTTAACATTCTAAATCTCTAGCAATGAGATCGGTCATGGCAATAACGCAAAGAACTCTTTCCTGGGAAGGGCCACTGTGCACTGTGGTCAGTAATCAGCCAATGAAGAAGAGTTGCACTGCGCTCCTACCTGCCACAGCATTCTCATTTACACAAGAGTGTGATTTCCAGAGCTGGAAAGCTATGTTGGTTAGAACAGTCCATTCACAATGTGTTTTGTTCTCTGAGGCCTGTCTGTAGCTGGAGTCCCTTTGTTCCCCCTGCACTCAATCTGAACTGGGTTGACAAGCTTACAGCTTCATACTGAGATAGGAAAATGCCACTGTTGTCTGGACACTGTCTGGCTACCTTCTTTGGGGGCCCCACAGACAGGGCATATTTTAAATTATGAAAAACACAGCTCATAAACCCCAGGGGCTGTGACCAAAAGCAAAGGCCCCTACTTCCCACCGCTACTGTGTTGGCATCAAATGGCCTCATGGTGTTTTCCTAATGAAACCAAATAACTGGACCATGGATGATGGGACACTGGCAACTGGAAACTCCAAAGGAGCGAAAGATAAGAGGGAGCAGCGGATGCCTGAGAGGCCCCCAAGAGGTTGGAGGAGATGGGTAAGAATCTGGGGTGAGCCCTTCAAATAGTGACTGATTTCTTTCCAAGAGGCAGAATAAATGTATCTGTGTGCCAGCTATGCACAACTGTCCATTTTATAGATTAGAAAAGCATTGGGGGGGAATGTGAGGCAGATTCCCACTGTGTGTGTGTATCTGTTTGTGTGTCTCTGTGTGTGTCTGTCTGTCTGTGTGTATGTCCACTGTGTGTGTGTGTGTGTGTATGTCCACTGTGTGTGTGTGTATCTGTTTGTGTGTCTGTGTGTGTGTGTGTCTGTGTGTGTGCATCTGTGTGTGTGTGTGTATGTCCACTGTGTGTGTGTATCTGTTTGTGTGTCTGTGTGTGTATGTCCACTGTGTGTGTGTATCTGTTTGTGTGTCTGTGTGTGTATGTCCACTGTGTGTGTGTATCTGTTTGTGTGTGTGTGTGTGTGTGTGTGTCTGTATGTCCACTGTGTGTGTGTGTGTATGTCTGTGTGCGTGTGCGTGTATCTGTTTGTGTGTCTGTGTGTCTCTGTGTGTGTGTGTGTCTCTGTGTGTGTGTCCAATAAACTCAGCTTGGGCTACATTTGTTTTCTGTCTTCTTCTCTTCCTGAAGCTACCATAAGATATATAGAAATAAACATTCCTGAGGAGACCAGGATAATGGGGGAGTAACAAAGTAGAAGATGGTACAAGAGGACCTCTTGGCTCAACTGAGCTGTCCCTTTACCCAGCATGCTCTTGCATAGGCCATCTTGTCATATAAAAACGGTGAACCTGGGCCCAGAGCTGTTGCTACTACACCACTATAAATAAACTCTGGAGGCTCATACTCTGTACAAACGCTTATGTGAAACAGCTCGGTCTTCATGAAACCAGTTCTGACCAGCACACTCAAATCCAAGAACCAGTGGTAACACACCATACAAAAGGAAGTTGGGTGGTCAGTTCAATGTGACTGTCAGTTTCTGAGTGGTTATCAAAAAATCCACAAAAATGGTCAAGAGTGCATAGCTCGTTTAGTAAAATATTTGCAATAAAAGTATGAGGATCCAAATGTGGATTTCTGGTATCTACATTTAAAGAAAAACAGAGGTGCTGCTGTGCACATCTGTAACCACATGTGTTGTGGGGTACAGAAGCAGCTGGAACCCAGAAATGATCAGCTGGCTAGCTTTGCCTATTGTGAGCACTGGATCTTGTGAGACTCCCTGTCTTAAAAGGTAATGTGAAAGGCAGTCCTCTAGCTTCTATATGTACATATACCTAAAAACACATGTGCACATAGCCTCAGGAAACACACCCACATATATACAAGCATATACCACACAGATACAGGCACAGGTGTACACACACACACACACACACACACACACACACACACACACACACTCACACACACAGGGAAAACCATAAGGGAGTAGGACACACAGGCTGTGTCTGCTGTGTGAGAGGGAGAGCCAGAAGCTGAGGCTTGTGCGCGCCTAGGTATGCAGTGTCTTGAGCAGGAACCCCCGGGGTTGTGTTCACTTCTAATTTTCTTAAGAAAGCACAGAGGACTTCTGCCTGCTGCAGTATCTACTCTCATGTCTCTCTGTTTCTTCTTTGCTTCTCCATCCTTCTCTCTCTGGAATGACTGTGAACATGAACACAGACACACACAGACACACACACAGACACACTTCTACATGAGTTCTCTATCATGCCTCCAATTTCCCAGTTGCGTTTGAGAAATGAGAACCCACTTCCAATGACTGGCTTGAGGGCCCCAAACAGTGCCATCTTGTCCTGACAGTGAGGAGCTTAGGTTTGCTGCCTATCTGTAGCCACCCTCTGCACGGGGTGACTGCGCTGAGTGGGACACATTGTTCTTTTCTGAGCCCACCTTGTTGACCTGAACCCTCTTCCCTGCGTTGGGCTTAACCCGTGCAGCCAGCAGGATGCCAGCTCCCAGGGTCTCTCTTCTCTGCACGCTCCACCCTGACATTTATGGCCTTTCTTGTGCCCTCCTCAGGAGGGAATGCATTCCCCTATATCTATCCTGTGAACTATTCATCTTCAAACTCCTTTTCAGGTATGATCTCTATAAATCCTTTGATAACATCTTCCCTATAATGCATCTCGTTCCCTTTCCCCTTTCAACCACTGCAGCATGGCAGCCATTAAATGACATTCTCGTTGCCTAGTACTTAGAGAGTGACCAACAAACACCCGATGAACTGGACTTGGCCTCTCCGTGATGCACCGAGAAGCAGGAAGACTGTGAAAATGCTCTTCTAGGAATTCCCATGGCATTTGAACAAGGAGCAGTGAATAGGGCATTTAAAAAGAAATTATCCATTAGCACCATAACAAAATGTACAAATATCAGCTCTCAGGCAACTAATCCAGGCGAAATTCTGAAGCTTGCCTGGGCAAGAGAATTGGCCTAACGAGAGAAAAGAACAGGCTTACAAGGTTGGGAAGATTGTCCTTATGTTGACATCTAAAGGAAAAGCTCAGCTGTCCGGAGAAGTTGCCTTAGAGATCTCTCCCAAACAGAGACTGGAAAATTCTATCAACAGTCAAAACGTTAAGAAGAAAGGACACCGTATCCTCTTTATGAATAAAGTCAATCTGAATGGACGGAGTGGATACTCAATCAATAGAACCCTGGTGAGGAAACATGAAAAGATGCTGGTGCTAATCCTTACAAGGTGCATCCTTTATCTCTAACAAAAGCACAGGTTCAGTGCATAATGTCTAAGTTCAGTACCAATTAGCGGATGACTGACAAGATCCAGAGGACCTCCTTTTGCTTCTTCATTAGCAAGACCAAAGCACCCCTGAATTCTGACCTTCTAATTTTCACATAGGACAATCACACTAAGGAGTTCCACTGCCTCCCCTAAGGAGAGCTCTAAACTCATGCTTCTTTGTGTGCCTTTGACCTGGAATGACCCTGATTATGAATTCAGTTTGGAAATGTGGCCCTCTCGCTAAGCCCACGTAGCTTGCCAAGGCAATAATGCCCAGACATTTCATATTCTTCCATGTCTTGGGTCCCATCTGTATAGACGCAGGAATGACATCTCTCCCTGACCTCTACACCTGCTGCAGGTCCGACAGAGGAAGTGGGCTCATGATACTCTTTAAAGCCATGACCAAAAAGGTCCAAAGACTCACTGCGGCCACTGGGTTAAAAACTCTTGACACAGTTTGTCATTTGTAAAAATGGTGGTTCAACAGAGGACGAAGCTTGTGGCAGTGAGATACCATGTAACTCCATCCAGTAAATGCGAGACGCAAGATGGGATAGCTTCAGATCATAAATACACCCGGGGAAGAAGGGTCACTCTCCCCTTAAAAACAGCATATACATCTTGTCCTTATCTAAGGACTGGTTGCTACTTTAAACTTTTAAGGATATTTCTTTCTCTCAGAAACCTGCTCAGAGAAGGAATAGGCTTCATTGAGTCCCTAACCCTCCACAGGAGGCTGAAACATGGCCAGTTTCTTTGAAATCTCAGTGCAGTAGCTACTTGGCCATCTTCCTGGGGAAAGTTATAGTTTCTCATTTTCTCTATATCCCGACCCTAGTTTACGGCTGATACTATCTGTCTCTCACTGGCTACAGAAGTTTTTAACAATTAAGAAAGTAAAAGTTTTCTTTCTTTTTTTTTTTTAAAGCCCAACATTTTCAAGCTGAAAACATACTCATTATTTATCTTTCAAAGGAGAAATGTAGAGAGAGGGTATTTTGACAAAGTAACATGGAGAATGCTCTCTGAGTCCTCTTGGTTTATTATTTATTTCCCGGATGAGAAGGTGTCAATCACTTATCCAGTAAATACTTATTTAGTGCCTACTTTGCATCAAGTACTGTGCTAAGCCTGGGGCTACAAACATGATCCTCAGGGGAAGGAGAAGGAAGCAAGGAAGTAAGGCCCACGCCTGTGCCTGCACCTGTGCCTGGTGCTCTTCTTAGCCTCTTGTTACAGTGATGAAAGGCCAGAGAGTCCACATCGGAGCTGTGAACCCAGGCATAAAACCCTGCACGTGCACGCAGAGCTCAAAGTCCACAGGATTCCCATACACACTGGCCTCCTTCACAACCCTCTTGTAAAGAAAGTTCTGTTACAGAACAGGGCTCAGGGAGGCAAATGAAGCCCAATTAAAAACACTCAGCATTTTGGCTACACTTCTTTCTGGTTAGTTTGTTACACATAGGTTAAGTTGTAATGTTTTAAAGAATTTAAAAAAAAAATTTCATAGCTGTAAGCAAAGCAGGATATACTACATTTGACTGGACATATGACATGGCCGACTGTGAAGTGCTCTGTTAGTCTATAAGGTACCAGAAGGAGATTGGTACCACTACGGGATGTCACGGACTGAGAAATATGCCCAGGTTTCAGCCACATTAAAAGTCAGACATTAAAACAGTGTTTCATGGAGGTGACCTACTCTTGACTACCCTGACTTCGACAGAGCCATGGCCCTGCTGCCAAACCTCCCTCCCAGACGGGTGCTGGTCGCTTCCCAGAACACAGCCTTGGGCCTGCCCTCATCAGAGAGACTGCCCAGGAAGAGAACTCCGTTTTCTGTTTTTATAGACTGTACCCTGTGCACCTGTAACAGGCACTTAAAAAACCATTTCCTGATGTAATGATGTGCGAGAAGATGTTTGTAAGAGGAAGGTAGAAATTACCACTGAACTGAAAAGTCTAAAGCTTTGTTGGGAAACAGTGGACAAACGGGATGGGAGAGATGGAAGGAGCTTTGGCTCAGAGCCAGTGACCCCGACTTTTCTTTCTTTTTCTTTTCTTTTTTTGTTTTTTGTTTTGGGGGAGGGGTTGAAACACGGTTTCTCTGTATATCCTTGGCTGTCCTGGAACTCACTCAGTACACCAGGCTGGCCTCGAACTCAGAAATCCACCTGCCTCTGTCTCCCGAGTGCTGGGATTAAAGGCATGGGCCACCACACCCGGCTCAACCCTGACTTTTCAATGTCTTTCCTTGCTACAGATGAGCACTATCATTTTCTTGCCCCCTTCCTGCTGCTTTGAACCTCTTGATCAAGTTTAATACAATACTGTTGGAGAATACTATCTAGAGACTGTTTTCACACTCAGAATGAACACTGTCTTGGGACACCATCCATTAATTCCAAGTGATAACCTATAAGGTGCCAGTGAGGGGAGGGAGATGACACACTTCTGGAATCATCTGGAGTCAACGTACAGCATCGTTTCTGCTAACATAGAATTCTGACAACAGGAGACAAAAACATTGGGCGATTGGAGTCTTTATGGCTTGGCATTGCAGTTTTCTGTGGAAGTTCACTAGGATTTCTGCTTGAACTGGCAAAAGGAGTTTGATTAGTGAAAAGAGACAGAGGCAGACTCAGTCCTCAAGTATGGTCCTTGCTGAACACAAGCCTGGCCCAGAACGTAAGCCACTGTGGTCGCTCTTTTCCTCATGTTCTTTCCTTTCTGTATGAATATGCATAGTCATTCTGAGACATGAAGAAATGTGTCGAGTTCCCTAAAAGATATGATGACGGGTCAGACAACTCTGGCCTCAGAAGCAAGACTGTACTAGTAAAGATGATATGTTTTACTCAAATGAGCTACAAGATGGAGAGAATGAAAGAAAGTTCTAGCAAAGAAATAAAACCAAGATGGGATATATAGATGGGACACATGAAGTTTGGGGGAGACCAGGGAGGTGTCACACAGGGGAACCAGGGAAGGCTTTGGCTTGGCTCATGGGAAGGAGCCAGCCAACATGGACAGTGATGTTCCCGGGGCTTCCTTCTGCACAGTCTCCTGATCACTCAGGAGCAGGGTGCTATTGCTAGAGACTTCTCTTGAAGTGTCACAACACTGGGAACACCAATGATTTCCTTGGGCTGGCAACTATAGGTCAGGTCATCTGAGGAAAATACTAAAGCATTTCATGCTGTCTACATCATAAGTTTGATTTAAAACAGAACATCTGAGACCCACATCTGGTCCTTAGGCCACCTGGCTAAAGGCAACAGCAAAACACTGCCTTTCTAAACTCCAAGGACCACCAGCTCCTGCTTACCGTGGACATGGATACCATTTGGCTGAAAAGAAGAGTTGGTTTCTGGCTGGTAGGGCTTCAGGAGTGAGCCTGGTGGCTGCTGGGAGTGGGGAGCCTGTGCTCTCTGGAGCAGTGACGGAGGAGCTGGAACTCTTCCCGGGCTGATGTGGTGAGGAGATGGAGTCGGAGGTGCAAACCTGGGAAAACGATGACAACAGGCAGCATGACCAACTCTTCAAAGCCTTCTAAGTCCCCGTTCTGGCCCTATACAACTATGACACTATGCTCTTTCAAAACCCTTCATAACCCTCCCCTCTCCTGTCCAACCACTGAGTGCTTCTCTGACACATGGGGGGTGGGGTGAGGAGGGGAAAGACACCAACAAAGCAAACCTTAGTCACAGTTTGGGTTTGTCAAGCTTCTTAAACTGCATTTCAAATCCTCTGGGTTTTATGAAATTCAAAGCACATCTTTTGCCAGGCCCTTTTCCTGCTAATTTTAAAACCCGTTCACATTTTAGGGGAAATTCGATTCATATGTTTCTGACTCATTTACACTTAGCTCATAAACATTTTGTTTTGTAAGGCACATCTGAGGTCCAAGAAGTGTTACGGGTCCTTTATTATGACCCCCCTCTAACCAGAGTCTCCTTAAACAATACATTCTGTCTTGCCAAGAGTAAAATAACTCAAACCCCAAAGGTCAAATGTGCCTTGAAACACAGAACCTGAGAGGTCGGCTTGGGTTCTGTGCTGGGCAAAGAGCATTCCTGATGGCGTAGAGGGAATGCACTGTGGCATTTTTGTAGTAATGTGTAACAATCCCAAGATTGTTGGGTCTTTGGTTTTTTTTGTTGAACACAACGCCTTGCATACACTAGGCAAGCACTCCACTATTGAGTGCTATCCCCAGCCGCAACCTCAGAGTACTGGTTTTTGAAAGGAGATATACTGGTATTTAAACAAAGAGAAATCACCAAGGAACCCTGGGCAACTGTATATTCATTTTCTTGTTGTGAGGGAAGACTAGCAGGTTCTGAGTCATGAGATTTAGAATGGCATTTACTGTCTAACACTGGTGAAGGACAGTAGACTTGAGAGAACAAACAGCCTTGCAGGTGGGGATGTCCATACAGAAACAAACAGGATGTTTAATTTGTTGGTTCAGCGTGGGACAGTGATACCCACGGTAGAGAAAGAAGGGAGGGTCTTTCAATACCTTGAGAATAAACAGCAAAGTAATTCTGCATAAAAGCATACTAGCAATGAAGTATGCAACCTCTCTGAAGTTCATCAACATGAACACATTTAGTTAGTTCCTGTTTATCCCGTGCAGAAGGAAAGCTTCATTTTGTACTAGGTTATCAACGGTGGCATAACTTATTTTATAGGGACAACTGACTCCACAAGGCTGGTCTCTCGTGTAAGGACACAGCTGAGAAAAGGGGAAGGTGCATTGGACACATTTACAAAGTTAATTCTAAAGGCCCTGAAGCAATGTATCTTATAAAGAAGAGCTTCAACATTTATGTTAAGGGAGTACGAGAGGATGGGAGAAAATGCCATGTTCACTTTGCATTTCACTTGTGAAGTATAAGGAGCTGCACGGGAACTAAGAGGAAGATGGGGACTCAAAGCCAACAGGTCAGAGTATCTCAGCAAACCTGATGTGATTGGATGCTATCGACTGGCCACTTAGATTTTTATTCTATGGAACTTCGGAGGGCAGCAGCTGCGTGTCCTGTGCTGGTTAAATACGCACTTTTCTAAGCACATCCTCTGAACTGGGATTATCCTGAAAGGCGATGCTGAGTGGCCCACAGAGAAAGCACAGCAAACAAATCCTGGCACTTCCCTGAGAACATCTAGTAAAACACATGAGCCAGGATTCCCCATATGGAGGCGATTTTCTGGGGGACATGTCCTTATTGTGTCTCCACAGTAGCTCTGAGCTTGTGGGAGAGGAATGAGAAATTGTGAAGTCATCGAGTTGGGAGAGATGGGAGTCCACACTGGCACCCAACCCTAGAAGGCTCTGTCCTTATGGTCCTCCAGGTTGGAGGGAGAAGGGATTTGAACAGCAAGGTGACCTACATCATTATCCCACAATCACACTGATATTTTGGGAGACAAAGTAATTAAGACCCTCTGGCTCTCTTGTTTCACTTCAAGAAGACACAACGAGCTAGTAGGTCCTCTGGTCTTTCCTTCTGGTACTTCTACTATCTTCAACAAAATGATGGGGGCAGGGCAGGGCAGACAAGTTGGGACTATCTAGGGACCCCAGTACAATCTGAGGACATAACATACCCCAAACCACATGATACACCTGACTCACACGAGACGGATTAGTTAAGGAGTGGAAATGGTGACAGATGAAGAATACAAAGAGAGTCCAAGGTTCTTTCGTCAGAGTGAAGCTCTACTGCTTTTATCACTTGCACCGGTGTGGTCAACACTAATTAGATCACTAACTAGGAAATGGAGACTACACAGATCCAAGAGTATAACTTACTAAAATATTTTGTCATCTATAGCATAAATTATATTACTCAAGATATAGATTCTGTATGTGCTCATTCCAAATTATTCTTACCTATTCATTTTCTTGGCTATTATGGATTATTCAATACATTGATAACAGAGGGGAAAATATGGGAGGCATATACTAAGGTTTTAGTATTATCTCACCACCCAGAACAGTAAAATATTATACCTTCCACTTAACTTACACGTGCTCATTGCTAAAAGTCAGAGGTGGCCTCTGGGTCTTCACATGAATGAGATTACACAGCATGGAGGTGACGCATTTGAAGACAAAGATCTCATCTCCCATAAAAATTTAAATACAAATTCTTCTCAGTGAAATAAACCTTCACAAAGTAGTCTTTGATTTAAAAGGAATCCCTACAGAAGTTTTAACTTTTGCATCTACAGAGAAAGTGCTCTGGATGAGAAGTGATCATATTTGTCAGATAACTGCCAGGAATATGGAAACAAGTAAGAATCAATAGCTTAAAATCCCAGCACAAGAAGTCTCTTTATAAATAGCAGTGATTTTTAAGCACAGATTCAATTTATACAAATTTACATGAATCAGTTAAAAAACATTTTGCTATTTTCATTCATGAATTTTCAGGATCAGTTTTACTTCCGCCCAAAACCACCATGTAGTATTTTAACAAAAAGCCATGGCCTCTTTGTTAATTTGTATGCATTCAGTTTGCTGCTAACCTGCTCACGGTAGAGAAGAGCAGATATTTCAGATCAGAGGTTAAGGCAGAAGAGGAGTATGAAGGTGAAGACGGGACCCTACAGCTAGAGGCGAGGGCCCCAGACACAGCTGAAGAGAACAGACACCAGGAAGATAGATGTTACAAGTTTGACTCAAAAATATACAGAATAGGAGTATGTTCTGAGTGGTTCTGCTCAGAAAAACCTGAGGGATGTATTTATGTGGTGATTGATGATGATAATGATGATGGAGAATATATTTCTTGTCGCTAAAATAAAATAATCAATGCTAATGACAGGTTATAGCTATTTGTATTTTTTTTTTCTTCTACAGGGTATTTTATCCCACAAATATGTCAGGTCAAGGCAGCATCACGCTAATTCTGAGTTAATTCTGAGGCAGGAGAAAGATCTTCTGTATACCAACCGAGGATTCACAGTGGTTATTTCAGAGAGTCTCTTCCAGTTGGGCTGCTCGTGTCTGCTTATGCTTTTCAAAAGAGATGACTACTGTATAAATAGGCTCATAACAGACTAGCGGGGGGAGACATCCCTGCTTACCAGAAACAGAACACACAAAAGTAAACCAGAATTGAGTCAACCATTTCCACTCCCTTGGTGGGGAGCTGGAATGACCTTATAATGAGCAATGGTTTGCTAAGAAGAGGAGGCAAGGGGGAAGCTTTGAACCCTAGTAAGTGATCCTTTTTGCAGAAGAGGGACTTCAAAGGTTCTTGTAAATGCTCATTCATGCACACCTCAGGAAACAGCTGATTGCTTGGCCATGTTCCTTCCTTTCAGTACCTCCCTTTCCTGCCTTCTCTGCCCTACTTTTCCCTAACATCAGGCTCCCCACGTGGCAGTGGGCAGGCCAGCACAAATCACTCACCATTCCTCAAGACATAGCACTGAATCTTAGACTATCACAAGACAGGAGGTCCCAAGTGGGACAAGCACGGTTAAAGTTCACACATGCAGAAACCTGGGAAGGGAGGGAGAAACAGGGGATGCAGAAAGACGGATGGGTCAGGAGCACACAGGGTTGGATTCTAGTGCTCTCTCTTACTAGATAAGGAAGTCTGAATAAATCTTCTAACTCTCCTAGCTTCCACAGAAATGTAAGACAAAGATAGCCCAATTTCCTTCAGAATTGCAAAGTATGAGATAATTCTAATTTTTTTTTCCACTCTGGAGATATAAACTAGGTACTGGGCAAGCTGGTGTAAGCCCAGAGGGAGGGGCAATTGAAGACCCATTTCTCTGTATATTAGCTTGAAGCAAGCAAGTTTATCTAAGACTAAGGAAAATGATGGCACTGCACTAGCAAGTGAGTGTATCAGAGAAAACAACAGTAGATATGTTACACTATGCAGAGGCTCACATCTGGAAATCAAGGATATCAGAGAACTTCAGAGTAGGAATGTCTGATGACTTCCAGGCGATCAGTGCATGCTTAGGGAATGGAGGACTGATCCAAATAGAGTGGCCATGTAGGGTAGCAGTTCTCAACCTGTGGGTTGTGACCCTCCTTTGGGGTCATCTAAGACCACTGGAACACACACACACACACACACACACACACACACACACACACACACACACACACTATAATACATAACAGATCCTGAACATAACATAATAGTAGCAAAATCAGAGTTATGAAATAGCAGTGAAATTGTTTTATGGCTAGGGGTCACCACATCATGAGGAACTGTATTAGAGGGTCACAGCATTAGGAAGGCTGAGAACCACTGAATAGGCATCTCTGGCACGTGATTTTGGTGAACCAGAGCCTAAGAACTGCCCAAGATTATGGTCCTGGTGTTAAGTTAGATCACTCAGGGAAGGCTCGGAACAAAAAAGAAATCTGAGGAAACCTTTCGTCTTGACAATTCTAGTATGGATGCTGAGACTGACTTTTCTGGTTCATTTTCTTGTCTGAGGAGCAGTGAGCCTTGAGGTCCCTAAGGGTCTAATTTCTTGGTACTGACTTAATATATCAGCGCCATCATGGAACATCCCGGATGGAGCGGATCTGGTGGCATCTTTGGATGAGAGTAAAGGAGGCTAGGAATGGTGAAGGTACCTCCCTACGCCACACAGTGTACGCATGTTCTTACAGTAAGTTAGGACCCTTTCTCTCAGGATTCAAACAAGCCAGTGGGGTTTGGTGTGTCCTCTTTGTCTTACACTGGAGCTATAAACCTACTAAAGATGGAAGAACGCATGTGAAGAGTAGGTTTCATTGTACTTACACAAAAATATTATTGATTTGCTGCCCGAGAGCAGAACTAATGGATACAAACTGGTCCATCATGGATCTGTGCAAGGACTTCTTTGTCTTAAATTGTAGAGCATCATCTATGGGGATTTTAAAACTCATCTGTAAAAACTAATCAATGAAAAATGGCTTGCTGTTGGTCTCCTGCAGGATGGGAGGGAGGGGGGATGGGGTGGGGGTGGGGGTGAAGAAATCCTTTTCAAAACCTTAAAAGAAAAGCATAGTTTTAAGGATTTCACATCTGATTTAACATCTTCTTCTTCTTTTTTTAAAAGGCCCAATAATAATACCACACTTTGTATAGCCAGACAGCTCTCCATTTTAGTAGACTTTAGTGGTCTTTATAACGATTTATGAATCACTTCATGAATTCCTGGCTGAATCATCTGGGTGACTATAGTATCTACTTATACTTCCCTCCTGTCTCACAAAAGAGACACTTGGACTCAGTTCAATCCAGATTTGTCCCCAAATGAATCACAGCACGTTACTGGGGGAACTGCAGATTGAATTTGGCTTCTGGGACAATTGGGGGCAGCTTTTAGTAATGAAGAAATGGCTGCTGAGAGGTCTGGGTAATTGCAAAACCGTCCATCTGGGCAGGACCAATGCTGGCCAAGAGCTGTGTGTCCATCCAAGGCAGTTGGTCTTTAGTCAAAGAGCCAAATCGGTGCCCTGGAAAGGAGTAGAGCTTCTGTCTCCTCATAAACAGCTGGGTCAATAATTCCCGCAAACAATTCATCAAACCAGAGGGGCTCAAGACTTAAGAATGCTCCCCTTGCCTCCGGGGGACATGATTTGAGGACTGTGGGCAAAATGATCATAGAGCTTTAAGTGGCGACTCAAACATATATATTAAAGAGTGAGCATTTGTGAAAGTGGACCTGCAGGAGAGTTAGTCCACTTGGGAACAGGGGACAAACTGTAAAGTCAAGAAAATATTCAGTGCCAAAAGGCTCAGATTTATACATAAATATATATTTTTTTCTGGTAAACTCTGAAGTGATGCCAAGGATATTGCTGTTTTCCTTTGTGGAAAAGAAAATGGAGGAGAAACGATCTACGGTATACAAGAGCAATGATCCTGCAAAAACAAGAGCCGAGACCTCAGAGATACCTGGGCTCTAGAACTGGCTGTGACTCTGTCACTTCTGCTTTCAGAATCTCTTGTGAATGGTCAGGAAAGAAAGGCCCGACTCTGCCAAGTTCTCCTTTCAAAGGAGTACTAACCAAAAGAAAATTCTAGCTAGGGTAGTCTTGGACGTTTGATTTAGAAATATATTCTGAAAAGGGGATTTCTGCAGTGTTGTAACTCCACCTGGGTTGCTGTGAGTGCACTCGACCAAGTGGGTTAACTCCCCGCCCTACAGCAAGGGCAGTGTCTCTTGTGTAGCATGGCAGCCATGTTCAACGTGCTTTTTGACAGACAGAATGCATTATGAAAGAGTAGCATCCAGGAGAGACTATAATGAGAATGCTAGACAAGAAAAACGTTTTCTTGACATGAGAAACATGAGAAAGGGAGGCACAAATGTATCCCTACACAGATTATCCTAAACCTTTCCACACGGCTTCAACATGTAAAGTTTCTTTAAAGTTTATGCGACTTTGAGGATCAAATTTAAATGTGACTTCTGCAGGATACGGCTAGATACATTTGCAAGCCAGCGATAAATGAGACTACACAGTTAGTATAATCTGTGAATTTTAAGAAACTATCAGAGAGGTGGTTTGTTCAGTAATCGACATGTGCTATTTGCATGTAGTTTCTTTCCATCCTTGAAACATCAAGTAACTCTGACGGAGGACTTACTACCTTCTCTGGAAAGCGAGGCTCAGTGCTGACTAGCGAAGTGTACAGGAGGAGTCACTGTTTCCAAGGTCACTGTCAGCCAGAAAAGGGCTCACGGTTCTTCTGGGTGGACAGTCACTCCTTGGCCATTTATTTCCATTTTGTATTTGGAGCGCCCTCAGCCAGCAATATCCAAGGTCAAGTACTTATCAAATACTGGTCACTGCTACCAAAGGACTACTCAGTAGAACATTCCATTGCCTCCAGACACTGAGCTCCCTACTTGGTGGCAATTCCTGGGCCCAGGTGAATGAGCCATTTGCTCAACTGAAACACATCTTTGGATATTGCATTTGTTTCCGTTTCTGGAGGGAAACATCTATTCTAGAAGAGAATACATATCTAAGAGAAAGTCCCTAACCATTTGCTCTGGGGTTGACTAAAACGTGGAGAGTTTCCTTCTAACGACACAGAAAAGCAACCAAAGATTTTTACTTTCAGAAGAAAAAAAAAAGCAAAAAATAAAAGACTCACTAAAAAAACACTGTGTCTTAGCATCTGTTCACCTTGATCGTCTCCTTCCTGACCAACAGACAACCCCTCAATTGCAAAAAGATGGGAGTCTCTGAGCAGCCAGTGCCTCACTTAGAGAGAGAAATGACTTCTCGAGTTCAGATCACATTGCCAGAGCAGGAAGTGGAGGCTCTCTCCAGAGTGACCTGTTCCACCTCAGAGAGGAAGAACTCAGGACTATGTGAGCACTCATCAGGCTGGAAGGCTGCCGAGTCTCACCCCGGAGATTCAGGATCTGCATAATCTGCTGAAGAGAACACACTGACAAGTTTGAATGATGCCATGGCCTGGCAACAGTACCATACTTCTGTTGCTTTGTGTGTTAAAGTAGGGGTGTCAGAAAAGGAATTCTATCTCACTACAAGGCGTCTTTCTTACAGTTATGACTCACTTTCCTGACAGAAAATCCCAGGGGACTAAGAAAACATCATCTTGGCCTTAACAGGAGATGGGTTTGTATTTGGAATGTGGGAATAAAATAAAGATGGCTGACTCGGCCTCTAGAGTCCAAGTGACCTCCTCAGCATTTAAAAAACTAGTAACTTTTGTGGACATCTTAATATTTGATTTTTATATGTGGTTATGCTTAAGATAAAATGATAAAACTATGTTTCAGAAATTAAAAACAACATGGAAAATAACCCAATGTGACAAAGTACTAGGAAGCTGTTTGCTTGGCAAGTGCATGTGGAGTCTCATAGCAAGGTCTTAAGCAGGGACTGAAGTGACTCAAAGGAGAAGGTGGCAGAAGGACAGACAGCAACCAGGTGCTCTGTTTACTGTTAACGTGTCCAGAAAGAGTAAAGCCATCATTGCTGTGCAGTTCCTCCCCCATCTCCACTCTCCTCATGCAATTCCACAGATCTCCCTAGAAGCATGGAGGGCTTAGGGGTGAGAGGCAGTTGGAACCTTCACAGTTTCTGCTCTCAGAGAGACATAGCATAATGGAATGGACATAAATCCATAACAAAGCCAGGCAACGTGCTGGCGAAAGGAAAGAGCAGAGTCAAGCAACACAGGGAAGCTGGATGGGGAAGGCTTCTCTCAGGCCAACATCTAGGCTCATACCTGCAATCCCAGCACACGGGGGACAGAGGCAGGAGAAGCATCTTGTGTCGGAGACCTGATTAACCTAGCAAGTTCGAGACCAGCCAGGGCTACATGAGAATCCATTTCAAACCAACCAACCAACAAACCCTCTCAAAAAAAAACTAACAAAGGCTCACCAAAGAAATGCCTCTGAAATGGTACAGTCTGAGCAGACACTGGAAAGAAAAGGCATCTTCATGCCAAGCATCTTCATGATGACCCAGTGTCTCGGGATCAGCAGATGCAAAGGCCCAGAGGCAAGATAAGTTAGGAACAGCATGAAGGCTAGTAAGGCTTTAGCCTAGTAAACAAGGGTAGCCATGGGAAGATACTTGGCTAGAGCCTGACCACAGAAGACCATCACATCTTGGTATGATTCCAGAGGATGCAGAGAGGAACAAATGATTTATTTACATTTTAAAGGTCAGGTCTTGAGGCACAGAGCAAAGGCTCATGAAATGGGGTTGATGGACTGCTGTGGACAGGCGAAATCAGTCACAGAATGGACAGCGATGCTGTACTTGAGATGGCGGGTCAGGTGAGGGCCCACAATGGACTGGAAGAATGGTGCTGATGACGTCCACTGACAGATTGATGAATTAATTAGATGTCAAAGAGCAAGGTGAAAAGATCAGAGGTGAGTCCTAGGCTTTTCAGGCCTTTAATGGTAAGTTAAAGATAGTTAACTCTAATATTATATTATATTATATTATATTATATTATATTATATTATATTATATAGAAATATACTAAAGCCTGAGAGTTTGATGGACATCTGAATCAGAGATAGGTCAGGGAAGATTACAAAGCAATTATAATCTACATTCATTCATACATATTTTTATGATATTTAGGAATTCTTAAAGTGTGTGTATGTGTGTGTGTGTGTGTGAGAGAGAGGGGGGGGGAGGGAGAGGAGGGAGATGTTAGACTCTTCCTCTCTTAATCTCAAATGCACGTGGATGTCATCTTTCTAGAAAGCATCAGACATCCTCAGGAGATGCTGAGTGAAAATAACATCTTAAACTTCCATTATAAGTCTCTGATGCTGGCATCTTCATCATCTAATTGTAGAGCCTGCTGCTATGGTGCTCATTTTGTGTCACATGATCATGAGAATCAAGATTGATGGACGTTAGTTATCTTCTGTTTATTTGCTGCCCTCTGGGTTAGGAATGTCTCTTTGAGCATGACAGAGTGTCTGCCATACACGTCAGGGGTCACGCAGCGATGAGCACAGAGTAAATTGTATCTATGTGAGTATGCACACAGTCATGTGGAGAATTCATAGCTGGAGTCAACTCTCCTCTAATATAATAGACAAGCAAGGGTGAGTAGTGCTTCTGCGCCCCAGACCTTTGTTACTCTCTCTAACACAGAGATAATTTTCAATTTCTTTGACACCTGGGGACTCTTCAAAGTCCTGAAAAGCCATAACTATGTAGCATACACTCTCGGAGTGGCAAAGAACGAAATGATCCTTTCAAGTTGTTCTAGAAAGCAAAATAACATCAATGCCACAGTCTTGAGTCTAAGAGCTTTAAAGGACAGCCTTTGTGTGAGGACCAAATGAAACACTTTCCTGTTCCTTGTCATTTCTTCTGGAAGATATTCACCATTCTCTGCAGGGGGAGATCAGGCACATTTAGGATGAATGCTACAGTCATCATGGTTTCCTATTGGCCAAATAATAAACGCTCATTCACAGGAGGCTCAAACTCCTTAGTGTGGCTAATGCCAGGCAACTTTCAGTAACATGCCCCGCCACAGTCATGGTCATTACTATTCCTCTTGATATTTGCACCTATAGACCATTGACTTTCAGGGGAGACAGTGCTTCCTCTATTGCTTCCACCCCATTTTGAGAATAGATGCTCTTGCTCTGAGCCTCCAAAGCCACTGTACTACCCTTTCTTTAGTCTTGTCTTGTCATTTATCATGCCCTATTTGCTTGGCTGTCCTCCATGGTATATTCAATGTCCACCACATCTTATGCTTCATTATTACCAGCCCAGTGATAGACTCAATGAACCCGAGAGTCCCCAGGGCGAGAATAGATCCTGATAAGCTTCAACATCTTGGTACATTCTTATGAGTTCTGAACACACACTGGGACATTCAGAAGACAGAGGCTATGAAGAAGCTGTGTAGATACCTGTTTGCTCAGGAGCAGGACTAGGAAAGCAGCAGGCCCAGCTGAGAGGTACTCTGAAGGTACATATGCAAGAGATAATGGTACCAGGCCATAAGAAAGTCCTTCACCTCTTAGCAATGCGTGTGTGCCTACATGTGTGGTGGACTAGAACCTAGGAATTGCATCCAAGTATGCAGGAGGTCTAAGATGGCAGAAACATTTAAAATCAAGACCACTGTCCTTCTGACTAAACCAAACTAAACCAAACCAAACCAAAACCAAAGAGAACACTATGGGAACCCTCCGTGGGGCCGTGGGTTCTTGTTCCCTACACATTCCCCTCAATGCTCTTTATCCCTTGTTAAAAGCTTCCTCAGTACATGGCATATAACTCAGAGCAAAATACTCTGAAGCTTATGAGGAAACCAGGCTTCTGCCCTCCCAAGTTGAACTCAGCTCTAGCTGGTAGATCTATGAAACAGATCTTAAGAACCAAGGAGTTCCCCGGGGTATGTGCCCCTGACTGGAAAGAGGGAGAAGTTTTCCGGGCTGAGAACCACGCTGGGTACTGAAGGCTGCACAGAACATTCAGAGAGGCTGAGTTAATGTACAGCAACAAGGGAGCTAAGTCGGAAGAGAGAGCAGGCTGGCTTGTCTGGAATGGAGAGCTTTACTAAGAAAACAGTGAGGAGAAAGGGTGACTCTTTGACCTTCAGCATCCAGGCAGATGGTCCTGGGTTTCCAATGGTGAGTTAGAATATAGTCCCTGAAGCCTTAGCTTTGGTTAGTCAGAGACATACAAGCCCTAGGTTTCTAGTACTCAGCAGGGACTCAAGAAACTGGCAGTCTTTATTTGGTAAAGGCCATTTGACTACTTATTCCAAAACAATGATTCCTAACATTTTTTCTGGTCTTTAATTCTTGTGCCAGACTATACATTCTATAAAGAGACACAATTCTCTCTTTTCCTTTAATCTCCTGTGTCTCAGAAGTCTCAGAAATGGGGTTCAGGAAAGCTTTTATAAGCACCTCCACTGTGGAGAGCCCACATCCCTGTCACTGATACTATAGACTGCACCATGCTTGTGGCCTTCAGAAGGAAGAGAGGCAGCTAATGTTGTCCTCTTGCAAAAATGAGTGACACAAACTTAGGTGACTTATCACTGGGGCTACTAAGATTTCTCCAGTTCAAAATGGCCACCAATAAGTCTTTTTTGTATTTGTTGGTATAACAGCCACACTATAAATCCCCATGACTTAACATTTCCAGAGATGCTGAGTTCCCCTCAAGGGAAGCCACTGTATAGACATAAAGTATGGGTGGCTCATGTGACAAGACATGGTAAAACGCTACTTCCCATAAGAAGGGCAAATCGACATCAGGGGATGGGCCACGGCACTGTTCAAACCCCTGAAATTACGTGTCATTCAGTTAGTATTTAAAAATAAAAATAGATTCTCACCAATTTGAGAAAACTTACATTTATTTTATGATGGTCAAGATGAAAGAACTGGATGTTAGATGGGCAGCTGCGGTGGGCCCTTTCTAACTTCTGAGGGTGACTCAGCCCATTTCATTAATGAGCTAAAGCTAAGTAAATGATGAATCACTGCCCGAAAAGCAGGAAAAGATGCCAGTGTCCCACTAACATCGCAAAGTGTGATCAACCTGTTTCCGTTAAGAAAACGGCTGGAGTTTTTACTGGGGGCTTTCCCAGGCAAACAGAGCAGAGATGCATAAACCCAGAGCGGAAGGTGAGCCCATTTCCTCTCCAGGTTTTCATCCTGGTCCCTAGTGCAAACATGGTGAATAATTCTGGGTTTCTTCATGTCACCCTCTTCTCTGACTTGATTGGAAGAGATAACTGTCATCTCACATTTGCCCAGTGAGTCAGGGTGGGGTCAGGATACACACCCTATGGCAAGGGTATACATCAAAAGTACAAACCGGTCTTCATTCATTCCCACGGAGCTTCTGTCTTCCCATCCTCTTCCTCCTTTCTCCCTCCATGGTCACTTACATTACTGATCACTGTGCACTCTTCAAGTGATTCCAACTGTAATCTGTCAGTCACACTAAGGTACCACGTGATTGCCTAGGAAGCCATGTGCGGCCTACTGTATGCTATGCTGAACACTGTGTTGTTTTGGTTTTTTTGTTTTTTGTTTTTTTTGTTTTGTTTTGTTTTTTTGGCCACCTGCAAACTGTACAAAGGCTAAAAGGGACAAACTCCTCTCAGTTTCCTGAATGCATTAGAACCTGGAAGGATAGACTTCCTGTCTCCAGTGGGCATGACTGTAAGAGGTGGTGACCACTGACATGGTATTTCTTAGGTCCTTCAAAGGGAGTCTACACTTTACCATGTACACAGGACTGTTGAAATAATTCTTACCTTTTGATTCACATTCTAATGATCCCTTACATCCATATGGATCTTTTACCACCTCACAAAATCTCTCTCTCGCGCTCTCTCTCTCTCTCTCTCTCTCTCTCTCTCTCTCCCTCCCTCCCTCCCTTCCTCCCTCCCTCCCTCCCTCCCCCACTCTTTCTCGGTTCCCAAAGTTTGTTAAAAGGCACATTGTCTAGAGAGAGAGAGAGCTTGGGTATTGGTCTGGCTCCTTCTTTCTGTTCTTCAGCAAGTCTGCCTCCTAATGTAGCTCTTGAGTGGCTTCTCCTTACTTCTCTGTCGAACTTCCAGGCTCTATGGTGTTCATGAGGAACCCTACAGCAGCTTCACTCTGAACCTCCCTCATCTCCCACCCCAACTGCAAATGCCTTTCCTATGCAGACTCCTCCCTCTCGCATGTCAATCTAATTCTGTATTTCTCCTAACAATGGTTATTGGCTTCCAGTAGGATAGGGCCAACTCCTCAGTTTAAAAACACCAGGCTCTACTGAAGCCAGCCTGTTATCACCCAACCATTTATCCATTTGCATCCGGCACGCTTTTACCCTGAAGGGCCAAGACTTTGTGCTCGCTGTGTGCCCTCATCTCTTCCATATCCAGCCAGCATCCTTACTGTCTGGGATGCTCTTCCCCTTCACCTATGTGGAGAAACATCCCTTTCTCTTGATGCCTATACAGCCCTTCCTTTTGCTCACTGAGAAGCTGTTTGGGTTTGCGGTTCACAGAAACAGATGCATGTGGGGAGCAGAGCAGCGGCATGAGCACCCACTCTCAAACCCAAACCTCGAAAGCCACTGGAGAACTCAGAAGTAAAAATAACACAGAACATAGAGTTCTTTAACCACAGAAATTCCTTATACCAACCAAAGGCATTGCGTGAACAGTCGCTTTCTGATCAGTCACATAACATCTTCTGTCACCTTATAATCTTTTCCCATCGTGCTCCAGTTGGGAAATGAACTACTGCCCATGGCCTGTGTGTTGAGGCACTGCCCTGGCACCTCCTTGAAGTGCTCTGAGGAAGTGGGGCCTAGTGGAGGGACTTTAGGGGCAATTGGGAATATTGTCCTTTTCTGTCTCTCTACTTCCTAGGCATCAGGAGGTGAAGAGGCCCCCTCTGTCACATGTTCCCACCTGATGAGCCCAAAGCAGCATCCAGTGACTATAGGCTGAGTTCTCTGAAACCATGAGCCAAGACCAACTTTCTTCTTTTTTGTGCCCAGTCATTCTGTCAATAACAGAAACACGCCCAGCACACAAACTTGCATTGCTATCTGTGAAACTATGGTACCATTCCTATCCAGAGAACTCCTCAACTCACTGGTAACTGAGCCCCAAAGCAAGATGGAGAGAGGTGGCAACTGTTGGTCATTGCGATACAGTTTCCAGGTCCTGACACCTGAGCTGTCCACTGCCGGTATCATTTCATTTATTACACACACACATATATATAAAATGTAACAGATAATGAGATATTTGGTCCACATACTTGGTGTATGTTACTTTTAAAATGTCACCCCTGGGTAACTCAACCCACCAACAGATTATTAATAAAATTCAGCAACTGTCAGAGCTCTTCTCGGTAGAGGGAGGCTTGGCGGCGACACCTATTATGAGAGAGCGACAGATGGCCTTACCTCTCAGCGCCTGCGTCCACAGCTGTGAGTGGAGGTAACTGGGAGGAGGGGTTGTGGGGGCTCCCCTGTACATTATGTCCTGGAGAAGGGTGACTGACAGGATGTGGGGGTGGCCCAGCCCCAGCAGCTGTTCCACTTCGAGTTGAATGATTGCTGGCGAAAATGGGAGCTGAAAAATCAAGAGAGAGGCAGCATGAGCTGGTGCCCTGAAGGGGGCCCACATTTTAAACACCAAAGCTGACAGCGAGCATATTTCAGGGGCTTGTTTGTTTTTCTCTGAGTGCCTTTTTGGGAACAGTTCTCCCCTTCCTGGATACACACAGCTTTTGTTTCTATGGTGGAACAGGTTCCCTGGCTCTTGTGCCTTCACCGCCATCTCGGGAGCTCCGTCTGAACTTGCCCCAGGTTCACCTTGGCCTCTGAAGTGCTGTGTGCCCTTGCCAGCTCCCTATCTGGTCATTACAATTAATCTTGTGCTGTTTGCTTCTGAGCAAAGGTTTCTGTGTGCTCTTCAGTCACAGAGGATGTTCGTTGCATAATGGCATGTTCAGTCAGCTGACTTGCAAGGCGCTCGGCATGGCCCTTCTACCTCTTCTCGCTGTGCAGCAAGATGCTGTGGGCCAGGCCTCGGCTTTCTCTGCCATTGCCACACGTCAGCACAAAGACAACAGAAACCACCTGACTGCAGCCAACACAGGGTCCTGGACTCTGAACTAAGAGCCTGAGAGAGAGAGAGACTGCAGACATTTCCATGATGCTGTGATGAACCCTCGCTCTCATTCCAAAGAGGCCCTCATACATAGCTCTGGCTCTGTTCCCACCACTGTCCCTCACACACGGAGGGTGACTCAGAGCCTCGTTCTTGGGGCAGCCTCACCTTTGAGCACTGGAAAGGACGTCACACTTTCCTGTGTGCCCATTTACATGAGCTAATTGGTAAGACGTTGCCTGATAGCTGAGGCTTGTCACTTCCAAAGTCACTTGTATCAGAGAGGAAGGACCCTTACTGTGGGGGACCTACTTGGCAGACATCTCATTAGGCTGTAATCAGGCGACAAGATTACCAGTGATGCCCTTCACTTCCTTCTTGGTATACAACTCTGTTCTATGCCCATTTCTGCCCCTTTTAAGCTTTACTAATATCAAAGAACAAGTGGATTTTTTTTTAATTAAAGAAATCAAGTTCAGGATTAAGAAAGTCATATTATCAAAAAGATCTGAAGGTTGAAGAGTTCAGGGAGTTGTATTTTTAGACCAGTATCACTTTCACCCAACCTCACCAGGATAGAATTAAGACCCCAGATGACCCAGCCCCCAAAGGACTGATCCAATGGCATCGGAGTTCAAGGACTTACAGGAGCCTGTGAAGAGGCAAAATTACCATCTTCCCGCTCAAAAAGCTACTGACATGGGTGTGATCTCATTTGAAGGGTTTATTTTTGGTAAATCAGCATCCTGTCAGGTTCACTCCTATCCTCAGAAACCTTCAACCTTCCACAGTCCTCTAAGTCCTCAAGTGGCAGCGAGGCCAGAAAGTGCTTACCGGTTCAAAAAGTCAAGCCCAGGCTTCTCTTGTGCACGTCAGCTTCCATGAAAGTGACGCGTCTGCAAACTCGCTGGAGTCACCTTATGAATCACTGCCCTCATTTGTGCCCTGCTGGCTCAGGGAACCACAATTCTGCCTGTATTCCCCATAATAATGTGGCCCAAGGGAGAAGGTTGCTTGGATGGGCTGTAGCAATAGTTAGTTTCAACACTGGTGTTTGTCAGCATGAAGCCTGGGTTTTAAATAGTGCTCTAAAAATGAACGGGATAATAGGTCACAGAAACCTGACCGTGAAACACAGCTACCTTTAAGAAACTCTGCTTTAGGTATAGAGACAACAGCTTTCTTTTATTTTGTAATTGTGGCTGAACATACCCATCGCTTATTCATGCCTAGAGATATTTTTGTTTGTATGTGCTTACATTTATTACAAGGGAAGTGCTGCCCTTACTGTTTATAACCTCGTGGGCAACAGGGCAACTTGGTTGCACATGCGAAGTTTTCGATATGGTTCAACAGAAAATAGGGTGTTTCCCAAAAGTTTATAGTAACTGCTTGAGTTGGATTTGACAGTAGATACAATTACATAGCTAGACAATTCAGTGTCATTGATCGCCTGTCACTGAAAGTGAGGACTTGCTGAAGGACACTGCTTTTTCCCAGCCAAGTCACAACCAACACCTATCACTCATTCGTCCATCTATCCATCCATCCAACATTATTTTAAACGGTATGTCTGCTATGTATTTGGCTAGTCTACCATTTGTGTGTTTCTGTCCTCGACAGAGTTTCAGCTTGAAGACAAAGAAGCACAAGTATGCATTAATTCTATCAAAATACCAAGACTTACTAATGCAGACCTCTTAACACTGTCCCAACACTTTAACACATGAATCTGTGACTCTACTCAAGCTAGATAATTAACCACACATGGAATTTATTCCAGCAGTTTCTCCTTCAGGACTTCTGCCATGTCCTCTACCCTGACATACTTAGTTTAGAATGTTTGCCTTCCTCTCCCTTTCTCCTCTGCTGGGGACCGAACCTGGAACATGATGCATGTTAAGAAAGTGAGCTACCCTGCAGCTACAGCCATGGTCTCTTTTCAGATTCTCTAAGGAGCTGAACACTCCACAAATATTTGTGGAGTAGCTACCATATGGCAGACACAAAACTTGCTCCTGGGTTAAGCTATAAAACAAGACATAGCTTTTATTACCAACTTCATTAATTCATGTTTGCTTTTCGAATGAATAGAGACAAATAATCTAAATGCCAATAAAATCTAGCTTAGGGCTCTAATATAGAGGTAGAAATTTTATCTAACATTTTCTATTCAATTCTGATCAAAGATTGCCCCAGGGTTGTATTAATTCTCTCACATTTGTAAGCAGACACATGTCTTAACCTCAGGGCATCCAAGAGTCCTGGAGCAGAAAGCCAGAGGTATGTGGTGCAGTTGAGGAAAGGTCTTTCCAAGCTTTGTGAAGGTACAGTACGAAGGCCAGGAGGAAGTGGTGGTGCAGAGGGTGTGTGGGGCAAGCTCTCTGAGGTAACTGGCATGAAGCTGATGGCCAAAGGTAGGGTCTTCCAAGAGCTATTGGGTCACACACATGTCCACAGCCCTTTCCTTTATAACTATAGCTGGTTCATGACACTGATATGGGAAGTTCCTCTACCAGGGACCCCTTGAGAAGAAGAAAGTGAGTGGTTCAGGCTTCAATTTAAAGTCTGAATTGGAAGGCATTTGAATAGTTTCTTATATAGGGTACCATCAATCACTTGTTCTGCAAAAGAAAGCAAACCACTTGCTTCTGTCTTGAGGGAAGTAAGAGGAGGTGCTAAGAGAAGCATAGAGAGATTATGACTTAGCTGAAAGAAAGATATTATTAATCACTGTCTACAGAGAATAGCCTGTCTGCAGCATCCAGCTTATAATTGCTCGTTGTAGGCACTACCTGTGACCAAAATAATGAAATGAAATTGACGATAAGTAATAAAGACACAAGCATGTCTTTCTAATATACATCCAAAGGACGACTGTCTGGAGTCAGCTAGGTATGGCTGCAGCGGGACTCTCCTTGGCCTTTATCAAAGAAACGGTTATCACGGCTCAGAAAAATGTCTTTGCTATCTACAGTGACTTCTAGGAACACCTAACCTCATCAAGACATATATCTAGAATATACTTTTAAGTACTATAGGCTCCAAGTATGACTTCTTCACTCATAGGACGACAGTATTCCACTACTTTATTAATATTTTAAGTTTGAATACCTCCCAGCTTTTCATAGACCTGTCTGCTTCTGTATTTACTTACTGACAAATGCACAGGCTTTGCCAAGGTATTTCCAATCTTAGGAAGAAAATCTCCATGTTGGAGAGGAACTGTAAGGTTATTCACAAAAGAAAAAAATTATTTCTGTACTTACTCAAAATTATTTCCACAGTTCGACCACTGGAGTGTACAATGTGGCCCACCGATCAAAGCCTCAAGAGAACGGATCCCCTCCAGAAGTCAGACAATATTAACAAAACTGTTGAGACCACATCAACCGGACACAGACTGCCCCTGGGGGCAGCTTTCATTGTTGAGTCACCTTGGGGGTCAGTGCTGTCTCCAAAGCTTGAAGGGGGCTTTTCTGTGAACTTCCAGACACTGCTGGTGATTGGCAACTGGAACAACTGATTAGGCACAGCACAGAACAAACTAGAAGCCCTTATTGCTTTTGTGATTAAGTGGTGGTGACCTTCCCCAAGGAAACAAAGCCTGCTGAAGCAATGAATGCATGAACTCTGCCTGCTGCCCAGAGCCAGAAGCCCTCTTCCCTACTGCTGGGGACTCTTTTTCACAGGGCCTGGCTTATGGCTGACCTCGACCCTGTCTCCAACAGTAATGGGCAGAGGTGGCTCTGTGATCCATGTGGCTCTCAGGCCCTCAGGGATGGTGAAGTCTAGGCTGCCACCTTAAACTATTTCATTTAATCAGGGTCAACCAGCATCTTTATGTCCAAATAATGACTATTAATGTATTATTTCTAATGGACAGGACACCTTTGGAGATACTTCACCTGTGAGGTATTTACTACACAAACAGAGGATGCAAGGAGTACTTTAGGAACCACAAATAAAGACTACTTGCCTTGGGCCAATCTAAGGTCTGTTGTAGGCACCTACCCATGTCACTTCCTGACTGTTTTCATCATTCAGAGTATAGGGACAAAGACTTTTCTGTCAGTCTGAGGCACACAAAATTAGCTAGCACAGACAGGCCTCAGAGAGTAAGCCTGTAATCCTAACTAATAGGGATAATAAAGTAAGAAATCTCAAGTTCATGGCCTGCCTGGACAGTTTAGTGAGACTGTCTGAAACAAAGGTCAAGAGGAAGGCAAGGATCTAGCTCAGTGGGCAAGTCCTTGCCTGGTAACTGCAAAACTGGGTGCAATTCACAGTCCAGCAAAGAATAGCTAGTATGTTTTCTTGTTCAAAAATGATGGGAAGCTACACTTGTTCTCTGAAAATCTGATAACCCAAAAGAGTTACAGAGTAGAGACACTCACAGTGAGAATGTTAAAAATAACACTCTCGGTTTCTGTCCATTCTCAGCCCTGATGAGGGAAAACGTCCAGTTCTGAAATTTAATTCCGACAAGAAACGAACTGAACTGTTCAGTTTGGAATACAAATCGCTGGTAAGAAATGTGCTTCCCCCCCCCCCCAAGTAAAGATTTCAGATCCACGTCAGAGGCGTATTGATCCACAGGTAAGGAAGGGAGTGAGGCCTGCAGGGGGACTGGCGAGCAGGCAGCAGTACGTGCCCTTTACTGTGGCAACTGTGTTGTCCTGGCTGTGGATAACGTGCCACCAGAAGATTTACTGTGTCTGTGGAGACTGCTTCGCTCTCCTGTAAACCTGTGTTTAGGGGCATTTATGGCCTCTGAAAAGCCCTAGCTCCACTCTGGCCTGTCCTCACCAGAAGGGAGTCAACCTTATTATCCCAAGATGGTGACTCTCACTTGTAATGAATGTCAGAGCCATGTTGGGCTCCTGAGAAATGACATTAATTGCTTGGTGACTAGCACAAGGGGAGGAAGTCTGGGCTGACCATTCATCTCTGGGGCAGAATTTCAAGGGTCAAGGCACAGAGGAGCAGACTAATCGATGAGACCAAGGTAAATTGGCTCTCAAGGAGACATTAACAAGAATTAGAGGGTCCATATGAAAGGTGAGCTTAATCTTGTCTCTCTGTCTCACTCCCAGGAGGAGAAATTTAGAGTCAGGAGGAGTTCGAGAAACAGGAGGCCGTGCACACAATGGGAGCCCCATGGACCTGGATTGGAAGTTTAGCCCTAGAGATTGCCAAGTGTTTCTTTATCTTAAAAAGGATAATACTTCAGAAGGCTGCACAGAGAAATAGAAATATATACTGTATTAAAAACCCAAATAGCATTTTGGGAGATGTCCCAGCAGTTAACTTTATTTGCTCTTGAAGATGACCCAGGTTTAGTTCCTAGAACCCACATGGGGACTCAGAAATGTCCGCAACTCCAGTTCCAGAGAATCGACACTCTATTCTTGCTTCTGTGAACAACGTGTATACGGTCCACAGTCATACAGACATACATGCAGTCGAAACACTGATATACAGAAAATAAAATAAGATTAAAAGAATTAAAATCACATAGCACAAAGGGTGAACTATGGGTATATGCTTACAGAATGCTCTTATCATGTGACAATATTACTACAATTAATACAATCTTAATAGGATTATGAAATCACAAAGACACGAACTGTTCCAAAATGGTAACTATGTAATAACACTTTCCTATATAAACCCTGGATGAAAAGAACTGCACATAAACTGTGCACTGGGTCCTTCACCACGAAGGAGTTATGCATCCTCTTCAATCAGCTTTTTATTGTTCAGTATTTTTTATGTATACGGTACAAAGTGTTTGAGTCCCAGAACAAGTCCTGATAGGGTTAAAATGTTCTTTACTTTGAAGGGGTAATACACACCTTTGCAATACAACCCATAATACATTTCAGCTTAGAAGATAACAAGTCATTTTCATGCATGACTGCACTTCGTTAAGGAGCGAAAATGGGCTGTTACTAAAATGTCAACACAATTGTCCCTCTTGAAGCTTAGTTTATCTTGAAGTATTTTACATTTTCAGTGCTTCCTTTTTGTTTGTTTCTCCTCTCCAGGAGCATAAAGATCCAGCCTTAGTTAATTTTCAGAATTCAAAGAAAGACTTCCCTTTAGACATGCTGGGGAAAACAGCCAATATTGGAAGTGTTCAGATATCTGGTCCCCAAGAGTGAAAATTTAAGTCCAATACCATCTGCCGCTCTTCACAGTACACCTCAAAGCAATTTAATTGCACCGTCATCCAATGGAAAACGCCCTCCTGACCTAAATTCACACGCCAGAAAGAGTTTTCTAGCAAGGAAAATGCCTGCCAGGGTAATTTGCTAGGAAGGCTGTATTTGATTCTAAAGTTAATTGGAGAATGGGAGAGACCCCCAGTTTATGCTAATCCTTGTTGCTGATGAAAAGGGGATGTTTCCTGTTTCCTGTTCCCCTTTTCCTTTCCTCCTAATGTCAGGGCATTGCCCTCCCCCCCCCCCCCCCGCCTCTCATCAGGAAGGGCATCATTCTGCATCCACATTCCACCTGTGTCAGGAGAAAGCCACTTCTTAAGAGTTTGCACATCCATCCCTCTAATCTTTCCCTTCTCCCTGTGGCATGAATAATTTTAATATTGCCAATCACTAAAAAAAAAAAATCTATTCTTCCTGCCTGTCTCACTCCCCGCTCCACTTTGCAGTGTGGAGTATCATTATCCAGCAGTCCTGATAAGAGCATAATGAAACAATCCCTTCTCAACCGCATCGGGTGGCTGTCACACTAAAGTGACACCACCCGTACATCCCTGACATACTACCCTCAGCTAATTGATGGCAAACAATGGAACTGTCTCCAGTGCTCTAAGACAAAGGAAACATACACGTGTCACTTGACAGGAGAGCTACCTGGTAATGGACAAACAGATGTGTTAGGAGGCTGCTGGATTTAGGTAAGCGAGGGCACAGTTCTGAAGACCGTAACTATTAGCTTTGTGCTTAAGAGCGCTGTTGTTCACTGGGGAACAGAAATAAATAAGGTAAAATAAGAATGTATTGATGTCTGGACAGTTACATGAATATTCAGCTTCTCTTACAAACAGATATTCTCCCTAGAGCTCCAAACTTCAGCATAGGCAGCCCAATTACATTTCTAGCTCACACAGCTAGATTTACCACCAGGGAAGAAGTTATTAGTGCTTGGTATAGAGTATACATGCTTACAAGCCTTTCTGGGGTATATCACGGTACAACTAGAAGATATGGCTGATGTCACCCACATGAATGCCAAAGGTTACCATCAAACATTCTGAAAAATACAGGTGTAATTAGCTTCTGTTAGGGAAAGCTCCTGGCAAAAACATTCTTTTTTGACTCAAACGGATTCATTCTGGCACTTCGCTGGGGCCAACATTTCATGCAGCCTTCTTAGACCTTTCCAGACAATGCATGACACATCAAACCTCAGATCGCAGACTGTGTTTCTCCTAAGTACCACCCCTCTCCTACTTAGTCGCCCTACCTTGCACAGAGAAGTCAGTAGCCCAGTGTGAACATGCAAACCATGCAGCCTTCTCTTCCGGTATCCACATTTCCTCTCTGCCTGTATGTTAGATTTTCACCTTCTTTCCAGTCAGAGAGGAAAGCAGAAAGCAAGAAGGTAAATCTGGCATGGCTAGGTGTTCCTTGTGGCAATTAACAAGTTCTCCTCACCTCTGTATGTGTAGTAAAGCCCGACTTATTCATAAAGAATAATAACCGTTTTAGTAAAACACATTGAATCTCCTAACCCGTTGCTATACTTTCCATGGCTATAACACAAAAGATGGGATGGTGAAGACAACCAACCTGGTTTTGATTGGTTCTTCTACCTGAATAAACTGAACTATAGACTCTGAGGAAACCTCTCTTTCCTAGATGTATAGAAATTAGTAACAACAGCCCTCTGCAGGGCTATTATTACTAGCCTAAGGCAAAATGCACAAGGAAGTTGGTTTTGTTTGTGGCCCTTCCTTTTTCATACCTGTTCTTACAGTCTTTCTTTAACATCTATTTTGACTCACAAGCAGATATTCATTTTTTTTTTATCATGAATTTATTTTCACATACAACATTTTGGGCAGAATTTGATTTAGCGATTTTTCTTATCTGAGAACAGTTGTCAGTTATACTGACTTCAAGGTCTACTGTGAGTCATATTATGTTCTGAGGATTCAGGTTATCTTCCCTGTTGGAATATGACCAAGTGGGCCCCTCAAGTGTGACGTTTCAATTCTTGCTTTACTCCTGGGAATAAAGATGTAAACATCTAAGAGGGGCTTTGGTTTTAAGGAACAGCCTATGCTCTCTAGGGTCTAAAACCCCTCCCCTTCTAGGAAGAACAAACGTGGACAGAGTGATGAAAACATGGCAGCCAGGGCATCCCATGCCAGCCCACCCCTCAGATCTTCTAGCTGATAACTTCAGGGATTATTCTGTCTGAGGGCCTCTAATCTCAGATCCCCAGAGATCATCCCACAAAAGACGAAGAAGAATAAACTTAGTCTGCCTCCCTTCAAGGTTTTACTACCATCTGCCTCCAGTGATGAACCTCACAAAGCTCTGTGGAAAGCCATAGGCTGGGAAACATCTGACGCCTTCGCTAAATCTAAAGACTATATAGGCCCAGGCCAATTCCTAGGTGTTATGTGCTCTTAACTCCTCTTATAAGGCATCTCTGCTGTAATTAATTTAGTTCAGTTAACGTGCTTTATAGCTTCCTCCATTTCATTTGGTCACTGACAGATGTTCCAGATGGAAGTCTGAAGGTGAGGTCAGTAAACCTGTTTTGGAAAGGACCAGAGAGTAAACGTGTTAGGTTTTGTAGACCAAAAGCAATGCCCTCCCCTCCATCCTCTCTGCAGCTGTTCTCATCCAGAAACTTACTTTTTTCTGCATTTACCTTTCAATTTCTTAAAACGACCATTAGTTCTCTGGCTATGCGGGAACGGGAGGCAAGGCCAGATGTGGCCTGCTGGGTATTTGCTGATCTCTGGTGTAAAGAGAATTACTGTTGTATAACAGCTACAGAGAAAACACCCGTCACAGTATGATTAGAAAAATAGGAATTATAAAAACTAAATGTGATGTAAGAAAATAACCAGAAATAATTTTATAGGTACTGTGGACTATGTTTTGAGGTAAATGACAGAGCCTTGAAGAGACTATTTACAAAAGACATCAGGAGAGAACAAGGCTATACCTCATCAATGCCTAAGCAATGGCTGTGTGAAGTTGCACTGGCCCAGCCTAAGTACAATTTCCCCTTTTCTATACCTGCCTCACCTCACAGGTTCACTGTTCATTAAGTCCATTTTTTTCCAAGCAGGCATGGTGTTGGAACTCTAGAAGGCCAGTTTAACTAGACTTACACTCCGTGGTAATGGGCCACAGTCTAATGCAGAGATTTGAAAGTGGGGCTTAGGGCCTGTAAGCTCCAAGGTCAAATCTTGTTTTGGCCTCTTGGAAGAAATTCTGTCTCTAATCTCTAGAGGGGATGCTGGTGTCTATTACAGAGGCCAACATGGCTTATCAACAGTTCCTTAAGCTTTTGAGCAGAGAGGGAGGGAAGGAGGGAAGAAGGGAGGGAGGGATGGAGGGAGAGAGGGAGGGAGGAAGGGAGAGAGGAAGGGAGGGAGGGAGGAGGGAAGGAGGAAAGGAAGAAAAGAAGGAAAGAAGAGCCACTGAGAACCTACAAGTTGCCAGCAAGCATGACAAATTCTTTTATGTGTTTCATTCTCACAGAAGCCCTGTGCAGTCACCATTATTACTACCACCAACCTAAAAAGGAAAGTCAGTTCCCCTAAACACAATACCCAGCAGACAGGGAGCCAGGTTGAGGCTTTAGATTTAGTTCCACCATCTTTCTGCATGACACGTGGTCTTTAAAGCAAAGGCAACCACACCACTATTTTTGTATTCAAACCCTAGTAACTATGAAAACAAAATTTTGACATTGTGAATCTGGGGCTAATTGCCACCTAAGTGATGCGTTTCTGATCCCAATTTATTTATCTTTAGAGCAACACAGTGGAGGTTCTACATTAAAAACTAGGCAAAGTGCTGGAGTATAACATTTAAAGAATTCTATCTTAGTTTTCTTTTACTCTACTAAATGATACTGAATTTCTTTAAGCTTCCCCCCCCCATTTTTTTCTATAAACAACGCCAAAAAAAAAAAAAAAGAAAAAAAAAAAAGAGGACGGCAAGTCATTTGTGCACCTGTTCCCCGTGCTTTTGTTCAGAAGCATAATATCCATTCCCTAGGATTTGAATACAGCAATAATTAGCACTAACAGATGTTGAACGCTTGCTGCCTCCTAAGAACTCTTAATGTCATTAAGTTCAGCGATCAATCTCAGTAATGGGAAAGTCTCCATTGGTGGCAAGGAAGTGTTTCCATTTGGGAATGTGGTGCCGGAGCAGGTTGGCTTCCTGGACAGTAAGAGAGATGTGTGTAAAACATCTTATCAGTAAAACATATGTCAGTAATGACATATGTTTGACTTTATGAAGAAGACAGGGGATATTCATGCTTAGTGTTTGTAGAGATAGAACTTAAAACTGCCTGAAAATTCAAGCACAGTGGACCCGAAGACAGACACCTCTGTCCTGTTGACACGGGCCAGCAGGTTAAAAACCAACAACAACAAAAAACCCATTTCTCATGACAAATATCCAGTCCTTAGATATGCTTGATATCAAGCCAGGCGTGATGATATATATGTGGAATTATTGAAACTGGTGAGGCCGAGGAAGGGGGATTGCTGTCAGTTCAATGCTAGCCTGCTCTACATACAGAGTTCTAAGACAGCCAGAGTTACATGGCAAGACACTGTCTTTAGGGAGAATGGTGGAGCAAGATAAAAAAGTTTAAAAGTTTGGTATAAACCAACCTGGGGAAGAAATTCCTATGCAAGCTGATGATAGCTTGTCTCCTTTAGTAGTGACCAGCTACTTTCTGCAGCTGTTCATTCTTAAAAGGTGGAAGGGATGACTCTTAAGACTTTCAGAGGAGAGGGTCCAGTGACACAAAACCTCTCATGCCATAGGCTATGATTAGGTATTCACAGAAACACTAAGGTTAGGCTCAACTCTGTAGTTCTAAGCTGACAGACAGACAGACAGACAGACATTCAGATGATACACAGACAGATGACAGATAGATGATAGGTAGATGATAAACAGACAGACAGACAGACCAACAGATGAGTAGCCACATCCACTAAGAAAGAACTGGGCTAGTGTACAAGAAGATAACCAGAGTCTAGTTAGAAACAATCTTGAAAGTGAGGCAAATAGAGTCTCAACTCAGGAGGAAGACCAAGACTCCAGAAGGATACTTGTAACTTCCACTAGTGTGGGATGGAAGGGTAGCAGTGGCTCAAGGCATGGTTGGGCACATGAATGGGGCTGATCAGTCTATGATGAGAGCAAGGAAGGCACTGTACGTGCCAACCCGAGGCAGAGCTTTTGGCTAACACAGAATGGGTACATGCCGCCATACTTAATCTCGCTTCAACCCTATTACTACTGTAAAGTATCTCAAGTTACATGTTATCCTTAACCTTTCTTTACAGTAGAGTCCATACAACAGTAAAAAGGAATTCTCACTATGCCTACAAACACCAGAAAATATAGTTCTTAAGAAAAGAAAACCGTTTGTGCATCAGACAGGAGACTAGCTTCCTTTTTCTTTCTTCCCTTAGAGGCTAAAGCCGATGGAAACAGCAAGTCAGAACTTTGGACCTATTTATTTATTTATTTATTTATTTATTTATTTATTGGGCCTATTTATTTATCTATCTACCTATTTATTTATTGGACTTATTTATTTATTTTGGACCTATTTATTTATTTATTTATTTATTTGATTCATTGATTGATTGATTGATTGATTGATTGATTTATGGCTCACAGCCACAAAAGGTATAAAGTATTTCTGTTCTGGTCTGAATTTCATCTTGCCATCCATCTGTTCCCTCAGACCTGCTTGAGACAGACTGCGAAGGAGAGATAAACGGCCCTCCTCATATCCCACATGATGACAAAATAATATTAAATCAGTAGCGGGTGGGGTAGGGGGGATAAACGATAATACAAAGACAATGAAGACCTTCCCTAGTGGGGACAACGCCACAATTGGCGAACCTTTACTTCTTTGTCTCCTCTTCCAGGAGGTGTGCAATGTTTATATAAACACTGGACATGTACCTATGACATCTACCCCTGGTCCCCAGTCATGGCCACACTGTCTACCATGAGCTAAGCAGCCTTCTCTTCCACCTGGCTCCACTGTCACTGCCATGATCTGCTCCAGCTCGAGGACCCAAGAGGTTATGTAGCAAATGTTCTGAAACTGTGAGCTGTCTTAAGTCCTTCCTCCTTTAACTGTCCTCTCACAGCTATCCTGATGACAGCCATGTCAAAGGAACCAATACCACACTTTCTTATTGATGGAATGGGAGCGGTATGTAACTTCCAGCTCTTACGAATTAAACTGCTTGTTCATGTGCAGAAACATGTTTTTACAGCAAAGACTTGTGCATACTGGAAAACTGAGTGAATCAGCTTAATCTTGCAAGAGTACAAGGGAATACGCAGACAAGGGAAACGCAAGCATCCAATTTAGCAGTGTGTAAACATATAAAGGTAGTAACAGTTATAACAGCTCCATACGTGTCCCTGTGACCTGTGCTGCCCGGAGACCTACATTTTAATTTTCTTCAATGGAGTGTGTATGATAAAAGCTCACTTTTAACTGAAAAAAAAAAAAAAAACAAAACCCAAAAAAACATTAAAAACCAAAAATCAAGTGAGCCCTTTAGAGGATCCCACAGTGAGCAACCCAGGTGTGCTACAGACTCACACTCTACCTGTCCTCTATATATTCACACTGGGTTTTTGATAGAAGCCACACCCACATATATTGAGAGTCAAAACAGTGGGTTCCAAAGTGAGCTCCTGGGATGAGCAGCGCTCTGCATAGCCTTAGGTTAGAATGATCTGGCAGAGATGCAAAACCTTGGGTTTGCTCAGAACTCCTGACTTGGAGAACCAGGGGTATGCTCAGAAAACTGCATTTTTACAGGGTCTTCCACTTACACACACTGGTGGACTGTCTCAGGGTTAGGGAGGATGCAACTCTACATTAGGGACATTAAAGGCCACAGAGGACAGGCTTACTCTACGGTCACAATCACAGGCAGCAGATGCTCTACATCAGTGGTTCTCCTAATGCTGTGATCGCTTCACACGGTTCCTTATATTGTGATGACCCCCACCCCACACACACACCATAAGATTATTCATGGCTACTCCATAAGTGTAATTTTGGTACTGTTATGAATCATAATGTAAATATCCAATATGCAGGATAGCTGATATGTGACCCCTATGAAAGAAAGGGTCCTTCAACCTCTAAAGGTGCCAGGACTCTCAGTTTGACAAAGTGTTATGGATTCAGATGACAGCTTGAGAAGCCAACAGGAGAGGCATCATGAAAAGCACTGCCAGATATGTCCTTCATGGTCCTTTTGTCTCCATTCCCTCTGTCCACCCTATTCCAAAGTTTCTCCCCTTTGTAAATTCTAAGCAAAACAGTGCTTTCCAAAGATGATGCAAGACATAGTTATGTGTTTTACAATGCTCTGTGTCTTTCTGAAGACTTAAATGTAGAATTATGTTCATCTTCTACAGCTCTTTCCTATAAAGTTTAATTTACTGGGGAATCTGTGTGTCAGTTTAGAACCCTCTAATGAACACCCCGCAAATTAACAACCAGGTTTTTTTTTGAAAAGAGACCATGGGAGGCTCTTTTATAGAAAATTATATCTAGCATTTACAACTTTCTAAGAAGCAATCCAAAGACAGCGAATATACTCAATTTAAGAATGTAGAAAGTATATTAAAACATGTAACATGAGATTACACTAAAATGAAACACTATTCATTTTATATAAAGCATGTTAAAAAGTGCTGTTTATTGCAAAAACTGGTATCATCACAGACAGGAGAAAAAACTCCCTTCTCCTAGCAATATAAAACTTCATAAATTAATTTTTATTTTCCTTTCATCATGCTTATATATGATTATCAGAACAGAGAGCTCTGTCTCCCTAAAAAGCATAAAGTTACATTAAAATATGAATAGTTCAACAGGACTTACTAGATCTAAACATAAGGATTACTTTACAACCTGACAGAATCAGTACCCATAAAATCCCCTCAATCTTGAAGGTCCCTCTGGTTCCTGCTGCAATAGCTTTCCATTTCATCGTAGTTTCTGCGGGGCTTGACTGTCTCAACCATCTCAGGCAAAGGCCTTCATTGTCAGGAGCATCTCTTGCATGGGTATCTGTTCATCAGGTTGGACTGGAGGATAAGTGAAGGGGATGCAAGCAGGCCTCATCGCTGGGTCACCTGACAGCCTTCATTTGTAGCTTTAGCCCCACTGATCAGCAGTTCTGAGCAAGCCCCAAGGATTTGCGTTTCTGGCGGGTGATTCTAATGTCTAGCACCAAGTCTTCATGACTGAGCTCATAGGTTCACTAAGATCAACTCACACTGAGACCTCAGTTAACATCTGTGCTTTAGACGGAGCCAGTGCCTTTTAGACACACATGGGTCAGATCATCTGTCTAAGTAGCATTCTTTGTGTGTGGAGCCTCTGCTAAGCCAGCATGGGTTCATTTGGTCCATGCTGCCATTAACACATGAAATTTAGACTTGCCTACTTCATTAGCACATTATAGGAGTTCAGATTTCTACCGGTCCTAATGCTATGAATGTGGCATTCACACCTTGATTTACTGTGAAATTCTAACAGATTCTCAATAAATCACCTGGGATTTCCATACTGACCTAGGCCATAGTCTCTGAAAAACAAAATAGAAACTATCCATTTTCGGGGCTTTCTGGCCACTGTCCCTGCCCCTGGGGCCCACTCAGCAATAGGCCTGGGGAACCCAGGAGTCCTCCAACAGTGAGAAAGTAAACAACACAATTTAATACCGCCCTCAGCATGGGTTCAGGTTTATTTAATCCTTTCAACCTAGAACACTATTTTCTCTGACAAAGATAAAAGTCTTTTTAGATAATCCATTCTGATCAGCCACTGTCTTATCAATCTAAGAAGTCTGCTTCAATAAAGGAAGTAGATACTTCAGGACATATTGGATTTCTATGTATCACAATTGCCATCTTCCCTGCCCATCTTAAGGCCATACAAATGAATCCTGTGACATCTGAGGGATGATGGAGCTCAAGGCTGTGTTTAAGGGCTTCCTCTCCCACACCAACATACATTCAACAGGTTCCCATAAAGATATTTTGTGCTAAATCGTTTCTCTGGCAACTAAAGGCATACATAGCTCATAATCATTATGTAAGTACTTTCCTGACTTACTTTATCTCCCTGATTTTTATTAATAGAATCTAAAGAGAATAATCAGGTATTTTGTGAAGTGCTGGTGATAAAACCCAAGGTCTTACACATGTTACACAAGCTAGGTAAGTTTTTTCACATTGAACCATACCCTAACCATCTCAAAGTATTTCTGCCACTAAGACAAGTGTTAAGACAATCAAATAAAATTAACAATTCAGATTTCACATCAAACTAATTCCAGCATGCCTTTGGCATGTGCCATGGACTGGTGTGTGTCCATAGACCTTTAGCCCATATACAGCTAGTGTGCACATACACTCCTCATACGTGCATGCCAAGAGCTTAGCAAAGAAGGCATGTAAGTTTGGTTTTATAGTTCTTCTCCATGTGTGGTTCTGCCTCTGAGCTTGTTGCCTATTCAGCAAATCAAAAGGTATAATCAATTATTTAAAACAATTCAGAAGGCAAGAAAGTGCAATAGCACCTGAGGGAAACAAGCATAAAGTAAGGAGAATAAACTTTGACACTTATGAGCCACCTGGAGAGATAAAATCCCAGGGAAATGCTGGGAGGGCGGCACCTACCTACATCCAGTGTTCTCGGGGGCAGAAAGTGCCTGCCAACTGCAGGATGAGGCACTGATGGCTGCAGCGACTTACACTGCTTTGCCTGGCATCACAGCTCTTCTGCTACAGCTAGAGGCTCAAAGGCAAGAGCTCAAGAGCCTTCTGAGAACCAAAT
Organism: Mus musculus; assembly: GCF_000001635.26. Lineage (NCBI taxonomy): Eukaryota > Metazoa > Chordata > Mammalia > Rodentia > Muridae > Mus > Mus musculus. The sequence goes on from NC_000085.6 coordinate 28,315,624, forward strand.
AAAGAAAAGCCTCACAGATGACAAAGCCACTTCAAACTCAAACTAAACCTTAAGAAGTTGAAAAGTCTAAAACTTTAAAAATAGTACCAGACATGTAAAAAACGTACATCCAGTCCAACACGAGAGCTGAAAATGAACTGTTTATCAGATGCATACAACATAGACAACACTTTCCATAGCATCAGGTGTCATAGCAGGGAAGACGTGGGACAAGACTGGCCAATCCCCACAAACTGCTACTATTGTATGTGGGTTTCCTCAGTCTCCCTGATTAGCGTTGACCTTAACTTCTGAATTCCAGATCTTTAGCAAGTTATCTTCATTGGCTGAAAAAGTGCAGGGATGGTGATAGTTTGTTTTAACTATTCTATCGATTCATTTGGTGAGTTAGAATAAATGTTCATGTGCCAGCAATGTGCAAATCCAATGCTCCTGGTAAAGAAAGCTATCCATGTCTCCTCACTTATGTCTCATACAGAGGTTTTCAGTATGTGTTGGTGGTGTCCAGGGGCAGCCACACACATTTGATGATGTATCTTTTTGCATCTTTTAAAGATTTGGTCAGCCCTTCAAATAAGTTTTAATCAATCTCTCTGGATTTGAAAGAGATGAGGCTATGCTGGTTCAAAGAAAAAGTCCCCAAGCAACTGTTAAAGGTACCTCGATGCTGGCACAGTGCGACTAGGACTATTTTGATGACTGATGCTCTTGGAATGAGCATCTTCCTAATGTCCTTGTCTTCTGTACTGGATCATCTTGAGGACTGTCAAACTTACAAATCCACACAAGCATATCTTTCTCCTACGCCACTGGAATGCATCAGTAAATTCTTCATTCTCTATGCCTTTATTAGTATTTCTCAAAAGAAAAAAAAGAAGATTGCATGCTGCCAACCTGGCTATGGATTGAGATGCAGGTGGGAGTGAGATCTGCAAATTACCGAAAATGGAAACGCTCATTGTCTAGAATATGGTGTGAATGTGACTGAATTTCAGATGGGTTACAGCAAGAGTTTTCTGCATGTAAAGTAATAAAACTCATTATGTTTGCTCAAGTACTCTACCACCATGGAGTCTAGAAAATACACCCAAGCTGCAAGCTAAGGCAACCAAATTAAAACAATGAGTTCTTGCTGCATTAGAATAGTCTTTCCTTTCTTGTTGCAACCTGCAATTTTCTGAATTTAGGGTCACCTATGATTCAAACCCAGGTAGAAGACAGGAGATCTAGAGTGTCCTCCCTTCCTCTCCCTTTGGTTGGGAGACATTAATGGTTATTCTTACAGGTTGCTTTACTAATGTGCAAGTTTTTATAGCAACCTGGGAATTCCATTTAAACTGGAAAGGTGATAAATGCCCACTATTCCATTTAGAACCCACTATTCCATTTAGAACGTAGTCTGCTGCCTGCTTCAGGGCCAACCATTTCCTTTGAGTCTAAATCAGCAAGCAGAAGCTTCCTGGGAGGAGTGGGTGCTCCTAACTTCTGGCAGAAGTTCAGAACTAGATGAATCAATGTGGTATTCCACCTTGGTTTTTATGAGGGAAAAGAAGGGCGCAGGAGAACAACTACAGCTCACTGACACCGCAGATGAGTCTCAGGCGAACAAGATTTGCTGTTGCATTCTTACCTGAATAGAGTTCAGCCCCAGGCCCTGGCCCAGGCCCCGGCCCTGGGGAGTGCCCCACGGTATGATCAGCAGCATCTCCAGGGGACGTGGCTGGCTGCAGGGGCTGCACAGCGAGGCAGTCTGTGAGGAGATCTGGATGGAGCTCAGTGCTAGACCGTAGCTGAAAGGAGAAAAGAGAACAAAGTAGAGAAAGCTGATCCTGAGAGCATCAGTCTGGAAAGGCTCTTCTCCCCTAAGTGTTTATGCAGTTCAATCCACAAATATTTATCAAGCATCCATGGAGAGATAGGCAGAAGAGGAACACAAAGCCAACAGAAGGGTCAGTTATCTGGCCCTAGCGCCTGGTGGGTACTTTAGGAGACACGTGGCTTCGGTAGGCTTGCCCCTAAGACCTTGATAGGTCCCCTTCTGGGAACCCAGTTTCCTAGTATATTCCTATTTATGTGTTCACTCAGCATCTACTCAAAAGTTGTGGCGATGACAAGGACAAGCTCCAACAGACTTTGCCCACGCTACAAAGAACTTTTAAGATCAGAGATCCTGATACAAAACTACTCAGGAATCTCTACTGAGATTTGACCTTTAGAAACACACGAGAAACACCCCAGCTAAAATTTAAATATACTGAAAGAATAAATGAAATCACTAACAATAGCAACAACCAACCCCAATACTTAGTTACATGTAAAGCAGGACTTTACATTTTCATTTAGTCATGTACAACAAAATGAATTTTATATATGAGTCACATGTAAAAATTTAATCAAAATGGGGTTAAAATATAGTGTACATAAAAATTTGCCGGATTCATTTTATAACATGTGGGTGTTCATTTGTTCGAGTGCTTATGCATGAGTGTGTGTCTGTGGCATGTGGGTATCTGTGAGTGTGTTTTTATGTCTCTGTGTGAATGTGTGCTTGCATATGCATGTGTGTAAATGTGTGAGTGTGCATCTGTGTGCATGCATCTGTGAGTGTGTGACGTGTTTTTGTGTGTTTCTGTGTTAATGTGTACGTGTGTCTGTATGTGAGCATGTGTATGTGCATGCACCTCTGTTTATGTCTACCCGTGTCTGTTTGCATGGCAATGTGTTTATACATGTGTGTAGGCTGAAGAGAAGCCTTGGAGACACCAGGATACTGCCTACCTCCTCTAAACAGGGCTCAATGGCTTGCAGTTCACCGGTCAGACCACACTGATAACCAGTGAGCTGTGGGAAATATCTCCTGGTTCCACCTCTCCTGGGCTGGGATTACAAATGTACGGTTTACATGGCTGCTAGGGGTTGAACTCAAGTCCTTCATACTGGCCAAGCAATCAATCCATTTATGAAGTCAGCCATCCACATTCCAGGGATCTTTACAGACATAAATTCTATAAACATAACTTGAATGAAAAATTACAATGGAACATTTGGTGACATAAAAATATTAACCTAATTGTGTTAAAACACAGTGTTTAACAATCTAGTAATGCTTTTCTTAGAAATATCGCAAACGGCCATCTTCAGTATTTAATAACTATGTACAACTGATTTTATAAAGGTAACATAAAGCTTTTAGATACAGGGTTGGAGGGGTCTTATTTCTATTTTTTCATTTTTTTTATTAGATATTTTCTTCATTTACATTTCAGATGCTATCCTGAAAGCATTTTCGCCCGCCCTGCTCCACTACCCACCCACTCCCACTTCTTCGCCCTGGCATTCCCCTGTACTGGGGTATATAAAGTTTGCAAGACCAAGGGGCATGAGTGGAATGAGTGCATTCCACGTGTGTTCTTTTGTGACTGGGATATCTCAGTCAGGATGCTATTTTCTAGTTCCATCCATTTGCCTAAGAATTTCATAAATTCGTTGTTTTTAATAGCTGAGTAGTATTCCATTGTGTAAATGTCTCACATTTTCTGTATCCATTCCTCTGTTGAGGGACATCTGGGATCATTCTAGCTTCTGGCTATTATAAATAAGGCTGCTATGAACATAGTGGAGCATGTGTCCTTCTTACAAGTTGGAACATCTTCTGGGTGTATGCCCAGGAGAGGTATTGCTGGATCTTCCAGTAGTACTATGTCTAATTTTCTGAGGAACCGCCAGACTGATTTTCAGAGTGGTTGCACCAGCTGGTTTGTGTATATTGCTTTTATTATGATTAGGTATGGGCCTTGAATTCCTGATCTTTCCATGCTTTTATCATGCGTTCTTATTTCTTTGACAAATGCCATGCCCCTCTCGACCCTGGGAGCATTCACCATCTTTATAAACTGATTCTTTCTGGGAAGATGATGAATAACTAAAATATATTTAAAAGCGAGATGATGGTAAATGCCAGAGAAAGTGACATAGAGAAGGGAGGTCATGAGGACACATGGGGTCTAGTTGGGGATAATGAGCAGAGAACACATCTTGGGGTTAAAATTGGTAACAAGTTTGAGAAGAGGTGAAGCAAGATGCCCCAGAGAATGGTGGCTGTAGGCTGGGGAAGCCTTCTTGCCTTGGTATGTGTCTAAATGACCCATGGAGTGGTAGGACTGGCACTGGTGTGTGTGTGTGTGGCGGGGGGGACGGACAGGGAACACAGATAGACAGTGTTAAGGGAAATGGGACAAAGGAGTGTACAAAGTCTTGACATGGGAAATTGTTGCAAACTGGGGCTTCTTCATTAAAAAAAATAGGTTGAAAAGAAGAACTAAAAGGGGTGTTGCATATGCCACAATAATTACAGAGGTGGAAGCTATGAAATGCAGGGGGCTGGTGAAGAAGAAAGACATGGGAGGAGTTGGTGGTGGGCAAGATGCAAGTATAGTATGCATATATGAACTTCTCAGAGTTTAAAAGCTGATAATGCACCTAAAACAACTGCTTGGCATTACAACACTAAGGGTACAGGGGTGTTAACCAACAACTCTGTAGTTGGACTTAAGACCCACTCAGGAGGGATTCAGGAAACACACATGCTAGTGAAGTCACAGATGCTGGAGGAGAACCTATGGCTATCACTTTACTAAACCTGCATAATCCCTACAACAATATACACATATGTCTTTGTACCTACAGGTAAGAGTTGTCCTCATGTCTCATCAAAGAAACTTCTCTGTGCAACAGACAGACTATTACAGAAAACTACAACCAATCAAAAGGCAGAGCTGTGGAGCCCAGTCCCATTGAATACATCAACAAAACACCTCCACATCTAAGGCTCAGGAAACATTGCAGAAAAGGGGTGTGAAAGAGTGTGAAGATCAGGGAGTTTGCTGGGAGACATTTCCTAATAAAATCAGGTGTTATATCCATCAAGTCTCACCAATATGAGTGCCTAGACAGGAGCTGAACAAAGACAACAGCAATAAACATGCCAAAGTGGATGGGGGAATCCTCTGGGGTGTCAACCCTACACATAAAAGTATAGGTAATTAAGGACTGTGGAGAGTAGGAGAAACTGTCTTCTCCAGGGAAGGCACACTGATTGAATATCCAATAACAAATATCATCCCTGAAAACATGCATACATGTAACATTATACTGAACATGGTACAGTATAAATATATACATGTATATATTTAGAAATATATACATGTATGTTATGCATGTAATAGAAATTAATAAAAAAGAGAGGCCATGCATTAGAAAAAGAGAAAGAAAGGGTATGTGGGAAGATTGGGGGGGGGGGGGGAAGAAATGATGTAATTATAACCTCAAAAAACGGATTCTAGAAATGTCTTCATAAAAGCAATTCAGTGTTTGCTAAGTAGTTTCTTTTTCAATTAAACATGTATAATATTAAAAAAAATATTCACTACATTTGCCAAGACCTTAATACTGATTTATCAGGTATGCATATATGGCTCTGTGGCTAAGATCACATGTCACTCTTGCAGAGGTCTTGGTTTCAGTTCTCAGCACTCACATGGTGGCTCCCAAGTATCTGTAACTCCAGTGTCAAGGGACCTGAGACTTTCCTCTGACCTTTGTGAGCACCAAGTACACACATGGTACAGATACACACATACAGACAAAGCATCCATCCAATATATCAGTCATCAAAATCTTTACAAAAGAACCTGTGGTACCGATGCAACAGGTAGAAATCCATAGATTTCCTTTTCAGTAGGTATGTTGGTACAAAATCTCTAGAGGGTGTTAATGAAGAGGTTTTAAGACCCATAATCAAAATAATTTGATCCTTCAACCTGTCCGAAGGAAAGATCCAGAAATATGAAGGACAATGTGGACCCAAATAAACATGTATATATTCTCCTGGTGACATATATCATGATTTACAGCTACACAAAAGATAGGAAAGCCAGACGTGGTGGCACACGCCTTTAATCCCAGCACTTGGGAGGCAGAGGCAGGCAGATTTCTGAGTTCAAGGCCAGCCTGGTCTACAAAGTGAGTTCCAGGACAGCCAGGGCTATACAGAGAAACCCTGTCTCAAAAAAAAAAAAAAAAAAAACCCAAAAAAACAAAACAAAAAAACAAACAAACCCACAAACAAACAAACAACAACAAAAAACCCAGAGACAGGAAAATGCTCTTAAATGTCTACATTAGGACAACTAAAAAAAAAAAAAAATCATACATTAAATCACTAAAATACTAGGTTCATAATAAAAATTTCATGTACAAAATGGTAGTAATAACATCTAACCCCTAAAAATGAATTGGAAATGTAATATTATATTAAAACTGAGTTTTGCTTATAGCCATAACATTATGAAATTATATACTCTACTTTCAGCAATCTTCTCCAGTCTTCTAAATTCTCTATACTGCAATGGTGAACTAGAATCAATGTGCCAAATCAAGAGTGCCTGTGTGTGTGCCTCTTTTCCACAGTCTGATGTCACACAGATAGCTTGAAACTGGTCATGGTGAAAATGTTCACAATACAGTAATTGGCAACCACTCCACACTATGCCTTTTTCACCTGTACTGCTAGCTGATAAATATCACTAGAACACCGATAGAGACTTTGAACGGAACTCTAAACACACCCGAGCACAGACTGCTATTGATGGAATCCTGTTTGTCTCGGAGTTCAAAGCTAGCTAGGTTCCTGGTGAGAAATGGAGGTTGATCTTGAGAAACATTCGGAGGGGGAGCCTAGCGGGAGTTGGTTAGGCCTGGGAGGATGTTGTCCTCATAGGGGATTAAGGTACATCCCGTGAGACCCCAATTTAATTCTCAAGAAAATGAGAGGGAGCCTAAGCCCGAGTCAGTCTCTGGATTTTGTCTACCCTTTTAACATGTGATTCTCACTCTGAAACCATCTACCATGTGACAGCCCAAGGGGCCCTCAGTTGCCCACCATGGTGTTTGAATATTAACATCTCAAAAACTGCTGAGCTTTCTTAGGAGGTTATGTTTTTTATATCAATGAAAAGTAAGAACAGACAGACAGGAAAGACATATATGCATGCACGGACAACATGGTACTTCTTAGATCTCAGTTGAGAGTAAATCTCTACCCAGACTATAGACAAGAGTATCAAGGCAGCCCAGGGAGCAAGGTCACAGAGAAGGAGCATCTAGCTCCCTTAGCAATGAGATCATCACAACGTCCTCAGCTTTGGCATATTGAACATTCTGACCAGGACAGCCTATGCAATGTGTAGCCCTCTTAGGGCCTTTGGAAGATATGTTTGTTATTTTCTTATGAATCTAACCCATGCCGCTTAAGAAAAACTAGGGAAAAAAAAAATCAGGGCTTAGAATGAGTTCTGGTCATCACTTTTAATTTATCTTCCATCATTAATATGTGATCTGGGGTGCACATGTTCTACTAAGGGCAGAAATGAATGCTCTCTGCTTTCGATTACCCACCACTCCAGGGTTTTCCAGTTATCAGTACCCGTGAGATCATTCCAAGGAATTTCATGGCCATGGTAATCCTGGCATCAAACACGGGCAATCTTCCTTAGCTTCAACAGACATTCATGTTTTCCAGCGGCATGATTCCATACGACTTTGTGGTGAGAGTTAATTTAGTTTTCTCTAGGATTAGGCATGGTTCTAGAAAGTGCTTCTTAAATTAAACATGCCTCAGAACATTAGGCAGAATTTCCAAAGGAAGGCTACATGTGAATCCCGAGTCCTGAGACGAAGTTGCAGATCCCTCTCAGATCTACAATCTAGGAAAGATCCTCTAGGTTGGAATGAAAGAGAAGTCATAGTTGAATCTCTTGGAGGGTATCCTCCAACCTAATACAGTTTTAGGTGGAAATGAAAAATTCAAGTATTCATAAAAAAACAACTTCCTAATGTTTATATCAACAACATCTTAGTTTCTAGGATTATATGAAAAAGAGACAGGGCACAGCTTAATTGAGTCAGGATCGGCAGTGAATATACTTCTCTGGCTTGGCACAGGTCAGAAACTCCCTCAGGGCATTCCCAAGTTCCCAGGTGGAGATGGTCCAGGGATGACCCTTTTAAAACTTGCTGGTCTCTAAGAATCCTAATGAGCAGAGCTGGAAATTTTCTGGCTGTAGGAAGAGGAAATGCATTGTGGAGATGGACAGATAAAAATATAATATTCCTTTCATGTACAAGTTAAAATCACCGAATCTTCTCTGCTTAGCTATGATTTAAGAGCATTTTTTTTTCCCCACTGAAACACAAGCTTCAGACCTCTAATTAGCAGGTTTCTGGAAAGGTCAAGGGAGGAGAAGATAAAGACAAAGATGGGGAATGTTTTCCAGTCAATGGATAGACAGATGCTATGAAAATAATTCAGCCAACATGGGGGAGGCTGCTGTGCTTTGCATCTTAGGAAACACCTTGACAGATTTATGAGATGCCTCCTTGAGACCTTTGGACGTTAGAAGCTTGGTGTTAGCTACAGTGGAAAGCAATCATTAATTCCAGCATCTTAAGTACTAATTACCATAAAAAAGATTCTTGAGTTCCCTACGCACATATCTGTCTCTGCAAAACTCATCAAGACAAATGGCTGCATGAGGTTCAATTCTTGAAAACAATTTAGATTCCTATTCTTTTACATGAATGAAAAAAATTTTAAATTTTCTACAAAGCTTAATGCTGTTCTTAGGAAATAGCAAAGAACTGACGAACCCCTGCCCAACCCCCAACCCCAGAGTCTTTACTGCTCTTTTTGGATAAAGGAGAGACTTGAAGCTACTGATCATTACTTCTCGTTAAAAGGGCTGCTGTGTCGGATGGACCATGTGAATGGTCCTCTGGAACCACTGCTTCAGCTGCCCTCACAAGACAACGTGGGTTCTGCAGAACTACCTTTCTATAGCTTTCTCCTTCACTATGCAGACCCTTCTTTGGCCTCCACAATATGCCAGGTACCATGTTAGGCACTTGAAACACAACATCAGAAGGAAGATTCCCACCCAAAGGTTTGCATTCTAGATTATGAAGTTAATAAATAGTAAACTAGAATTAAATTGTAGAGAAGGTAGTAAGTACTCTGGAAGAAAATGGTGAAAAAAATATGCCAGTGCAAATGGGGTAGGTATTTGGGAGAAGCAGGAAAATCTGAGGATGTTCAGGGACTTGCTCAGCCATGAAGGACCTTGCAAACCTCACCAAGATGTTAAGTTTCCATCTTTGTACAATAAACAAAGTCTTTCAGCGTTCCCAGAAACCTAGCTCAGTATCTGTTTTTGTTTGTTTGTTTGTTTGTTTTTGCTTTTTTATTTCTTTTAAATCTAGAGTCTCCAAAGCTTTTGTTTGAGAGCTCACAGGTTCTATGAGGCAGGCATCCACAACAGTTAGTGCTGCGCGCCAATTTGATTCGGCTATCGCCCTAGTTTTCCATCCCACGTGGATCTAATTGATGCTGTGAAGGGACTGTGAATGGTCCATGTCTACTGACAGATGACCTTCATGAAAGAGATTATCTTCTACAAGTTGAATGGGCCATGTTCAGTCAGTGAAGGAGCAAAAGCAACCAGGTTTGACTGAAGAAAAGAAGAGGAAGAGGAGAAGGAGGAAGAGAAGGAGGGGGAAGAGGATGAGGCTTAGAAGGACTCATAAGCTAAAGAGCCAACCCTCTGTCACAGAAATGAAGCCTACACTTCTGTCTGTGAATGACCATCCTTCCTAAGGCCTGCCGGGATGCACACTTACACTAACCAGGTTCTTAGAATCTTCTCTCCTTCCCTTACCATACACTGTAGACACACACCTCTCCCTTCCTCCTGTGATTCTCTCCCAGTTTTCCCAGGAGACCATTAGCAGATTTTGATGCAAGGTTTTCTAACAATGTCCTAGACACATTTTCTTACACTTGTATATTTCTGACATCATGCCCTGTAGGGAAAAGGATCTAACTTTGGACTGGAGAAAGAGGTAATAACGGCGGAATAGACCACTTCTGCTCATATTTCCTTGTCTCTTCCCCTGTTCTGGCCGTAGTCTAGTAACATGAGTGTGATGAATCCTGGCATTCACCATCCTTACCACTTCATCCTAAGTACATTCACAGTGGTCCTTCTTAAGGCCTCAAGTCTCTTCCTCCTGAATAACAACTCTGGTTCTTCCCGACCCGGGGGCACTCTTATCTTGACATTCTGATCCTGAGATGACTGTCTTAGTCAGGGTTTCTATTCCTGCACAAACATCATGACCAAGAAGCAAGTGGGGAGGAAAGGGTTTATTCAGCTTACACTTCCACATTGCTGTTCATCACTGAAAGAAGTCAGGACTGGAACTCAAGCAGGTCAGGGAGCAGGAGCTGATACAGAAGCCATGGAAGGATGTTCTTTACTGGCTTGCCTCCCCTGGCTTGCTCAGCCTGCTCTCTTATAGAACCCAAGACTGCCAGTCCAGAGATGGTCCCACCCACAAGGGGCCTTTCCCCCTTGATCACTAATTGAGAAAATGCCTTACAGTTGGATCTCATGGAGGCATTTCCTCAACTAAAGCTCCTTTCTCTGTGATAACTCCAGCTGTGTCAAGTTGACACAAAACTAGCCAGTGCAATGACATTGACCAGACATTCCTAAGAATGTCTCTTTTCTGTGTTCCTGTCACTTCCTCGGTTCTTCTTCCTCTTTCCATAGCTTCCCCCCCCCCCCCCCGCTCTGGAGAACCTCTCCAAGTTAATAGGGTTAACACATTTGTGTTTCAGTATGGCACTTTCTAGTGTGGAGTCCAGGGAAGACTTCTGAAAGGCAGGGTTATGATGAACAGAGCCCTGAATAAAATTAAGACAGCCAGATGTACATCTGAATATTTGTGAAGAGGTAAGAAGTTGACAGGCCCGAAAACAGTCACAAGAGAGGAGTGAGCAACAGAACAAGAAGAGTTTGTGGCACAGGGTGAGAGAAATGGCCAGAATTCAAGTGGGTACAGGCCTACAGAAACATGAAACTTTAGCTTTTGATTTGTGTGGTTATTGCAAGACTAAGGGGATGGGCAAGCAGGAAGGCAAGATGCATGTCTTATACTATGGATATGTAAAAACCGAATGAAAACAGACAGAACTGCTAAGGGAGCAGCTGTCACACACCACTCCTAAGGGAGTAGTTGCTACACTACTCCAAATGAGTTTTTGCTGTAGTAAGAGGTGTTGAAAGGTGGTCAGCTTCTATTTGGAAGGTGAAGCTGAATTTGATACAGTAAAAGAGGGGAATTCAGGATAGATCCTGTGATGGTTAATCTTGACTGTCAACCTGATTAGGTGAGGAATCAACTAAGAGACATGCTCTCAGGAAGACCTGTGAGGACACTTCCCAGAAGGATCACCTGACCTTCCTTTAGAGTGAGTGGCACCTCCCACCAAAGCAGAGAGTAATAAGGGAATGAGGAGAAGGCAGTGCATTGACAAGTGTTGCTTAGGAATCCATCACTGTTGCCAGCACACTGCAGCCTCTTTGAATTCCAATGTGGAATGAAGACCAGTGGCTCTTTAGGGACCTTCCAGGTCTTCAGGTTGGAACTTCTGAGGCATCCAACTCCAATGGAAGGAGGAACTATGGGGTCCTCAGCTTCTCCAGGATGCAAATGAACACTGGTAAGATGACTCTTTCCTCAGGCACCCAGAGTACAGGGCACTTGCTGTCCATAATGCTGTGACTGGGTCTTGTAAACAGAGACTGCAACTGAATCTCCAGCTTGCTGATGGTCTGTCTTAAGGTTTGGGAACCCACAGCACAGGACAATGTGTCATTAGTATTGTGAAAACCAGCCACTGGCTGTCAACTGGATTTGTGAGCATGAGCCTCAAGACTGCATCTAAAGGAAGTGACTATCTCTACTGATTTGTGATGTAAATACCCAATGACATCATCTCCTAGTTTACCCCCCAACCGGAAAGTTTCCAAAGATTCACAAGAAGCTAAACATGTTGGGGAGACTTTGAGTGGATACTCAAATCCCCTGGGGCTTCTGAGCTTGGGCAGTGTGTTGCTTCCCACCCCTGCTGTGATGTGACCATCTCCCAGCTTCCCGACTTTGTGCCCACAGCCAGCAACTAGCACAGGTCTGCCATCCTCTTCACCTTGAAATGGGACAAAATCGGTGATGTCAGTTATAGTCCGCATCTCCTGGTTGAGGAGACCATCTCAAGCAGGACCCTTCTCTAGCTTCTTCCCCGCCTCTCTCCTAAATTGTGGGAGGCACCTGATTCCCTGGCTCATAGCAGACTTCCAAGAAACATTTTAGGAAACACTAAAAACTCAGTGTTTTTTGTTTTTTTGTTTTTTTGTTTTGTTTTTAATTCAGAGCTTCCCAAAGACAATCAGAAGTACCTAAAAGAATGTGTGGGTACATTTCTCTTCTGTGTATGTCCTTCCCAGACACCAAGAATATGTGTGTCAGTTAGTTTTCCATTACCTTAAGGATGGGTAAGAAATCAAGGCAAATGTTTCTAAGAAGAGAAAACCAAGCTATTGTTTGAGGCCCCTAGTGAGGGCAGCACAGCCAGCCAGGAATACCTAGTAAATAAATGGCTTACTTATTTCTCCAGTAAGCCCAATCCAGGAATCCACCCACATTTTCCTCCTGTCCTAAAGATCTCCCTAAGCTGACTTGCTAAATATTTCCCCACCTCCCAAATGTCACCTTTAACATGGATGGGTCTTTGGGGCCTTTAGAGGCCTGACCTAGATCTCAGGAACTATCAGAGTTGGCTATATCCTGCTACTTAGAAACTCGGTATCAGGCTCAGGGGCACAGTAGGATGACCCTGGACAGCTCTGAGTCCAGGAGGCCTATCTGTGGATCGGTGTTAGAGTCTATCTTTAAAAACCATTTTAGGGTTGACTTTTTGTACTTATCGTGGTAAACACAATGTCTCTTTTAGCTTCTGCACAGCTTCCCATTATGAAATACTTGTTCCAAACGATTGTTTTTCAGCTTTAATAATGAAGTCACCCGTCACAGCCTGACACGCTTCCTGTGCGTGGGAACGTGAGCTGTTTCCCTCACAACACAGTAACTCTTCCTAACACAGAAAAACAAGGCGCCGTCAGACGTGACTGGTATTTGTTTGTATGTTCGAGACTATTCTGCCGATGTTCACAGCTCTTCAAATGGGACAGGAACTCGACTTCCGTCATTTCTTTTGTTTGCTTCAGACGTGATTGAATAATCACCCAAGATTAAGTGAATCAAGTGGAAAAAATCAGGATGGGGAAAAGGCCAGATTCTGTCATTTGCAGTTCCATTACGTTGTATCCCAGGAGCAAAGGCATTCTGTGAGCCTGACACAGATAGACTTCCAAAGAAAACCAGGCACAATCAAAGGCTTTTTGTCTTCTCTTTCTCCAGTGAGCAGAGTCCACTTGAGCTAGGCATATTTATCCATCACCTTGTCAGGATTCCTTTGTTCTCCAGAAATCAAGTGCCACCAAAATATGTTTCTGAAGAAACCCAGCCAGAAGGAAAGACAAATAGTTTTGCCTTTTTCTAGAGGCTTAGGGTTTATCACCAGAACATTCTTATCAAGTATTCTTTCTCTGTGACACTCTGAGCAATGTGGATCTCAGGGAATTAGCTCATTGCCAAAAGGCTTAAAAATAATTACAATGAATTAACCTATTATATTAATTACAATTAATTTTCAGTTGAAGGTAAGAATTCCATCTCTAGGGGATTCCTCGGCACTGACATTCATGAAGTGGCTCTGCATATCATAGGTAATTAATTTCCAACAATCTGCTATCAAATTTGTTTCCTTTGGGGATGACCAATTTGCAAGGAGAAAAAAAAAAAAGTAAGAGTGAATAAAGTTTAGGAAATGGGTCTGGAAGAACCAGAACTGCCCAGTCAGGTAGCCTTGATTCTGGTTGGCAGTGACTGGTAAGACCCAAAATTGCACCCATCAAGATAGATGGACATAGCAAAATAAACAACTAGGTGTATACCTTAATAATGCCATGAGAAAACATTTCCAATATGCACGCAAATATAAGTTATTTAGTTTAAATACTGGTTGATTGGAACCATACACAGAAACACACAGTTTCAGAGCACATGATCTTGGGGGGGTCTCATAATTGTCCCTGTTAGCTCTGGGCTGGTGGCAAACATTCTACATAGCCTCTGGCACCTCCTGGCCCTATGTGAGTGGTAGCTACTTGAAATGTGACCAGTGCAACTGGGGAAGTGACGCTTTCATAACTGAAATGAAACATTATTTACAGTACTAAACTGCAAAGTAGTAGCGCCTCCCAGGGCACCAATCACTTTAGCCTCTGCCTAAATCCTTCTGGTAGAAGGGAGCTCACTTCCTTACCATTCAAGATCCTCTACTGATCAACCAGCATATTCATTTGGGGTGTGTGTGTGTGTGTGTGTGTGTGTGTGCACATATGCACACAGGTCATGAAATTTGAAAGGGGATCATGAGAGAAGATGAACTGACCTTAAGGGAGAGGGGAAAAAGACGGTAATGAAATGTATCTGAAATGAAAGCAGAAATGAAGACCATTTATGGGAAAGAGGAAACCAGACAGAGTGAGGGGAGCATACATTAGAGGAGATACTGGGAAAGGGCGTGGGGGAGATAATTAGAACAGAGAATGACACATGGGCATGGGGATATCTTAACAAAACACAGTACTTTGTAAGCCACATTAAAGTTATTAGAGGGAGGGAAGGAGGGAAGGAGGGAAGGAGAGTTTCATAGGGAGAGAGGGAGAGGGAAAGGGAGAGGGAGAGGGAGAGGGAGAGGGAGAGGGAGAGGGAGAGGGAGAGGGAGAGGGAGAGGGAGAGGGAGAGGGAGAGGGAGAGGGAGAGGGAGAGGGAGAGGGAGAGGGAGAGGGAGAGGGAGAATATGTGAATGAATTTTAATTGATGTTGAACTATTACTTGCCCACTGGGCCTTATGCCTTCCATTGGCCCCTAGACTACACAGAATAACTTTGCCCACAGTCAGCCTTTAAACTTCTAGTATTTGGAAAAAATACTAGAAAAAAAAAACATTAAAAAAAAAAACTTCAAAAGATGCTATAGGACAGCAGAATTTTAGTTCTGATGGGCTGTGTTCAAGCTTCAGTGTCTGCCTGCAACTTAATACTTCTTCTACAGGCTGAACATGATTTTTTTTTAAAATAATGATGAAAGGATGCTTAAGTAGGCACTGGTGTAGCCACGTAGCTTAACAAACCATGGCCCAGTGGCTGGGAAATGCCATGCAGGTATATTCACTGAGTGCAGTTGACTCTTGTAAAATGAGGATACCATAGCTGCCTTGCTTGCTTGAAGAACTGAGATAGAACAGGAGGTACTTAACATCATGTGAGGTGCACAAATGTCAGTACAGGACCTCCATGTAGCTTGTGATCCTATGTGGTCCTATTCACCACCCTCCCTCTCCTTAAAACTGGATCTCTGTTCAAACAATACCCAGAGGTAACACTGAATTGGCTGTCTGACTCACAGAGGCTCAAGAATCAATGCCACCCTTGTTCTTGACATTCTACAGTTTCCATTTCCTCTATTAACATCGCCTGAACAGACAACACCTTTTAAAAAGCCACGGTCTGCATTTCCAGCCGGTCATTACCTTGTACCTAAGGCTATGCTGGGGCTGAGAGATAAGGGGTGCATAATCTCACACAGTTCCCTGCCCTTGCTGAACTTCTGATCCACTGTAAGCAAAACAGCAAATGGGCACCTTGGACCTTTCCTTATGTGTGACAGTCTTTGTTTTTGAGCATTATTTATATTGGAGCTCACACTTGCTAACGCTCCATTGCTGTTTGCTTTTATGGAGCATTAGCTGTGTTTCATTTAACTCAACAGCCTATTGGCTGCCCCCCCCCTTCCACTGCCATTTGTAGAATACATTTATTTTCTGGTGATAACAATAATGGCATCTCTGACCAAGAACCGAATCATCTACAAAAACCAAAAACAAACAACAACAAAAAAATAGCCTATGCCCAACGAACAACATGTTACCATCAAATCAATAACCACTCAAATAAACACTATTCCATTGCGTCAACTATGAACCAGAACATGGGGTCTGGACTCCGACTTGGACCCAGCTTGAACTTTTATGTTCTTTCTTAGGAAACGTGTGACAACAGTGAATAGATTTTTCAGTATCTCTTATGACTAGTTTTCTCTCTCTGATATGGACACTCAGGAAACCTGATGTGCATTTATGTGTTATGAGTGCCTGTGGAGGTCAGAAGACAACTCAAAAGAGCAGGTTCCCTATTTCCAGCATGGGGCTCGGAGATGAAACTCAGATAGCCAGGTTTGGTGGCGAGCACCTCCATCTTGATCTGTCCCACCAGCCCATCTTGATCTGCCCCAGCTTATAAACTTGTTGCAAGGGGTGATGCAGACAATTCACAATATATAATCAGCGTTAACATGTGCAAACTGCTATGTCGATTAATCATTGGTTTGCACTAACATTTCCTGTGACACGCTGTATAGACTCCTAACATGTACTCTTATTTTTTTTTCTCTCCCTTGTTTAGTTTTTGGATCTTTTTCTCTGTCTGTTTACCAGGTTTTCTTTCTTGACAGTGTAGTGCCATGACAAAGAAAAATAACAGAAACTTTAGGTCAAACAATTCCAAATTCAAGTCTTACCTCAGCCCACCTTGTGGCTAGATACTTGACCTCACAAGGTTTCAGGACTTCCCTCTGTACATAGGGGCGATGACACTAATTCTGAAGGATTATTACAGTGTGGCCGAAGAAACCTTCACATAACTGCTCGAGTTGTTTACAGTTACAGTTTTTGTTCAGAAAGCCGCAGCACCAGCAACTGTTATAAGTGTTAAGGGCAATACCTGTGTTTCTAAACAGTGGGGCCTTAGCTTTAGACCCTGTCCAAGGTTAAAGAGTGTCCAATCAAGATGTGAGAGCTCTTTCTGAGGATTAATGTCACCCTGGATGATTCTGTCTAAGAAAACTGGAGCTCGTTTTCACTCTCTTAGAGATTAAGAAATATATGAGAAACTAGATGTGGCTAACAAACCTATTCCAGAACATTCTAGTGATGTTAACGTCATTGTTATTGACTTGTATCCTATTTTACAAAAAGCTGTGCCACTATCTCTTGCTAGCATGCACAGAGGTGGATCACTGAGGTTCAGACAGATGTTTCAAACATAAAAGCATGGAGCTGTGGGCTTTCCCCTGTATCTGTAAATACATTTCCTCCTGAGTGACTTACAAATGGGTACAGTCCAAAGTACGTCTCACAATCTGTCAAGCACCACCATGAGGCATATCTCAAATGCAGGACACAGAACTGAAAGTTGTTGGATTCTTTATTATATAAATAGGCACGTATTAATATGGAATTTGTTAAGGCACCATCCTCCTGCAGCCCTCGGGCCTGGCTGCAGAGTTGCGAAGACTCTAAGCGAGAGTAGGGATTACTTCTGCCATAGCTTTATACATCCCTCCCACACTGGCTTGCTGCACTAACGTGACCACACACATTCTGTCTCCTCTGTTCAAGTGTACTGTTTTCTTTCCCTTCAAGTATTCTCGGAACTTAATTAAAGCGGCCAGGATCTAGTAATTACTTCCCCTGTCCATCTTTCCAGCTCTGCATTGTCTTCCCTTGAATTGAGTTCTGACTGCAGCCCCTGCCTGAGCTAGTTTAGGAAGTGTGGGGAGGGAATAGCTACAAAGATCCTAGGAGCTCGGGTCTTCCCCACCCCCTTTCCTTTCATGTAATAAAAATGGAATGGCTGCAAAGGATCTGAGGCTGATTTATTCTGCACATGAGTGTTTGGGCAATTTTCAAATGCCTACTTCTAAAAATTGAAGGCTGTCATTTCAGTGGAAAGCACTTGCTTTCAGGCTCTCCATCTCTCCCACACTCAAGTCAGCTTCAATTTCCCCAGCACTGATAAATCCCTTAGTGAGCTTTTCTGCCAAACATTACCTACCACCCAAGCTCGTGTGCTCTAACAAGCAGCTCTCCGTATTGACATGGCCTCCTGTCTCATGATCTTGGTCAAAACGAACCCAGGTCTTCACTCTTCTCTAAATCCTGCTCACTCTCATTTGGGGCTCACACTTCCCAATGTGCGGCCCCTTTTTCTGTGTGCTCTTACATGGCTGCTTTGCATATTCTCCCAAGTCAGATCATATTCTTCTTCTTCTTCAGTTCATTTAGAGAAGAGAAGTCATGCCTCGCCTCTCTTTTATTCTTTCTGGATCTTTCCATTCTGTAATCATTTTTATTTTCACTTACACATCACAGAAGGGAAAAAAATACTGCAAGCTGAGTCTCTTGGTGCTATGTTATTTGATTTTATTTTTAAAATATAAATGGTGTTCTAGAGCAATGTTTGGGGAACAAATATGCAAATAATGAGTGGAAACCAAATCAGTAAATGGCTGTTAAGAGTTCATTAATCTGGGGCTGGTGAGATGGCTCAGCGGGTAAAAGCACCAACTGCTCTTCCAAAGGTCCTGAGTTCAAATCCCAGCAACCACATGGTGGCTCACAACCTTCTGTAACGAGACCTGACACCCTCTTCTGGAGTGTCTGAAGACAGCTACAGTGTACATAGATATACTAATAAATAAATCTTTTTTAAAAAAGAGTTCATTAATCTATGCTTATTCTTTAGGGCCAGCCATAAAGGCAGATTAAACCATGTGCTTATACGGCCCAAAGGAAAGAGCCGGGCAAGGCAGGGCTAACATCCTTCAATAATCAATTGAGAATAAATCAGGCAATAACCAATTGAAATCTTAACAGAAATTTTAAAAATCCACATAGTTGGGAAATCTGTTCCTGTTATTAGTCAGTTTTTCATTTGTGCCGAATTTCACTAAATCATGTTCTATATGTGAAATCATCTCAATTCCCTAGATAATTTGACTATTCCAATCTATATGTTGCTTCTCAGAATATGCAAATGAGCAACCCTTCCATGGGGAAAGGCTAAATCATTCCATTTATACATGTATTTTATATTTCATTCATCTGGAAGGGCTGGGAGCAAATCCAATTTTCTACCTTGTGATTAAAGATGCAGTGTCTAGCATGTGTTTGATAAGCAGAACACGGGAATTTCAAGGCAAGAGGACACCAAACTCTAAATCTGAGCCCCCTTTCTGACAATCCACTCAGCTGATAATCTGACTCTCAATAAGTTGCCCAGACCATAAGCCTGGTAGTTAAGTCTACACAGTCAGCCTTTAAAATTTACCTCATATCTCACTGCCACCCCGGAGGTCATGCTGTCAAGGGAAGAACTCCAATGATGTTATTTATGTGACTGGATAGACAAATTCTGCTAAAAATACCCGTGTATGCTCATCAAGCGCTGTACCACACAGCTCTTCCCTGCCTGCCTGCCCCCGTAACTGTGCTGATCTCACAACATTTTTGTGCTGGAGTAAAACGAAGCTTCTTCTCCGGGCCATCTGAAAGGAAGTCTGACACAGAGCGTAACCTCTGTGGGAACCCAGGCAAGGAGTAGACGTTTCTAGACTTCCTCTGGTCTGGAAGGTTTCTGCCAAGCCATCTTCTTCCTGAGAATCTACTTTTCTTTGGGAGAAGGTGATAGCTTTTTGTCTTTCTTTATCATTCACCCACCACTTGCAACTAACTCAATCTCTGCTCCAAGAAAATAAATGCACCCCAAAGATTCTGATTAAATAAGGAAGCGTTCTTCCAAAGGTCCTGTGTTCAAACCCGGGAAACCACATGGTGGCTCACAACCATTCCTTATAAGATCTGACGCTCTCTTCTGGAATGTCTGAAGTCAGCTACAGTGTACTTACATATAATAAATAAATCTTAAAAACAAAACAACACAAAAAACTCAGCTTGATCCATCTTACGGCTGGAGAGATGGGTCATTGGTTAAGAGCACTGACTGCTCTTTTGAAAGTCCTGAGTTCAAATCCCAGCAATCACATGGTGGCTCACAACCATCTGTAATGAGATCTGATGCCCTCTTCTGGTGTGTCTGAAGACAGGTACAGTGTACTTAGATATAATAATAAATAAATCTAAGAAAGAGCGAAAGAACGAAAGAAAGAAAGGAAGAAAGAAAGAAAGAGGAAGGAAGAAACCCTGACTTGAAAAAACAACAAAAAGAAACCCTGTTTAAAAATAAAAAATATAAGCAAGCATTCTAGGGCAGGATGGGAAAGAAAATGAGGACTGCACATGGCTCTGCACAGTGTGAGGACAGCATCCAATGTCTTAGGCAACAATGGCCTCACTGACTCAGAGGGTCAGCTGAAAAGAAGCCCCAGTGAAGAAAAGGAAGCAGAGACAAGTGTTAGCAGCCTCTCACAGGTTTGCTACCTTGGAGAATGGTATTCAAGTCTCCTTCCCCAGCACATGTGCCGCTGGCACAGGCAGGCTTTACCACGTGTGCTTTAGTTCTCAAGGGCTCCAAGGAGCTCTAAACTTAGCGGTCCGCCGTGTCTACCTCCACTCTCCAGTGCTCCAGGCCTCGTGTTGCTTGTCTGTCATAATTATCAGCACCCCCTTGGGAAGATGCTATTATTGGAAGTAATTTCACATTCTGACACCACAGGAAACTAGCTCAAGTTATAGCGACTTCGGATCTCTGCAAAGAGCCCTGTGTGATGGAAACTTTCAGTTTGCTAGAAAGAAATGTATCAAGGAAATATATATTGAAAATCTTCACTTCCCTGGCTTCCCTGGTAATTCTACAATGTAGGAGGGAGGAAGACTGAGGAGTCCCAAAACCCAACGTTTCAAGTCAGTGTGAGCGCCATAGTTTTAAATCTGGCTCTAAAACATAAAAGAACAAAAAAAAAATTTGAGTTCTTTTGTTTTTTCAAATCAGAAACAAAGCATGTCTTTTGGTTTATTTAGAAGACACTACTAAAAATCAAAGACACAGGCAATCTGTCAGGGAAAATGGCTCATCAATGTTAGAGCTTGCTGCTAAGCCTGATTATCAAGAGTTCAATCCCTAGGACCCATACAATTCTCAAGCATGAGAACCAATTCTGCATATACCTGCCGTGTTGTGGTATGCATGTATGTGCATACACACATGTCCACCCCCACCACACACACACACACACACACACACACATTTTTTTTTTAAGTAGAGACAGTCAAGAACTAAAACACTATCCTTATAAGAACTCTGTTTCCTGTCCAAGAAAACTCAAGTGTGAGCTTTACAGTGAAACCCCAGGTCTGCAGACAATGAAAGGCCCAGGCCTTTGCAGACCCCACCCCCAGCCCTCAGCAAGGAAACATCAGGAATAGTAGCATGCGAATACAAGCAACTTAATTTTTTTCCTCAGACCATGAAGATCAAAAGAATCTTTCTATTCTATTGGGGAAGACTCCCCAGACTTCTCCTTCCCTTCTGCAGGAACCAAGCAAATTCCTCAGTCTCTCATGTCATTACTACAGCTGAAATGGGGTGTCCCCCTGTGCCAACTCTCTAATCAGTTTCAAAGTATGTTTTGTTGGTTCTCATTGACGCCACTCAAAGGAACCGGTCACTTGTGGTCTCAAAAGTTTTACAACAAATTGTATGATTAAACTCCTTAAACATGTCTGTCCATTACTAATCCTCTTTTGCCAACATCCCTTTCACAGAAAAATTGCAGGGCTGCATGGTGCCTGATTTATATTTCATTTTGAGAACAGGAAGTAAAGGGATTAAAGTTGAGGATTAAAACACTTACTCTCCACTGCTTTCTTCCCCCTTGTCCCAAATGGCTTCTTGGTTGTCATGGTTACTGTTCACTGGTCCTTAGCCCTGAATGCATGCCTCTTTGCATTAATAAAATATTTTAAATGAGACCTCATGAAAAACAATAGAGAAAGTATTTCTAAGTTCAATAGCCCTTGAAAGAATTTTCCTTTTCAAAAAAAAAAAATCTATTCTTTCATTGTCCTTTTATTGGTAAGTTTAAAAGGGAAACTCAAATTAAAAGGCAGTGGAGGGACAATCTAAAGAGGAACAATGCAAACTCAAAACTAGTCATCAGGGGCACAGAGAAATACTCTGCAATAAGAGGTTGGTTCTTTACTTATAACCAGTGTTTGAAGGAAGATTAAGTGTCTCTGGGAATTTCTGAAATGTTGCAACACCATGTAAACAGCAAAACTGCACGTAAATGCAGAGTTGTCATTCCAAATTGCAAATACCAGGCAGGAAATGAAGGGCTGAGGTTTTCACTGCCGCAGTTAATTTAATCAAACCAACATAAATATCCCTGCTTTATAACCAAGTCCCGGAACTTCATAGTGTCAGCAGCTCCCAGGGGTGTAGCCAAAAGGTAGTAGAAATGAAAGCATGCTGTCAGGACAGGAGATACCTCTCTGAGCAGGGTATGTGGCCTAAGCCTTGTAAGGAACCCAGAAGAAACTATGACAGTGCCAAGCAAGAGAATATAAGCGTATCTGAGCTGCTCTTTGACAAACACTCCACTGACATTCCGTTTAGAATGTGATGCCTGCATTCCTTTAAAAGGCCAAAGAAAACTGGGGAGTTGAAACACGATACAAGTCCTATTGATGTCTACTTGGTTTCCTTTTTAATGCATCTGAGTGTTTGCTTGCATGCATGTGTGTCCAACATGTGTGTCTGATGCCGATGGAGGCCAGAAGATGGCACTAAATCAAGAAGCACTGGAGTTATAGATGTTTGTGAGCTCTTGTATTGGGATGCTGGGAACTAAGCCTGGAAGAAGGTGCTGTTCCTAGGAGGTAAAGCATCCTTCTAGCCCTGACTAGGGAGGAGTTAGTGTATGGCTGTCCCTGTGTATTTGTAAGACGGACCCAACAAGAAGAGGCAATGACCCTCCCAGAAACTATATATCTATCTATACCTATATCTATATCTATATCTATATATATTTTAAGGTCAAGTATGATGGCATACACTTGTAACCTCAATCTTGGGTAGTGGGAGTCAACATTCTGACTTACTTGAAAAAATCTCACAATGTTGAGACACCATGTCAAAATGGCATCTGAGGAACAACACAAACAGTTGTCCACCACTCACACTTGTGGAAGTAGAGCATGCTCATGGGGTCCCAGAGTACTCCATAATGAGTGCTATAGATTAATTACAGTAGTACTTAGGCAGCTCCGAGGAGGGTGCTTATAAAACAGGGTTGTCGCACTATTTATAAAAGTAGGCCATGTTGGAACATGTGGGAGTTATCATTAGGCCAAGAAATTGTTGGTAAGTGACAAACTGTCAGTACTGAGAAATCAAAATAGCCACAGATAGAATGGGGGTGGGGGTGGGGGAATCAAAGGAACACTATGTGAGGTCAGAAGAGCTCAGCTGGAGGCTGTTTCCTGTGCTCAGCGTGTACCTGGTAAAGCCAAGAAACTTCTCTGAAGCTCAGGTCTCATGACCACACCACAGAATGTAAAGGGACCAAGGAGTCCCATCTGGTTGCCATAGCCGGTCCAGCCACCAAGGGGTCCTAAGGACCCCGAGGAAAGTACTGCATGCACAAGGCTCAATGCCTTCTCCAACAGAAGGCCACATCGACACCATATTAACCTTGTAAAATGGCTATGGTGACCTGAGATGTCAACAGGCATGAAAATGCCAGGTGAGTTGGGAGATGCAGAGCTTGGTAGCCATTATTTTCCTTTACTTTCGAAGCAGTATACCACAAGGGAAGCGGGAAAATGGATACTTGTGCCATAACTGGTTTCAACCGGAGCTCCCTGTTGCTTTCACTAATGGTGCCAAGTTTGTGTTTGTTATGTTTATCCACCCTGATCAACCTCAAGTTTCATGGTCTCAGGGGAAGAAGGTGGTACCTGGGGTACAGATGGGAAATGGGACAACCCTGGGGATAATTAGGTCCCTAGGCTTATTTATGACAGGACATATTTGCAACTTAAAATCATGTTTTACAAAACAAATAGAGTGGATGGATGACTCCTGTGCCGCTGAGGTGAAACGTGATTTCTGTATTCTCTCTGCACAGATGAGGGGAAATGATGGAGCTCTTTGCACTACCATCTCAAAATTCACATTATTCAAGGACAGGCAGTAACACTTGTGTATTGGGCTGGTCCAGGTACTCGGAGACAGCTCTTGACTGTCAGCCCTCATCAGCTCTATTCCGTCAGAGCCTAGTAAAGACCTTAGCAGTGTAGACAGAGCAGCCTTAGCATGGTGGTGATCCACACTTTTTAATCATCAAAAACTAATGGTCCTAGGGAGAAGCCCTGTGGGCTTGTGTAGCATGTCCCAAAATCGGAAAAGAAACTGGTGCCAGCATACTACACAGAGTGAAGGTACATGCCACTCTTTCAAGATGAATGTGGAGGCCAATCCTAGCCTGCAATGAGCATGTCAAAGAGAGGAGAGTCAATGTTTTATTTAGATCCCTTAAAATAAGGCAGTCTTTGTATTTACCGAAGGTACCAATGAGGAAGGAGGAAGCCTCCACACTTCAAGATATTTACTAAGTCCACTCAGGTGCATGATCTCCTTGGACCACATGAGAGCTCAGGGCTGAGAAGTTAGGTTCTTTCACGTAAGCATGAAGATCAGAGGACGGAAAGGATTTCCCTGGGGTCAGAGATGGGAATCAGACTCAGCTCCAAGGCTTTGCCTGTTCTTTCATGAGGACCGAGTCAAGGGGCT
This sequence comes from Mus musculus, assembly GCF_000001635.26. NCBI lineage: Eukaryota > Metazoa > Chordata > Mammalia > Rodentia > Muridae > Mus > Mus musculus. The sequence continues at coordinate 28,340,301 of NC_000085.6, forward strand.
GACAGCCAGAGAAGGCAGGCTTAATGAAAGCATTTAGAGTTTAATCAACATTGAGGGGGTGGGGTGAGACAGGGAAATGGCCTCTGTATGCTCCGTGTCAAATCTGAAACCTTCCAAAGAGGCAAAATGTGAAGCCATTGCTCTATAAAATGCACCTGTAGGAAAATGTCTATGAGTAAACAGCCACATGGTGAATCAAGCTTCGAAAATGGCAAGCCACTAAAACCATCTGTAACACATGTAGTGACGTAGTTAATAGCCATTGGTTACTTTAAATCAACATAAAGCTCTCCATAGAAAGTTAGAAAAGATCAATGACAAGTCATGGAAAGGAAACACAAATGGCCAATAACATGGAAAAAAGGTTACATTTCAGAAACCCAAGGCTATCACTTGCACACTAATGTCTAGTAGTACCCATCAAATTCTGTCTCTTTCCTCATATTTGTGAAGTATAAGTAAGATTTGGTTTCATATAGTCCCAACATGACTACATTGCTTCATACTTCTGTAAAGTCTTGTCAATGATATGTTGTTAGGAATTTTTATACAACATACACTAAAATCTCTATATCATTATATGTAATATAAAATTGTTCATAATAGTAAAACATTAAAACAACCTAAATGTCTAATGGTGGAAGACTGTTTAAGACATATTAAATCTTAAAATCTTAAAATGCAGCCAGTAAGACCCTTACACCAGGGTGGAAGAGATGGCTCCCAGCAGGCCTAAGAGCAATTTTTGCTCTTCCAGAAGATCTGAGCTCAGTTGCTAGACCCTACATGGTAACTCACAACCATAACTTCAATTGCAGAGGACCTGATGCCCTCTTTTGACTTCTGCAGGAACCAGACATGCATGGAGTGCACATGCATACAAGGTGGTAAAATAAGCACACATGTAAGTAAAAATAAATCTTTAAGAAGATACTGATATAGTACTATAATTGCTATGTTTTAATTAATAAAAGCATATACATAAATATATGTGTGTGTATACATATACATGTATATGTGTATGTATGTGTATATATATATATATATATATATATATATATATATATATATATATATATGTTGTTTTTGTTTTTGTAATAGAAATAGTCTCTCTATATAGCCCTGGCTGTCTTGGAATTATCTATGTAGAACAGGCTGGCCCCAAAATGATAGAGCTCCACCTGTGTTTGCCTTCTAATGGCTAGGATTAAAGATCTGCATCACTATATCTAGCAGATAGATAAACAGACAGACAGACAGACACACAGACCAATGATATAGATATAAATATGGGAAACACATCAGTACAAAGTCATCATGATTCCTTCATTCCAATATGTATTTTAACATATCTGAAACCAAGGCATGTTATTCTTGATGGTATCTTCCTTTCAATCAAAGAATATATGAATACACACACACACACAAATATATATAACTTACAGAATTTTTAAATGAGGATGCATTGGACTCTGAGCACAATCAATTATTTTTCTCTCTTTCTTCCCTTTTCCCCCAATGCTGAGGATTGAACACAGGGTCATATATATATATACCTTAGGGACATTCTGTACTGGGCATGATAAAGTACATAGGAACTTTGTTACTATGTGGCATGTTAAGTTTTCATAGAGTTGCACATTAAAGGAGAAGCAAAACTCCCAAGGGAAGAGTAGAAAATGAGCAAAAAGACCAGGAGAAGAAAGAAGAAAGCAAAAGAACTGGCTGGGGTAATGGGAGAATCTAGGACCTAAATCTAGAGTCCGCTGTAAAAAGTGCATGTAAATGAATGTGAAAATATGCTTAGAGAAAGCTTACACCAAGCTAGGAAATGGAGAGAGATACAGTCATACCCAAATTCCAGTAAAATAAAAAAGACCAAGCTAGGAAATGCAACCAATGGCCAGAGAAAGAGAGAGAGAGAGAGTAGGCTTCATACTTGGAAAGATTCTACCCACAGGTGAGTGAGGCATAAGGAAGGCAGTAATCAGAACCTAGGATGTAGTCACAGAAAACACCCGGAGAGTCACTTTCTACTCACATGCTGGTGTGAGAGAAAACCATGCATACAATGAGCCAATCCCGGTAAGACACTTAGCGGTCTCCCATGACAGCTTTAGAAAGGTGGAGAAAGCTAGAATTGATGGTAACACAGCTGGGTGTAGACACAGCCAGATGAACCACAGCACCAAAAGAAGGCTGATTAATGGAAATGCCAACCTAACTAACTGCCCATCTCCTTGCATCCCAAATCACTCACTAATTCCTACATTAGCACCATGGTTATCTCCCTGAATCAGAGAACTGACCATCTTAGCAGGGCAGACCAAGACCCTTCAACATCAGCTCCCTTGCAAACCTTCCCAAGCTCAATGCTTGCCTAAGTGACTTTCACATGCCTATTGATGAAACTGTATTCTCCACTGCCAGGGAAATGGAGACAAAGGAGTTCTATGTGATCCATTTGCAAAATGACCTAGAATGTATGTGATCACAAAAAGATTTGGAGAACCGGGAATATTAAAGCTATGTTTCTATGTGTACAAGCAAGGTCACTCTCAAAACAAAAAAGCTCCCTTGGAAACAGAACTGAATATGGAATGGGTACTTAGGCTTTCAGCTCTCTAGTATAAGGTTTGTGTAGTCAGGCTAAACCTGGTAATAGTCCAATAAAGATTCCCCCTGGAAGTCAGAAAGCTTCAGATTACTTGAAGAGGATTTCTGAATATCTGTTTTTTAGGGGTGTGTGTGTGTGTGTGTGTGTGTGTGTGTGTGTGTGTGTGTGTGTGTGTGTTTGTGTGTGTGTGCACGCACCTGTGCATGCATGCTGGTCTCCCTCTGTTCAAATGTCTTTCTGTCACATGTCTGCCTATATGTCCATGTATGTAACTGTAGAGACCAGAGATTAACTCTGGGCATCCTCTTTGCTTCCACCTTACTTTGTGAGACAGGACCTCTCACTGGTCCCAGAACTCACCGTTTCACCTAGACAGTTCCACTTATCTCTGAGCTCCCAACACTGGGTCACAGGCATGGCTGTAATACTTGGGTTTTTATGAGTGTTTGTTGATCTGAATTCAGGTCCTCATGCTTGCACAGTGAACACTTTACTCACAGAGCCATCTTCCCAGCCCATTTTGGGGTTTTCTGAAATGGATTGCCTTCATGGGCAGCAGGGTAGAGGTGGCACTTAAGGACCTTCTAATGCTGCTGAACTACACTTCTACCAATGGCTGCTCTGCTGCTATAGGAGGTCTCTGCAGTTTGGATGCAGAAAGACCCCATCCTCAAAAGCCACTTAGACAAAAGAGCTTTCTATTCTGGTTAAAAGAATAAATAGCCTCAGAGAGGCAGCTACTATCTGTAATCCTTCAACAGCTAACTCAAGCTACTCAACCAACAGAGGAAACAGTGAACATTTCAGACATCGCACGACACCTTGCCAGCATTTGTAAAGAGAACTCTGGATTGCCAAGTGGGAGAAAATTCTTTCGCCAAAACATTTAGAGAAATGCCAAGATTGCAAACAGCATGTCAAGACTTAATGGATGGCTTTGCATTAGGCAGCATTAACTAACTCTGGCACATTTTCTGTCGGCCTCTTGGCTCGCAGGAAAGCAGCGTGCCACCTCTGCCATCACTCTTGGCTTCCTGCCTACTTCTAAGTCTTTAGCTTCTCAGAAACAAACGAGAGATTAGACAATGTAATAAAAAATTCATCCTGAGTCTAAGGGCCAAAGACATGAAGTAAGATAATATGTACATTCATGATGGCTCTGAAATGTGGAAGTGTCAGAGGCAGGGACCCAAGACCTTTCTTAATATCACTATTGCCATGCTCACAGCTGAAGTCTCCTGAGTCACAGAGTCTGTGTTTCACCTGATCTTTCAATGGCAGCCGTAGAGGACCTCAAGGGCAGCCACATGACTTCTTCAGCAAAACTAAAACTCAATAGGCCAAGAAAAAATGTTCCTTTTCCCTTAGAAAATTCTTGCTTTAGCGTAATTTTACCTCTTTTTATACTTTAAAAAATCTTATGTGTGTGTATGTTTTATGTACATGTATACACATGCACCATATGTCTTCAGTGTCCACAGCGGCCAAAAGAGGACTTTGAGAGCCTAAAGCTAGAGTTACAGATGGTTGCGAGTCATCGTGTGGGTGCCAGGAATCGGGAAAAGCAGCCACTGCTCTTACATGCTGACCTATCTCTCCGGCTCCTTACTCTGACCTCTTCTGCCACTTATCAAAGGCAGCTTCCTCAACAGAAATGGAAAAAAAGTAAAACATTGTGCATTGACATGCCCATACTGACCCATGCTGTCACCCCACACAGAAGACCTGTGACTCCTCCCATGCCTGACCCCTCTGAGGAAAGGACAGCAACAATCACTGTGCGTGGACCTTCTCCCTACTCACACCGTCGGAATGAACAGTTATTATGAGCCTGAGCTTACAAATGTGCAGCTCCAATCCTGAGACATGGAGCAACTTGACCAAAGGTTCTAGCATTAAAACTGGCGATGGAAGAAAGAGCGGAATTCAGGCCCTGGACTCACTCTGAATCAATCAGATCCTAAGTAGAAATAAAATGGGTGATAAATATAAAAGTAAGTAAACTGGTAAGCCTGTGAAGTTACATGAGGTTCACTCAGTACAGTCAGCATCTACACCGGACACAAGGGAAATCTCTTCACTATGCAAACAAGAGCCATGCACCTTCCATCTATAATGAGTGATCTGGTGTCAGATAACCATTCTCAAGCTAAAGACAAAAATTTCTGAAAATAGTCAGGTCAGACTGTCTGGCAGAGAGTTCCAAAACAAATTTAAAAAAAAAAAAGTCATGAGGTTTCTTTTTTTTTGGGGGGGGGGAAAATAGAGTAGCTAGATTATCAATTTTTATTCACATCATAATCTCTTTTCATTAATTATTTTTAAGCAGCTAAGATCACTTTAAGGGGAAAATTAATCAAAGTACCTGAAGCAGATTGCTGTTAGCTTACTGATATTCCAACGACCTCTTGGTATTCCCTATGAACGCCGTGTAATGGGTAACACATAATCCCTTGGAGAACAGCTAGCTTTGATGGCAATACACACTGTGTCGGGTACCACGCTCAGTGTTTTACCGCCATTATCTCACTATGACATGGACAACTGCATTAATGAACATCATACAGTTATGACAAAGCCCACTGCTTTGTAAGTTTTAACGTATCATAATAAAGTTGTGCAACTGCATAAATTCCAGCATCACAATGTAATACATAAGTGAAGAACTCGGCATTAACTCACGTCCTTCAAGCAGAATAAGCTCTTCTCTCGGCACGGTGTTTCTAAATTAGCTAACCTGGACATACTGACGCTCAACAGGCAATGCTAAGTGAGAGAGAATAGGACCAGGTACATCTGATAATTCTCTTCTCTTCTCCTAATGAATAATCAATTAGCACTGATGTAAAGGACACTTAGAAGTTCACGATGCCTCAGTCTCATGCAGCTAATCTTATCTTTAAATAAAGAAATCACGGTTTAAATTCATCATAATGGACTTTAGTGACGGTCAGTTTTATGTTTTTCCTTGGCTAGCCTATAATCTACCCTAGTTAATAAAACATTCACAATTTAAATATTGCTGTGAAGACATTATGTGAGTGCTTAGTATCTTCAGTCAGTTGACTCCATTATCTGATGGTCGCTGTGGGTCTGATGTCGTCAATCTTAAAGATGTAAGAACTTCCCAGACGAGGCTTTAGCCCGTGTCAGATGGGTCCTACTCCTGGCTAAACAACCCAAACGAGCAGGAACAATGCAGCTTTCTTTATCTGTCTCTTCCTCTTACCACTCACACTCAATCCATTGCCACTTCCTCTTCTCTCATTTCAATCCAGATTGCTTCCTTCCAACCCTCTAAAAGTACATCAACTCCTGACTCTGGTCATTGCTTACAGTCCCATTTCATTCTCCAATTAACTAGCAACACAGCTAGTCCTCATCTTGTCAAAATCCAGCTTGAATATCGGTGCTGTTTATGTCAACTTGACACAAACTAGAGTCATTTTCAAAGAGGACTGTCAATTGAAAAAAACAATCCCTACTGAATGGCCTACAACTATGCCTGCGGTGTACTGTCTAGGTTTATGATTGGTGTGGCAGGGCCCAGCTCACAGTCGGCAGGGCCATCTCTGGGGAGGTGCTCTTGGAAGGCAAGCTGATCAAGCCAAGAAGCGCAAGCCAGTAAGCAACACTCTACCATCGCCTTGACTTCAGCTCCTGCCTCCAGGTTACTGCCTTGTGTTCTTGTCATAACTTTGACAGTGACCTGAAAGTTGTAAGCAGAAATGAGCCTCTTCCTTTTCAAGTTGCTTTTGGTCATGGTGTCTTATCGAAGCAATAGAAGCTCCAACTAAGACTGCCTCTCTGCCTCTGGGGAAAGGAAACTATCTTACCGTTTCATGCATCCAAACACGTAACAAAATCTCAGACCCAAGAAATGTTGTGAAAATACTTGTGGAATAACTTGAATGTCTTAAAATTGTATGCTAGGGAAGTCAATATTCAAGAGCAAAGAGGGTGAAATATTCTTAACTGGGTAATATCTTAGGGGAAGGTAGTTATAACCAAAGTCATAAAAGTAAGGCTGTCATTCACTAGGTGTCTTGCTTTTGCCTTGGAATCTTAATTTCTACCAGTGAAGTCCAGGGAACGTTTCTAAAGAAAAAAAGAAAAAATAATTTGTTTTGCATGTCTTTGGGGGGACATTCTCAAGCTTCTTCAAGCTCTCCATCTCCATCCATCCCAGGAAAGCTCAGGTAATAACCCCGGGACAGAATCGAGCATCGTGGGCTTAAACTTTAATTCCTTCTGGTTTGGGTCCATTTCCTTTCCTTTTTATGAGCCATTTTTGCAGCCTCCATATGTTCCTGAAAGACAGGCTGCAGCAATCTCTGAGAGATGGCTCCTCCAAGAATACTCAGTTCTCAAGGAGGAAAGCGTTTCCAAGGACATTGTTCATGTGTTGTCACTCACAATGGGCTGCCGGGGATGGCTGCTACGTGACACAACAATGCTTTTTCTCCTGAAACGGCTTCTCTTTCACCTCTGGGGCCCAGTGTTTGCCTTTCAAAGTAGCTGCAAAGATGGGAAAGTGGAAAAACTAGAGGAGTGTAACTTGTTAAGTCACGATGCAATCCTAAGCACCGTTTAAAAGAAGCTAGTACCTCCTGGTGTCCAATCCAAACACGGCGGGGACAAGGCCACCTGCCCAGTATGTGCCAGGAAAAGTTTTTGCATCAGGCATAGCCAAGTCCTTGTGTGAAGTCACCCTGAAAATAAATCCTCCCAGCTCAGAGGGCCAAGGTACAATCAATGTGAAAGCATTACCCAGGGAGAGAGGAGACAGAGTTCAGCTGAAGCAGAGAAGGGAAGACAGGCACGAACTAGCAGAGGGAACAGTAACCATGAAAAGAGGCTCGAGTGTTTTGGAAGCTGAGACAAAGAGTAGGGACACCTGGGAGGGGCAGCGTGAGACAGTCTCTTGGTAGCTTAAACATAGTGTTCAGACTTCAAAGACTCTGTGGTAAATGTTTTTTTTCTCCCCAAATAATTTTCATTATAATCATGAGAAAGAATGCGAAATGTAGGAAGTTCTTTCTGTCAATCAATTAGGAAAACAACTGTTGCCCTAAGGTAGCTAAGCTTGGGCACTGGACTGCCTGAAACTGCAGAGTGAAGCAACGCCAGAGGGTCCTCATTCTTCAGGTGGTTTGCCAGGATGATAGGAGACAGCCAGCCCTTATGTTTTTATATGCTGGGTTTTGGTGCCAAGTAAGAGATTTTAGCAGGTACAGAAACAAAATGACCTTACTACACATAACAACGTTTAGTGATTGATTCAACAACAACAACAAACAACAGTGGCTTCAAGGATGAAAAGACATGCCTTCAGTCCTTTAACAGCCTTGGATGTTCGCAAAGACACTGTGTACCATGTCGCAAGGCAATGTGTTGGCATGACATATCACACCCATCTCTGCTGCCCTGTAAGCACATGTCTCCATTAGACCTGTCATCTTAGGAGTGCAGAGACAGCCTCATGTCACTCAAAATGGTCAGGAGCAGCCAAGGCCTCACCTGCAAATCAGGCTCAAAGGATCACACATGTTGACCACCTGAGTTGTGCTGTGTGCCTGGAGGTAGAAGCCACCAGTTTTGATGGCCAAAACTTGTCACGTTCATGCCACCCCAACTAATGAGGACAAGCTGAAGAAAGGGGCAACTAAGCTAAAGCTAAAGCACTTCTATGTGTGGTCCCAGAACTGAGAATGCTAAAGCAGTAAGTAAGATCCCAAGTTCAAGGCCAGCCTGAGCTACACAGTGGTACCCTGTCTCAAAACAAAGAAATAAACACACAAATCAAACAAAAACCCTAACATGAGCCAGACAATTCAAAAAGTGCTAGCAGGGTTCTTTGAAAGTCAGCTCAAACAGGAAAGTACAATATCTGGACTGAATCAGTGGTTTTCTAGAATACTGCAACCAATGTATTTTTCCCTCATTTTTAAAGACGTAATATCTTTGCCCCTCTGCTCAGTTCCTGGACCATCTCAGCTCACACCCATCCCATTATCAGCCTTCCTGTGTCTTCCCTATTTGCACTAATGTCACACCAGTTTCTCATGTGCTCACCTTCATCGGAATGCCAACCGAAGAGAGCAGAAAACACATCTCCTCCATGCGTTTGCTTCCATGGCGCTAACCAGTGTCCAGCACACAGTAGGTAACCAATAAATACTTACAACATGTGATAAAGGAAACTTTGGAGACCCTTGTAAAATGTCTACTTGAAAAGCTGCTTCATGAAGGTGCTGAGAAGGAAGTGGTTCTTCTGTGTGCCGGCTTCCTTAAGGACGGTTAGTCCATTTGCTGCTAGTGCTGGGGACTTGGGTTCAGTTCCAGCTCCCCACATGGTGGCTCAAAAACAACCTTAACTCCAGTCCAGTGTACCCAATATCCTTTTCTGACCTCCAAACCAGGAAAAGTGGTGCACTTACCAGGTAAAAGCATTTACACACGCAAACCAAAAATAAATCTAAGAATGAGAACAACATCAACCAAATAAAACCTATCTAATAACATCGCCACGGAATGTGTTTCAGGAGCAGGGCATGGGCAACAACTTTTACTATAGTTAAGACGCTGGGCCATCATCCCAGGGGTGGCAGCACATATTCTCCTGTAAAGACGAATGCAGTTCTTCTGATGGTATAAAGAACACACGCTCATTTTATTCACTGGTCTTTCCAACGAAAGACAATCTCCCTCAAGCCCCCCACCAACTCCCACAAGTATGGATTATTCTGAGCCCCAATCCACATACAGAAGCAGCAGCATACTTCAAACATGAAAGCACTATTGTGCTGGGCCAGGTTGCCATCGAAGCTGCCAGGCAACTTGTTCCAAGTAGCAATAGTTGTGGATATGTGTTAGAATTTGTGATGGTGTATAAGGATGTTTTCCATTAAAACATAAGCACTTCTTCTCGTCACTACTGTTCGTCGAACGCTTTTCTTTCAAGAGCATCTCCCACCATCTTTCTTGGAACTGATCTCCTCTCGGCTGAGGGGGATGGGATCCAGATGTGTCTTGCCAGCGTTCTGAGGTGTGAAGTTAGTCGCTTATCACTGTTTATCACCAATGGGACGATGCACAGATGTTCGTGAGCTGTTAAAAAGGCAACTCTGTACTGACTGAATATCATCCCTATAACAGAGTCCTCCTCACACACATCCACTATAGCAGTGTTACTAAAGCATGACAGAAGAGTTGGACTGGCTTATTATCCTAAGGCCAAACTGTGGTATGGGCTAATTCCTAATACTCTATTGATGATTTTTAACTGATTCCTTTAAAGGAACAAAGGACAAATAATGACAAGGAACTGTGGAATTTGGAGAGGACTTCAATGTACAAACCACCTGCCAAAGACCCCACCCCACAGACTAAGACCCCACCCCACAGATCAAAGCAGAAAACAAAGGATGGGGGAAAAAAGCTTCATTACCATTATGCTCCAAACTCCAATTTACAGGGAAGTATTATTTCCATCTATCTTCTCATGGTTCCAAGAACTACACAATGCAAAGTAAGCCATGGGCTCCCCCGTGACATTTATAGTTCGGGGAGATTCTGGAGAAAGATGGCGGCTTTTAACAGTCTAAAGAATTACCCATCTCACTTGAAGAAAACTGCATTAAGTAAACTGCCTGTGCACAGCCAGAATACAGACAGAACTCACTCTAAGTACGAAATATAAACGTAGGTAACTGCAATCGCTGGTGTTGAGGTCATGAAAGTGAACATCACTGACGTTCAGCCAATCAAAGGTCAATGTCTAACAAACATTAATAATTCGTAAAGTTTAGAATCTTTAAGCAAGTGCGGGTTGGATGAAGATTCACGTCACCTCTAACTCTCAGGCATTGCTTGTATTCATTTTTCTTTTAAAGTCCATTTTGACAACAGGCTAGGGTTGAAGAAAACCATGTTCCTGGTACTTCCAGGGTGAAAATGAAAAATTCTGATAAAACTCACAGCCTTGAGAAGAATTTCAAGTGGCTCATCTGCCCTAGTCTTCTCGTATTTCACTCGCGCATCGGGAAGAATTGAAGGACAGATTCTGTACCTTTTGCTCTGGAGGCTAAATTCTATTCCCAATGAATACCTTTTCTGGTGGCTTGAATGCTTGCCTACTCATTTTATCGGTGCGCCCCTGTTTCAAAGCATTCAAGAACTGCAGCGTACATCAGATGAACAAGTCTGGGTGCCTGCTGGCTGGTGAGATGTGGTGTATGTGTGTGTATGCTTGCTTGCTTTTTGCAAACAAGAGAAACTACTCTCTGTATGCAATAAGCCAAACTGTCTCTGCTCCCCTGGTCTTTTCCTTCTTCTTTCTTAAAACATCTTGAGAAATGTTTGGCTAAGATTCCAGGTCCATCTTATTTTCTGGTGGAACGGGTCACGTGCCAGGAAGGACCATATGCCTGTGGTCAGGGTACCACTCAGGAGCAACCTGCTTCTCCTTATATACATTATCTTACGGGTGTTTGTTACTGAACCCAATTTCCGAGCTGGGCCTCATAAAACTGGCTAAGACCAAAATAATGTCATTTAGCATCTAGGGGGAGGTTAAAGACAGGATTAGAGAGAGGCGGGCAGGCAGGGTATATTAAGCAAGTCCATGACTAACAGGGTGTGACAGCATAGAGTTTTATTCTTTTCAGCAAAACAATTCCCTATGGCTGGGACCATTACTCCACTGTGCCTTTATCACCTTGGAATTTTTATGGTTATTTTTGATGAATTCACATTTCTGTAAAGCCCTTTTTGAAATCATGCCAGTTTTCCAATTTTTAATTAAAGTCGTAAATAATCTTAATTCTGCCTTAAAAGGTTTATTGTTTCTTTTTTTTTTCTAAGTATTGATGCCAGGAAATACTTCAAATACCAAGTTCTGACATGAGTGAGCAATTAGGAGCTCTCTAAGGTCTAGTGACAACATTGTACCGTGTAAATGTATCGCACTGGGATATCGGCATTCGATTTAACAGCACGGAAGGGCTGATTTGGGGGTTTATCAGCAGCTGCCTCTCTTGGGAGTGACACAGCCTCTTTTTGTTAGATGAAGCAACATCATGTTAATTTCATGAATTACCTATCACAGACTTAGAAGGGGTTTTTGAAAAGTAAACACTGTACATTTGTTACTGAGGGCTGAGCCAAACGGTTAGAGGAAGTCAACCGAGTCCGATTTGCACAAAATAGAGCAGACCCCAAAGCAAAGCCATTAGAGAGGGAATACTCCCCTGCCCTGAAGTCCGAACTAAGGAAGGGCTGCGGTGTCTGACATGAGGACATCAGACTGCTCACAGGCCGCTGTTCTTCCCTGGACTGCCTACTCAGGCTGCAGGAGAACTATAAATACAGCCATACCTTACAGTCTCAATGCTTTCCTTTTTTGATTAGTGCTTCAATAAATATGCCTATAATCAAACCGACTCTCTCTTTATAGGAGGCTAACACACACCTTTATTCCACAGAGAAAGTATTTAACAATCTCTAGACAGCCTGTGTGCCTCCACACCTGTGAGCATCAGTACTGTTGTCTCTATAGGTGGTTAATACTCTTCCATGCTTGACAGTGGCTCGGTGAACCTTCAAGTGGCTCATCTTACTGATGATAAGCTTGGTGTTATTAGTAAAAGCCCACTTTATTAGAGACAACTTGGAGGTAGCAAATGGTCAGATTTAGAATGAAAGCCCTCTTTTGCTAAATAAATAATTTATTCCTTTGAGTTTTGTAAGCTACAGACAATGACAAAGCCAATAGACAACAACTCTGCTCAAGGATCCAATTGTGACAATGTGTTATTTTACGAGGAGGCATTGTTTATTCAGTTTTATTTACACTAAATAAAATTCCTCTGCCTTTCTAACATCAGATCATACCTAGCCCATGCCAAATGGTTCTGGGTAACAATATATTTTATGAAGAGATAAATTAAATCTATTTCTAGAGGGAAAGTATTTTAACTACTAATTTATAAGACTGGCTTTGTAAGTAGTTAAGTGTAACTGTCAAGTCCTTGCAGCAGAGTGGTTTGCTTTCTCAAAAGGAAGGCTTGGTTTAAGAACTTTCTGTCTATAAGCCCTCCACTGGCACTCAAGTTAGTATCTCCAAATAGAAAAACTTCAATGTAGGTATGTAGGTGTACACACACACACACACACAGAATTTCCTAACACCAATGTCAAATGCCAAAAAAACTATGAAAGAAAATGCACAATTTTGACAAAAAGACACAATGACCCAAATACCCTTGTACTAAAAACACCAAGTTAATGCAACTCACTTCTTCCAGGGACAAAGCATTCTACTAAATGTTCAAATATTTAAAAGCTTGGGTGCTGGAGACAGCTCAGTGGGTGAAGTAATTATTGTCTGAGCATGAGGACCAGAGGTCAGTCTGAGTGATAAGCCATCTGTGGTGGCACACACTTCTGAAGTCACTGTTTGAGAGGTGGTGTCAAAGCAACTGGACAGTTCCTGAGGAACAACAGCCACGGTGACTTCGGGCCTCTACCTATAGGTGTGTATACATGTGTGTCCACCCACACAAGAATATGCATATGCGCCCACACCCTCACATTCCCACAAAAAAGGTCAGTTATGAAATTACTTAAAGGACAGTAAATCCCCTGTCTCAAATGTTTGGAAAGCCAGCCGGGCCAGCCAGTTGAGAAATTCACAAAGCCAAATTAACACAGGATGCCTGGATGACCTTAGACATTTATTCTAAGCCTATAACACTGTAATATTTGCAGATTTTGAAAGCTGCATTAATCTCTCACTGCTGTCAAGGCCAATTTAAGTTCAGTATCTTGTCCCCTCTACCCATGATTTCATGCATAGTACCAATCAGCTAGCTTCCCTCAAGCCAACCATGGGGAATGGTCTCTCGATCCAAGAGGGTCACCCAAGTTCTTCATTAGAGTGGAAATTATTTGAGCTAGCTAGTACTTTTATGAAAAAGTGTTTCTCTCCAGAAAGAGCTTCCAGAAATTTCCATAAAAGCTTTTTGTTATTAACATTTCCTGGGGTTGGTGGCTGGCATTAATTTTCTCCAATTCTCATATACAAGCTTCCACAGAGATTTTTACATGACTGTATTAGTTGTGCCAAGTACAGCCTTGCCTCAGGGAAGACCTCTCTGTCCTCAGTATCCAGCACAGGACATCTTCAAACTCAAAAGATTTCCATGCCACACAGAAACTCTGTACACTGCAAGGATAATTCAAACATGCTTTTCCCAGCTGGAAAAAAAACTCCCTTTGAAATTTACCTTTTTCCTTGCTTGCTGCTCTCGGGAAGAATGTGCCTTCACGTGCTTTCTGAGGGAGCTTGGGTCTGTGTAGCGCTTTGTACATCCTGGAATTTGACAAGCATAAGGTTTCTGAACGAGAAAGAAAAAGAAAAGAGCGAGCTGTGGTTAAACTGTAAAGGGATTAGGGTCGGGCTTTCTTCAGACTGCTCAGAGCAGGAACTGTTACTGAATGGCACATGTCAAGTGCTGGGAAATACTTATGCATTTTAATTAGAACACCCCGGAATTCTGTGTCATAAAGATGAGAAGGGTAAACTTTACAAATGCCCCACAGAGATGCCCTATCCTTGCCTTTTTGAAAAAAAAAAAAATAGATTACCTTACATTGCGGTGAAACCATAAAAATCTTTTGTGGAATTTTTTTTAAAGGTAATACTTACATACTTACAATTATGTTTCCCTGAGAAAATCTTTGGTACTGTCAGAAATAGTAAACAGACTCTTTAAGGGTTCAGGTAAAGAAGCTGTAGAAAAGTCCAGAAAAGACTGGGTACGGTTCAGAGGGTAGGTACCTGATTCAGAAAGAGAGGGAAAGAATGAAGAAGGAAAAATTAGTGTAAAGCGAGCAAGAAACAGTACGTCTCAAACAACAGATGAATTGACGCTCAGCCAGAGGAATAGTAATATTAGTAGTCACGGAGGAGTGAAGTCTGAGGGGTGTGAGTGAGCAGACGGCTGAGGGACAAGGATGCAAATGTGTCCATCCCAGTTCCCTGTGGCAGCAGAGGGCATGAGGGATGTGAACATGTGAGGGATGCTCCCAAGTGCTTGGCACCTAAGTAGAAGTGAACGCAAGACCTACAGGGGAGGGAGACACCAACTCAAATCCATTCTGACACCAACACTTTCACCGAGTACTGATAAAAGTTCTTGATAAGAACTTTGGAGACAATGACTTGGGTGGCAAGCTAAACCAAAATCTCCCAACTATTCCAAAAACTTCAAAACGCAAAACCAAAACAGGAGCAATTGTATACATGAGATGGATTATCATCTGCCATGAGCACAGAGACCTTGGTCAGTACAGTATGAGAAAGATTTGGATTCTTCTCTTGATGGCTCTGGAAGCCTGCTATGCCAGACAAGAGTGTGGCATGGCTACCCTTCCTCTGTCAGACTCGAGTTTTCCTGTGCTTATCATCATCTGAGGAGACACATGGATGTTCTGACATGCTTACTGGAAATGATGGTTAGAATTCACTAACATTTGGTCATTTTTGTTCACTTCAAGAACAAGATAGAATCATGGTATATCCTTTCATTTGAAACCCCCAACTTGAATATTGGATGCAATTACTCATTGACTGTTCTTGGCTGATTCTGATCGATTGGATTACCTAAGATTATGAAAGATTCATGGAAGTGTGATCATTTGTAAGGCAAAATTGTCTTGAGAAATTGTTCCAGCTAACTAATTCCCTGTAGTTTCAGAGCTTCCAGAATGTGCTGTGAACTGTATTAAATTCTAAGAAATTTAACACTAAATGTTGGAAGAAGAGCAACAAGGCCCTTACTCCTCCTTTTTAAAAAGTGAGTGGGTGTTGGCGAAAGCCACTAGCTAAGGAGCTTCCATTGGGGTAACACAGACTTTGTTTTAACCTTGGAATCTTTTCTGGGTTCACCCGGCTTTCTTGAACTAGCTATCTCTACTCTGCATTCAGCTTGGAGCAGCAAGCAGCCAGTATCCATCCTTAGTAGTTTGACCATGAACACACACACTCGTGTCTCTGACCATCAGTATGCTTCAGGGAAGAAAGTTTATGGACACTGATGTGCTCTGAACATCTATGCTACTTTAAATGGGGCTGGGAATTCCATTTTCCATTTGATTTGAGGTACTCTTGGAGAAAGCTTGACTATAACCAGTCCTCACAACTGGTCTTGAGCCCTCCCTCTTGTGTCTGCCATCTTGGACCAGGATGCCCAAACAGCTCTCAGGCTCTGGTGTGAATAGTCTTGGTATCCCCATCATTCTATCTCTGATTATTCAAGCCTAAAATGGCATGCTACATGCCCTCAGAAAAGGTATTTCATTATTTTCCAGCTGTCCTGACTAATTACTTCCCTTGTTTAGATTTAGGATGTTAATAGAGAAATTGTATTAATAAAAAATTAATTGTATTAATAAAAAAGACAGTTTTCATGGTATGAATGGTCACACTTCCATGATATGGTTCAGTGACAAATTGGAAAATATGCTGGATAAGATCAAGACCATTTTTGATACAACAAAATCAGACACTTTAACATAATTTTTCCTTATTTTTATATGTTGAAAATCTTAGCACTTTTCATGTATTTATTTAACATTCTACTCTAGTAGTCCTGAACAGATCAATAAAT
The DNA here is from genome assembly GCF_000001635.26 of Mus musculus. NCBI lineage: Eukaryota > Metazoa > Chordata > Mammalia > Rodentia > Muridae > Mus > Mus musculus. Next base: position 28,356,591 of record NC_000085.6, read on the forward strand.
TCAACTTGGCTCAAGCAGAAAAGGGCTGTTTCTTTTCCCATATTTTGCTAACTAGGTTTCCTGTATTTACCAGACAAACCATCACACTTATACATATATTAGGAGATAATTCTGTTTAGAAAGGTTATATGACATATAAAGCTAAAATGACTTCAACAAATATGACTAATAGAGACTAATATAAAAAAGGTAATAAATATGTCAACTATAACATCAGAAGAATCTTAAATATGTATGAGAAGGTGTGTGGAAATAATAGTATCTTTTCAAAATTCAAACTCGGGTGTAGTTTAATAATAGACATCAGAACGTTAACACTGAGAAAGCACTGTCATGAATACATTATTTTCAAGAACGTGGGATAAGAGATCCACGATGTGTATAATGCATTTATCCCAACGGCTTTGTTAAGTGAAGTGAAATCACACAGCATCTACCTGGCCTCCTCTAAAGAAAATGGCTTCAAAGCTCACGGATGCAAAGGAGTGTTATCAACATAATGGGAGGAAATAAAAAGACAAAAGTTATATAGGCAGCATTTGCAAGGAGCAAAATGTAGCAGCATTAAGGGAGTTAGGGTGTGAAAATAAAACTCAATTGTTCTCATCAGGTTGATATAAAGGGATGTGTGACTGTTAACACAGACACCGCACGTATGAAATGAACTCGGGGAAAGATCTGCTCTGTCTTCTTAGATGAATTACAGGTGAAAATAACAGATGGTTTCTAAAGCAAAACCCCGGGCTCATGCTCAACACCGTGCTGGCTGAAAAGCGAGGTCCAGAGGAAAAGAACAGGGTCAACGCATAAACACTGTACTTCATATTCTTTCCAGCTGCATACATTGTCTATTTTGGTACAGCTTGATATATTGATAATCGCTTTAATTATCTCTAGCGGCCATTCTGTGTGCTAAGACCTACTGCAAGCCCCTGAGCTGCTTCTGCTTTCTACAGAGTAGGGATTAAGTACTATCCCTTAGTCCTAGAAAGTTCTGATACATAGCATAATTCACAAATAAAAAATAAAACAGCCACACACGTCAGCCCTGTGAACACTTCACTGCGTTTTGCTGCTTTGCTTGGCACTGCCCTCTGTGACCTTAAGACCAGCAAGCGAACACCTGCTCCATCCTACCATCAGAGGGGCCCTTTGGCACCCAGCTGAGGCTGAAAGGTGGCCAGCCCCTGCCATCCTTACAGTGTCAAGATGTGTCCTCTGGTGCTTGGCACGGTCACTGGAATTGCTGAAGGCCTTTTGGCAGCCCGGATGCTGGCACAAGTATGGCTTCTCACCCGTGTGGCTCCGCAAGTGAATCTTGAGGTTCTCGAGCCTGGAAAAGGCCTTCTTGCAGCCTTCGAACTGCAAAAAGAAAACAAGGTTTAGTTATTGAGTAGGACCCAAATGCCTGAGATGAGGGAAGAAAAACAACCGTTAGTTTATACTTAGCTAACAGTAAGATGAAATTAAATCCAAACAGTAACAAATATTGCTTCTAAAAATACCCATATGTTTATGTGAATTGCATCTTTCCCACAGCACATACATGCCACGTTCCATACCAGATTTTGGTCTTAAACTCGTTTCTGTGATTACTTATGTCAGAGAATATTCACTGTGAGCCATCTGGCTCAATCAATAGAAACATAGTAGTGTGTATCTTGAAGAGTTATTAAAAAATTAACACCCTTTGCTCTTTCAAAATTGGTCTACATAGAAGAGCCCAGGAAGGAAGTTTTCAACAACAATAACAACAACAAAAACTAACAAGAAAAATTAAAGTGATCTATGACAGAAAAAGAAGGCAAGAAAGGTCTAAGAATATAGGATGGGAAATGCAGGTGCCCACTAGATACAGTCCATCAGTTATGTCCTTAAATGTTTGCCTAGGTTTACAACTTTCAAATGAGTGGCCAGTGTCAACATGTAGGGTAATGCCAAGCTGAGTAGTGTTCAAAATGCTATTTTAACAGTAACTAGGAGACAAGAGAATTCACTTAATGTTAATCAATTTTAAGTAAACTACTACTTGTTATTATTAAGTTTATTATTGTTGTTTATTTTAAAAATTTGCATTACCTAGCTATAAATAAGAGAAAGATAAAAGGTTATTTAAAAATTTATGTTTGTTGTTTGTTAATAACACCATTAATTTAAATGACTTCTTTGGAGGAAAGTTGTTAGCTATTACTATAGGTCAAAGTGATGCTAACATTCAAAGTGACAGTAAGAAAATATATCATCGGAAAAGCCTGTAAGTGATAAGGTTGTTTGTTTGTTTGTTTGGGTTTTTTGAGGGATGTAGTGGGAATGGGGCAGATAGATATTGGTAAAAGTGGGACAGACAGTATGACAAGGGCTATTTCCACTCAAAAATAGTCAACATTGCTTACGTGCTGCAAGGACCTCATGAAATGCCCTGGTTCCTTCGCTGATGAGAGCTCTGTTTGGGAAGGTTCAGTAGTTGGAAATTTCACCCTTAGGTAAGGGATGAACTAAGTAGAGAGAATAGTCGACTATGTCACAACACCCCATCTATTTAAGTTGATCACATTCTGCATGCTGGAGTATTTTAAGAAATTTATGAAAGTTGCACTTATTTTTGATTGAGAGTTATACATGTCTCACAGACATATGTTAGTTTATTTCAATTTCGATATTTTTCTTAAAATAATTTTCGGTGTTTTCCTGATTTCTATTTCACATAAAAAAATTAAATTTAGCCTGAACGAAGAAAGAATGCTGACAAAGCTGACGACTTCTTCACAGCCAAGTGTAGCCTGGGGGAGGGGGGGGTGCAGGGGGTGGTTTCTGGAATTTATGGGGCCTTATTTCTGCAAATTTTCAAATTGATCTCAAGTTTAAGGATCAAAGAGTTCTAAATTAACTCCTAATTCATAGCTAAGAGGTCTCTGCCAAGCAAACGTCTGCTTTTAAGGTTCACTCTGAATGAAGAATCAGAGAAAAGTCTTGGAGCCCAGTTTATTTTGCTTGGAATCACCTGGCAGAGTGCACTTAGGTCTGAAACCAGCTTGTGGTTTTGGCCATGCTGAGCCTGTAGTCTCATTCCTAGCAAGGCTCTTTTGTAGGGCAGATGTCTCTCTGGGGCTAATTCCAGTGAGATATACCCAGAATTAGGTGGCCTCCAATCTCTCAACCCTTCTACAGTCACCTAACCCCTTACAGAGAAAGCTACATTGTTTTGGCATCAACGTGAGAGTGGAGACCAGTGACAGCTTAATTAACAGGCTTTCTATGGGTGCCAGATACACACAACACTTCCCCCCATGTCATGAGAAACCCAGTTATGTGCTGGTGTGATTCAAACTGTCCATGTGCTCACATATGAGTTACATGAGGCTAACAATTCCTCATCCTTTCTATTCAATGTCCACTTAAATGTCTGCTTAGAATTGAACTGATTGCTATTATTAATACAACCAATATGAAGGAGGAGGAGGAGGAGGCGGAGGAGGAGGAGGAGGAGGAGGAGGAGGAGGAGGAGGAGAAGCAGCAGCCACCACCACCAAACGAGGAAGGAAGTAAGGAAGGAAGGAAGGAAGGAAGGAAGGAAGGAAGGAAGGTCGGTCGGTCTGTGGTCGGTCGGTCAGTCGGTCTGGCATTCCAGTGAGGACCAGAATACCCTAACTACACGAAGAAGCAAATTGAAAGACAACGTGTGACAGCCAAAAGACAATCTGGAAAATAATGAAAATCTAGATGCTATCAGAGGTTCTCTCTGTAACAAGGGTGGTCAGAAAAGCATAGCAGTATCTTCAGGGAAAATGATTAAAGACAGGGTGTGAGCTCACTGAAGTGTTTAGACAGTACTGGCTGCCTTCAGAATGCAGTTTCATGGATGAAGGAGCTCCTAACAGACAACAACCACTCACTCTTTGCAAAAACATCTTTGGAGAATCTATAGACCCAAGTCCTCAAAGACTGGCAGATGACAGGGTAGAGGGTCTAATGCCCAATGGGTCAGAGTCACCTGAGTGAACTTTTCAGGAGTGTCTTAAGAGGAAGGAGTTGCGGTGCTATTTGCTTCTCTAATAGCATCTGGATGGGACTTGAAAGCGAACAATTTTATAATGAAGTGTTATCATCCATTATGGGAATAACCCTGTAATTCACTACAGGACTTTCCTCTCCCTCGGGCAGTTTCATCCCTACGTTCGCAAGTTCAATTAAAGGCAAATGCTTTAAAAAATAAGCTATCATTCATGCAGGATAACAAGAAATAACGTCCCAAAGAGCTACAAGTGGATTCTTAGAGAGTTTGGGAAAATAGTTGCCTCTTGATCTTATGATCTTTCCTGACTTTTACAGAGCTATTCAAGGCGCTGAACTTTGTAGATGAAACACCTGGGTATAGGGAGTCAGAAGCATTAGGGATATTTCCTGGATTTGAGTCACAGGTTTTCTCAGGGTGACTCCCACAGTTCAAGATACACCCAGAGAGCTAAGATATACAGTGTCAACGGGTTGCTCTTTACCCCTGATATGGTTCAATGCTTGCAAAACCTCAATGCTCTGCTTCGTGTCCTCTCCTTCCTGAATTGGCTCTGAAGTCATAAAGCCAAAGACTAATAACTCATAACTGAATCACAGGTCCTGATCTGTCCTAAACTCAAAAGCAAATATAATTCAGGAAGATGAAGAAAACCAAATCACGGTCACACTTAAGAGTTCAAAGGGGGAAGAAGAGGAATAAACCAAGATTTTAATAAGAGAGGAAAAGAAAAATGGAGCAATAGCAGGCTTGGAAGAAGGGACATGGGATCTGGAGAACAGTTAGTCCATGCTAAATAGTTTCTCTTTGTTATTAATTTGATCTAAATAGCATCTGCCCCCTGAACAAACGCTATAAGCATGATCCACAGCTGCTAGGAGGTAAACATGAAGAAAACTCAAGGTTTATTCATTTAAAGATGATGAGAGCTGAAGATGGTCTGCACGGCTGGGCTGGTTACACACAGAGGAGGATACACACTAGCAGGTTACACACTGGGACAGTTACACTCTGAGCAGAGGCCTTCAGAGATATGATGCCCAGACCAGAATCAGTATCCTGAGGGTAACTGCCGAAAGGATGGATTTTCTGACCCAAACCCAGAACCTAAACTTTAGGGCTAGGGCCGGTCTATACGAGTGGGAACCAGTGCTCTGGCTATGGTACCATTCCCCATTTCCTTACGTAAATCAAATGACAGAAAGTGTTTTCAGAATTCACCATTTCTACTTCAGGCTCAGTCATCTGAACCTGTACAGCATCAGCTACCCTAGGACTTAAAAGGAGCATCACCTGTGCAAGGTAGGGTAGGGTAAGCATCCCTCACAAGCAAACGAGACAAAACTCCCAGAATGCTAAGCTCTCACTAGAGATTCTCAAAACTCACAGCTTTCAAATCTGCTACCAGGCAGATAGATGTCTGGTTCTAAGACAGGCATGCCGATCAGCTCTTTTCATGGCCTCCTGACCAGTAAATACCCTACATTGTACTGCTGACGACAGTCTCCAGTTGAGAAAAGGCACTGGGAGAGAAGCGACATTACCCATCTCTATGTTTCAGTGAAATTGCAGACGTGTAGGAGAACAGTGCATGAAACTCTCCCCGAAACAGAACTTTAAATCTCATAGGGCCTTGAAAATACTTCATAGTGTGACGCCTCATTCTAAGAAAAATCTCTTTAATGCTGGTTTTAAGTAACAATCTTTAATTAGACATTTTCAAGATCCCTCGGACCTACAGAACCCCAGCTTGCATCGCTTCGCCAATTTAGAAAATTATTTCATATTTAAAGAATCAGACCGGACTGCAATCATCATCAATATATATTGGCTTGATTACGGATTGTTGACATTCTGCAACATTCAGATGACCTTTGAAATATTACTTTCTGTTTCTATTAGAAGCTTTTGTGTAAGGTTCTAGAAAATGAAAGGCTCATTAGACGCGATTAAAATGGGATTTATTCCATATGTGTAACCAATAATCAAGTCGAATATTATCCCCTTCTCTAATCAGCTACTTAGAGTGCCAAGAAGGACAAGTTTGTATTCAAAGCAGTAATGACAGCGAGCCTTCTTTATCAGGTTTCTATACCATTGCTAATATCAACAAAACCAAAACAGAAAGAAGTCTATGACGGTGGAAAACTTTTTTAAAATATACATTTGATTTCAATTAAGGCTTGGTGTTTATGACCCTCGGAGGAACACACTTTTACAATTCCACCAGTCAAGACCAATTAATCCCATTAGTGTTGGCTGCCACTGGGCTGTGCAGTAAGGACTGACTGATGCATTCGGTACTAGTCTGTATCTCAGCACACCACCCCCAAACAATAGGGACGAGAGGCTCCCATGGAAAACTCAGCAAGCATTTCTGATGCCCTGGCTACAGTCATGGTGACTTCCATCGTCAGTCTAGGAGGTCAAGTCCCCTTGGATTAATTGCTTCCTTCAAAGGGTGTAAGATTTCTTTTGTGACTCTGAAAGGGTCCAAGGAAGTGAAGCAGTCCAGCTTACACAACTGAGAGACGTTGAGAACTCTGATGAATATACTCAGCTAACGGTTTACTTCCAGGGAACCTTCCCATCTCGATGTGCACGTGAGTCACACGGAGGTCTTAAGATGTAGGTCCCAATGCCTTAGGTCTTCCAGAGGAGAGTGAACACCTCTGTGTCTGTCTCCAGGTGACGCCAGAAGATGACCAACGCTCAGAGATTACACTTGGAGATGCAAGGTCCTGGGACACTTCATGATCCTTATCGTTAAAGTGCAGAGTGTGGTATAGTTTGGAAAAGGGGAAACAAACATTAGCACTAAAGAAAAGAATCACTAGAATGAACCAAAAAGAGTCATCTATTTTCTTCGAACACAAAACAGTACAGCCTAACTTTAAATAATGAAACAAGAGGAAGAAGAAAAATCCGTTTAAAACAAAACGGATGCAGATCCCAACAGAAAGACTGCGGAAGCAACACTGGACTCACCAGGGTTGAATTCCCTTCCGTGAATCTCCATCTGGGGATACTCTAACTCTGTGTCATTCCACTCAGTTTCTGTTCCCAGGCTATTCTAAATAGCACTGAATGCTTCAGCAAATCTTAATGTTTACCACATCAGTCTACAGGAAGACCATGTCTGACTCGCCAAGCGACACTGACTTCCTCTCTGCTCCCTGTTCCGTTCAGCTTGGTAAACGGGCAAGGATGAAGAGGCCACATCTCTGCATATTTTTACTCCTATTTACAGCTCTGTCACCCTTGTGTTCCTAGCGCCATACTCATGGATGTCTGTCTTACCGTCCAGCTTCTAAGAGGGAATAACCGATTTTGTATTTTGAAGTTTCAGTAGCCAATGACAACTGCCTTGGCTCCAAAGTTACTTAGACTGAACTCCCAAAGGGTCCTGGTATCTAAAGAGACCTGTGCTTGCTTGTCTATGACAACCCTTAAGATCTGATTGCTCTTGGGTCTGGTTAAGGACAGCAGAAAGAAAAAAAAAAAAACAGGTATATGGTATTGGTCTCAGAAAGTCTCGGATTCGGGATGTGCCTCTCATCCAGCATCCTTAAATGGCCTATGGTTCTCATTTATCCAGATTTTCTGGAACTATTAAAAACGTTGCAGAACTAACATAAAATCCATTCAGTAATGTTTTCCAAAACAGTCCTAGGCTCCAGTTGTCGTTCTTTCCCTGTTATTCTGCTGTGCAAAATGAATCCATTAACCAGCTCAGAAATCCTTTCCTGCCTTGCTGTACTTGTTTCTTGATCAGTAAATCTGTGTAAAGCCAAGGTCACCTGCACGGGTACACATACATGATCTTTACTGGTTCTAGGCGATTCATTGCTCTTGACCACTTTGGGCTGTAGGTCACGGCTGATCTTAAGAGGGGACTCTAAATGACGAGGAACTGAAAGAAGTAAAATGAAGCTGGGGGATGATTCGACAGAGGCTGTGTGACAATGTGGGGGACACTATGCTACTTCTGTGCCAACAACTGAACCATACTGAACTCTTATGGAAATTATCAAGTGTCTGGTTTGTAACAATGGAACCGTGGGCATTATCTCCACAGCTACAAAAGGAGTCTGTCAAAGCAGAAGACAGCTGTGTAAAGTGGATGCAGAGGCTCTTTTCAGATACTCAAATATAAGCAGTCTGATATACCCATAAGATAAATGTGTATATTACCATGTTATATCAATACAATGTAATAAAATTCCAACTTTGAGAAAGTCACTATTCCTTTGACCAAGTAAACAATAAAACACTGCTTGTGTGGAGATTCTGTTGCTAGCTGCCATTGACTTCAGGCAATCTGTGACTGCCCACAAGAGCATATATTCTTCAGGGGCTGGCAAGATCACAAGAAATGCATATTGGATATATGCCAGCATAACAAACATATGTCTATGGGTTTGAAAAGAATTGTGTATAAAATCACTTAAAAGCAATTAATTATTTAATTTTCTACGTAGGCACTTGGTAAGTATCACTTAGCTGGGTATAATTTTGACTTTTGATGTATGCACACTCATTTGTATTACATGAAGTCACAAAATTATGTTTAGGCAACCTCCAGGCACCCAGCTTTTTCTTCCCTCCATGCACTCACAGACACCATTACTGGCTTGAAATTCAGAGTCTCCTAGCATTGTACTGATACATGCATATGTGAGACTCTGTGTGTGTTGGTGGCTCCATTTGGCCTGCTCTCTACCCATGGCATCAGGCATGATGCTTCTGTGAAATATATAAAAGGTAAACAAATAAAAAAGCAACAGTCCAATGGTCTGCCTCTCTGTGGTAAAGGTGCTTTCCAACTTTAACATAAAAGTCAGTAGTGACCAATTCCTGCTCCCTACATAAGCCTGGCCTTACTGGGCTTCTGATCGCCCAGCATTTCCCAGCATTTCCCTAGACTCTGGGTGGTACAGGGGAAACATCAGGCTCAAGCCTGCCTTACCAATGCTTCTAGTATATTCCATGAGATTGGCATAAGCCAAGCCAGCTTTAACACTTTCTTGTGATTTTCTGTGTACCAAAGATCACAGCTGAACAACAGCAATGTACTTTAGGCAAGAAATACTGAATTTTCTCTGAATGTCTGCCTCAGAAATACATTTTGAACATTTATTTAGAGGACAGATAAGGATGGATGAAATAAGAAAGAACTAATAAAAATGAAAAGATCAATGGAAAAAAGCAAGAGGGGAGAAGGAGGAGGAGGAGGGGGAGGGAGGGACAGACAGACAAACAGACAGACTCTGCAGGTCAAAGAAAGGAATGGGGCCAGGGATGCAATAGAGGCCTAAACCTTAACATTTGGTCCAAAGGCCCTTTCCTGATTCCCTAAACCCACACCCATGCCTGGGTCTAGTGTGGCCCAGCTACCCAACCCTCACTGAACCCTAAGTCCCTTTTGCCTGCTGCTTTTTTCCTGTGCAGCGCCCTCTGCTGGTAGAGCCACGGAGCCACATCCTTTCCGAGGCTCTTCATTGGGCTTGCCCCACACATGACCACCACACTGCTTCCTTCCAGCTGCACACAGAGGCACACTAATTGGATTGTTTGTTCCTCTCATTGGGCTGTGCGCTTTATGAGGACAGGGAACCCAGTCTTGCTAATCTTTTTATCGCCCACGCTAGGTACAGGGCTTGGCGTATACTCAAAGTGATCACATTATTTGCTAAATAAATGTTAAATGAAATGGAGACTGAACCCTTATAAGAAAGCATATTGATTTCCTAGACTTCCTTGTGTAGTGAACCCATTAGGGCCTTTTAATTAGGGAGAAAGCTAGTTACTACTTACAATGACATCAAAAGCCAACCTCTTAGAAGCTATAAAATACACTTATGAGGTCTAAATATTGGATTTTAATGTTCTATAGAACTACTGCAAAATGTATATTTAATTAAATGAATTATCTATCCACGTGGAGAAAACACTAATTACAACACATGGTTCTATTTGATGGCATGTGTGCGAATGCTGGATTGAGCCCTTTAGTCATATGCTGAGAAACTCTCAGCAACACTGGTGAAGTGAACTGACTGTTTTCTTACCACACCCTTCCCCAAATTTGAACTAAGCACACACTAACACATTGGAAACATGTTATTATCAATAATTCAAGGCATATAAATGTATGCCTTCCTCATGCATAAAGGAAAAGAAACTGCTCTAAATTGCCCTTTTAAAACCAAGCTAATATGCTCTACAATATGCCAGGAAACAGCCACTCATCAGTTTCTCATGAAGAAAAATGCTTTAGGACTTTGCCCTGAATTGCCTTGACTCAAGAATTCCTAATGAGCAGGTCCAACAATTTCCCATGATGCCATGCCTCTGTCAACCATTCTCCAACCATCCTCTCTAAATGGGAGACAGCAGTTCAGACCTAAGGTTGCAGGTCCTAACCACATAATAGCTGGGGATACTGTGTTTGGGTAAAATGTTTGTCACAAGGCCTTCATGCCAGCATTCTCACTGTCAGTGGACCTGGCTATCCAGTAATTAATAGTTTTTGACGGTAATGATGAGAGATCTCACTGCTTGGCTTCAGCTTCATTAAGAATTGGCATGCTTGGCACAACGGCGTGAAGCAATATATTTATTTAGTACGGTGTTTTCCAAAATGATTGCTGAATTCTGTCAACTCTTGACTGAGAAACTGTCTGTGGGTTCAACCAGAATGTATGCTAACATACATTCGGCAACACAAGCCTCTGAGACAAACTGTTTAAGTCAATTTGCTTATCATATAGGCACATCGGTGCAAATATGTGCATATGTACTTGTGGATATAGTCATGGCACACACTGAAACGCTTGTAACACATATTCTACAGACTCTGCAATAAATGGTGTATGTGTGTCTGTGTGTGTGTGTGTGCATGCACACGTGTACTCGCAGGGTTACAGAAGCAAGCACAAAATTGCCAAGAAAGAAGAGGAAATTCACACACGGAGAGAAGAGAATAATTTACCATAAATTGGCCCACACTAAGTGTATTCCAAAAAAACAGAGTGCAATATGCCAAATTTTTAATGGTTCTTGCTATTCCAGATCTGCTCCTGACAAGCTTTGGAAGAGATGCAAGTGGGCAGGAAAGATGGGATTAAAAAATTATGTCTTAAGCCTTTTTACTTTCAAATGCAAACTCTCCACCATTATGATGGGAGGAGGGAAGACCAGAAAGGCAGGGAAGTTTGCCTGACATCGCTTTTCTACAAGAAAAAAAAAGTCATCGATTTCCGTTACGTATTGCTTCAACAGACATCCCCTAATCTCTTATAAAAGCCACTTATTACTAGTCACTTCAAAGGAAACAGACACAGAAAGGATGGCCTCAGAATCCTGCCTTGGTCCTGATGGCAAAGGAATGACAAAGGATGACAAAGGGAAACTCAAGAGTGATGTGGATGTGCACGTGCACACATGTGGCTCTGCCTGGTGGCTCCACAGTACTGGGATGGGGACCCTTGTGACAATCCAGACTGGCTCATGAAAACCTGTTACTCAGTTGCCTCCCAGTGTGTAAACCCCCCCCCCCCCCCCATGGTTCATTCGAGGCTGACTGGCACATGACATACAAAAACCTTTCCAAGTCTCCTACCTGAGGTGATTTTAAATGTTTATTTAAAATCAGAAAGAGGAGGACGTCACCCAGTATCTGAAGCTTTCCTTTCTGAAGCTTTCCTTTCTCGGTCATAGAGGGAATTGCTATCACATTCTGTCCCTTCCCTCTTTTAGACTTGGCTTATTCATGTGTAAAAAAAAACAATCAACCAAACAAAAACACTATCCCTGGCCCTATTAACTCCTCTCAGCAATGACCTCTGGGGTATTGAGCCTGTGCTATTACTCAATCACTGCTATGCGTGCAACAAAGTCTGATCCCTACAATTCTGAGGTAGAAATAAGGACCCTAACCTTCTAGGCTATGGCACTTAAAGTGTCTCCCACTTCTTCCCCGTGGAACTGAGTCCACTTATCATCAGAGTTACGTAAAATCCGGCCCCAGATTGTCAAGTCTGAGATGTACGGAACCATCCCAATACTTAAGATGCTTTGCATTCATTCGGTAAGAATACACAGCTGGTCACGTAGGGCATCGATTGCTGCGTTCAAGTAATGCTACCCTTGTTTCTCAGCCTTCCAAAACATAAAAGGAGTACAGTGAGTTATTTTTGAGGTGCTTTCTCCTCTGTTAGTTTATTTCATTGCCAGTTTTGACTGTGGCCTTCTCCACAAGAACCCGGCATGAAAGTACTTAACCCATCAGTGTTGCGTGGTACAGCATCTTCATCATCGATTGTGCAGCTCAGTTATCTGGCATTTATTTATTGTACTTATTTAAGTAAGGATGTATATCAGTTACTTTTCTGTTACTATAATAAGACACCCTAGAGAACAAAGGGCTTATTTTGGCTAAAAGCTGTGAAGTGGGAGTCCACAATGACCAGGGAGGCACAGCAAATGGCTGGAGCCGGGAAACTGGCTGGCCACATCCCATCTATAAGCAGGAGATGAGCAAGGCTATTCACTCTCAAGCCCACTCCCACCCCACCCCCAAGTATGTCCTCCTCCAGCACTACTAGCAGTTCCTCCATCTCCTCCAAACAGTGCTACCACCCGGAGACCAAGGATCAAATATACACGCATACGGGAACAATGTTCTTCTAAACCACCACAGGGGAGTTAGGCTAGAGGTGCAGTTAGTTACCTGGCAGGACATGTAGCTAGAAGACAGCAACACACCAAGTAGATCATGACCTCTGACAGCACTACTGCCTCCAACGGGAATGCAAACTCCCCAGGGGACAAGATAAGGTTTTAAAACATGTATTTGGGAACTCCAGAAACTAACTCCACTTTTTCATTTTTTTCTTCTTTACACAATGCAAAATATTAGGGACTTAAATTCACAAGGACTTGCGCTCCTAAATTATACCAAGCACTCTTACCAGCGTCTACGCACAGAGTTAAGCCATCAGCCACAACTAGAAAGTACTGGGAGCCGTATGTTCCTGGCATAATCTTTCTTTTAACTAACTATAGTTCTCAAATTTGGGGAAAATATGTGGTATGCATCTGTGAGCCACGCGGAAACATGGGCTGCTAAGAAACAAGTGCAATGTGAGACCCAGCACAGAAGAATCAACAGGATGATTCTAGAAGGGCTTAAGGTGGTACCTTCAGCCAGACAATGAAAGAGCTTTTAGCATGGCCACTAAATAAGATAAGCAAGCACACACATAAGCACACATACACACACACCTTGAAATTGCTTCTGATTCATCCATAGACCCTGCTTCTCTAACACACACTTCAAGATAATTGTAAAAACCTTAAGTGGAGGAAAGAAAGGTGTTTCAGACATTCCCACAGTCTAGTAGGAGCCAAGGACATGCTAGGTGCTCTATACATTCTATTTTAACTGTCAATGTAGATACACCTAGCTATTTGTTGTAGCACTTCTAACTCCAGTGAAGACAAAGCTTATTGAAAAGAAAATGCAATCCCTGATACTACTTTCTACTATTGCACAAAGCAGCACATGTGTATGACATCCTAATCCTCGTGGCTACCTACAATTAACATTGGCATAGACCCTCACCTCCACCCCTGTGAGCTGCAGGCCTCCTGTCTATTTAATGTCTTTGTCCCCAAGAGGACAATCTATAAAAGCTCAGCCAGGCACTCTTGCCAGCTCCTTCTCCCATCCACCCATATTTCATTTCAAATCCTCAAGATTCTCACACACATGCACACTCCTCTCTTCTTCTGAGGTTGGCCACCCTCCAGTCTTCCTTAATGTTCTTCTTGTCTCCCTCACCCACTCACTCTATTATCAAGAAACCATGCTACTGCTGAGGCCATTTCAGGAAAAGAACAAAATAAAGCCCAATGAGGCTCTCTTCTATGCCAGTTCCCCCAAAGGATTCTTGAAGCTGGAGCCCTTAAGCTTTGTCATGGATCCTGAGGTCCTACCTGATGCTCATGGATCCCTAGGTCTTACCTGATGCTCATGGACCCCGAGGTCCTACCTGATGCTCATGGATCCCGAGGTCCTACCTGATGCTCACGGATCCCGAAGTCCTACCTGATGCTCGTGGATCCCTAGGTCCTACCTGATGCTCATGGATCCGTAGGTCCTACCTGATGCTCATGGATCCCTAAGTCCTACCTGATGCTCATGGATCCGTAGGTCCTACCTGATGCTCATGGATCCCTAGGTCCTACCTGATGCTCATGGATCCCGAAGTCCTACCTGATGCTCCAGGAGAACCCACATCATCCCTTCTCTCTGACCTCCGCAGCTCTAGCTTCTCAAAGGCACTATGGCTCTTTCCTGCCTCTAGGCCACTGCATAAGCCGTCTCCTTCCTTTACTGGGAAAATGGTTTCCTCATCTTTGGATGCTTAAATCCGTTGCATCTTTTAGATCCTGGCTAAAATACTTCTTTTATAGGAAAGCATTCTTTGTCCACACAGTTAAGTTTAGTCACCACATGTATATGGCTATAACATCCTCATGGAACTGTCAGCCTGAATAAGACAAGGCCCAGGTATGTCTGTTTCATGATGCAGTAGCGTGTTTTGTATTTATAATGCAATAAGAAAGAGTCATGTTACCTCACCCCACCCCCTCCTCCCACCTCCCTCCCCCCTCCCTAGGACTTCAAACCTACTCAGAGTAACCCCACATTCTGCCAAACAGTGGTTGTTCTTATGAACGTATAGGGAATAATCAAAGATGGAGCAAATCAAAGATCACACCCTAAGGTCTAGAGACAAAGGCTGTTTGTGGAGCCTCTATAATTTCTAAGTGTTATATGAAATGTGTGGCTTCCTAGATTCCTAGCTCAACCACAGACATATCTCAACTAGCTTTGACAAAGTTGTCCACCAGGGAGATGAATAAATAGCCTCAATAAATACATGCACCGCAATTACATCAAGCAGTAAGTGACACAGGTCTTGCTTTATAGTGATCTAAAAATTCAAAGCCCAATTATTTCAGCTGCTCGGTGAATAACACTGAAAGGATATGGCAGTAAAGCAATATAGGAGCACGCTGTATTAGTGAATGCTAACGATCCCTTTATGATCCACAGAGCCACTTCTGTTTCTTCTGTAGGGGAAAAAAAAAGACCTCCTTTTCTTAACAAATTAAGAAAAAAAAGAATGAAGAAAGCTATCCATGAGCTACAGCCAAGAACAAAATGAAAGCAGGGAGAACTCCTTTTGATCTTTCAAGAGCGGTATTTAGTTAAAGAATGTACACTGGACTACAGACAAACAGAGCCAGGAACATGAGCACTGGAGAGCCAATCAAACCCCTACTCACCAGTAGCTGGTCTTCTAAAGATACACTTGTAAAAAGAAAGAGAGGCGATAGAGACAGACAAATAATAGGTAGATGACAGCTAGATGATAGATAGATAGATAGATAGATAGATAGATAGATAGATAGATAGATGATACATACATACATATATACATATGATAGGTAGGTAGGTAGACAGATCAATAGATGGAAATGAAAGGCAGACAGATGGTCGGAGGGAGGGAGGGAGGGAGGGAGGGAGGGAGGGGGGAGATGAGACATAGGGTGAGAAGGGGAAGGTATATCTCTACAGATCCACACAGGAGAGACGGAAACTGACTTTAACAAGAAGGGTCAGTTTTCTGACTTCCTTTTAGAAAACAGAAGTGCTGGAAGTAATTGGTATAATTAGTAGGTTAGATATGCGAATCAAATTCAAACTGGAAATGACTGAAATGGCAAGGCAATCACCACTGGAAAGGGGGAGAGGGAAGGAAAGAGGCCTTTCGGAATGAGGATGTTCTAGAAGGCCTAGAGAGATGAACTAGGATCAGCCTGAAAGCCTTGAAGACAGGCAGGGTGAGGACAATGATGGGGAAATCTGGTGGCTGTCTAGTCACAGGGCCACCCAGCCCAAGGGAACCTAGAGAGTAAAAATCCACAGAATAGATCTAGAGACGCTCTTGGCAATAGGCTCCCTGGGATCATGCTGTCATTTCTCTACTATGAGCAAATCCTTTGGGTTCTCTGTATTCCCCAAACAAAATGATGTGTGGGCAATAACTGTGTTCATCCAGGAGGGAAATTCTACTGGGTTTGGGTTTCTTCCTACTGGGAGACGGCAGAGAAACTCACAACCCTTCTGCTTATCTGTTGTCGTATGAATCAAGAGCTCTGCCAAGCACAGCTTGGGTCTGGTGGGGGACACACACTGACCCTCTAGATGAACCTCAGCCTGGTGACCATACTTTCTCTGCTGACATCTTTCCTTCCTAATGATCTACTGAATGGTTCACTTCTGACTTCTGACTCGGCCATGTTTATTCCCGTTCCTAGAATATACTACAGTATCTGGAATCTGCCAGTAGTTCAACACGTAAAATTTGCAATGTCTATGATTAATAAGTAGCAATGGGTCAGATTGTCTAAACACCAAAACTATTCTCTGTTCATCATTTATTCCATGATCACAAGAGAACGGCTGAAAGTTTATATAGCATTCATTGTGTAGTGATGGCACACAGACCCGAGGTATCCGGGGGCACTGACTGGGTTTCTATCTCCACAAAGCTCCTGCTCTGATTCAGTAGGTCTGGGTGAGGCCTGGGGTCTGTACCTCTAAAGTGTTCCCAAAGCATAATATTGTCACAATCTGTGACAGTGAAGTCCCAGAAGATCTATCTGAACCACGCCCAGATCGTTTGCATTAAAACATTATATAGTGATTGTTGCCTAAGTGGGTTCTGGGGATGATATTCTTAGCTGGGGATAAAGGTTCATTGTCTCTTGGTTTTCTTGGGACCCAGAGGTCTCGACTATGTAATCCTCTGATGAACTCGACTTCTCACTGCAAGGGTTACCTGTCTTTATCACTCTAGAGAAAAACTCAGTTGCTCCAAGAGACCTTGACCAAGAAAACCACGTGGACTTAGGTTGAAGGGGATGGGATCAAGAGACAACACCTTTTGAGAATGTGTAACGTATGTTTCCATTGACAACCAGTGCTGCTGTGGCACTTGGGGCTTGGTAATGTGAGGAAGGCTTTCCTTTATTAGGACTTCTCAGTACCCTCCCCCAACCCCCCCAGATCCTTTGTTTTCAACAACTTTGAAGCTTGAACTGCGGAGAGCTTAAAATAGGCTGATCAATACTGATTTTGGATCTTTACATTGGTTTCCATACCTCTCAATAAGCCTTTGTAAAGGGACACGTTCTGCTGCCTTCTAAACAATGACATAGCTACACAGACGAGATTCTGCAGGCAATATCTAATATCTCTTCATAAAAGGGAATCTCGCCTCATACTGCAGACCAAAGAGCGGATACATGTTAAATGATGTTTCATGGACTCCAAAAGTACCTCAAAGTGTCTTTCTGGATAACAATCCTTTCTTTAGTTCTTTTTGTTGGCTCTCCTGGAGGAATACTGCCAATGGTAATTACATTTGCTTATTATATATGTCCATCTTCTACCCCACACAGACACACACACGCTTGCTGAGAAATGTCAACATGTTGCTTTATGTCTACAGTACACTAATCAACATATCAAAATCCAAATTTAGAAGCCTAATTCACAATACCACTCCCCCCCACACTTGGGAGTAAATGAAATTCAGCCTTTGTTGGAAGGAAATGTAAAACGTGTTTCACACATATATTTAACACTAATCTGTTCTCTTTACCTTAATTATGCTTTGAATTTCTGTGGAATCTTATATTCCAGGGACTGAATTTACTTTTATAAATATTCATTGATTCTTTTCCATTTCCAGTTAACACTGCTGTTAAGCCCTACCTCTCACTTTGCATTTAGAGAAACTGAGGCACCAGGGGGCAATCTAAGAGTCACCACTTCTCACACCTGCAGAGACAGAAAAGGTGGTTTGGAAATCCATGGGACAAGGCAGCAATGCTCTCAGAATCGGAGTACAATCCAAGTTACACCAGGAGCAGCCTGCACTCCACGCTGTAGGTGCAATTACATTCCTTACTTTGTCTTTCCCTCAGTACAGAGAACACCAACAGAAGAGCTGCCCTGTGGCCAGAGAGAAATGATTACAGAAAAGAACAGCTGGAGAAAACAAGGCAGAGTACTTGGACTTTAGTCAGTGGGAGTCCATCACAGAAACTAATGGGCTGACAATGTTTCTTTTTTTCCTCCCCAAGTAATCCATATGCAAATTTCCTGCAGCATTCAATATGCACCTCCAAGCTCAGTAAATGTTTTATATTCTTTTCTGCTTAGCTCTCTCAGCTTTTTCCAATTAGGCCCTGTTTATTTAGAAAAGAAAAAAAAAGAAAAGAAAAATGTCTAAAGCAAGGATTAAGCTGTGTATCTTATGGAGAAATGACGAATATTAGACATTCTTTCGGGAACTAGAGGATGTATTCTTTCCCGTCCTCCCTGCCGGGATAGGTAATGAGAATAAAGTAGAAAGGGGCTGAAGCTGTTCCATTCTTTTGGATTGTTCAGTTCAAACCATGCCTTTGACAACTTGGAATTGAGTCCAAAATTCAGGACATTTCAGACAATGGTGCACAGGGAACATGCCAGTGAGTGAAAGGAATAAATAGAAGAGGGATGTGAACACTCTGAAGAACCCACCTGGCACACGCAAGCTCTGAAGCAGCAAGAGAAACCAGGATCCAGAGGGAACATCTAGGTGGACAGAGAAGGCACTCGGGGCTGAGAGGAGCAGCTATGTCCTGGAAAGGGAACCAGGAGGCTATTCGGTGGAGGGGATGTAGAGTGAGAGTCAGGTAATGCCACCATCAATCACAGGAAAAAAGGAGAGACTCCAACCAAGTTCCATTACATTCCTTCTTCACTGGGAGAAAAACACAATACCTTGAATTCCCTGAAAGACAGAGGGAGGTGCCCTAGAGCCTGAGAAAGGAATCTCTGGTACCAAGAACGGCCTGCCCTCAGAGGCCGCTAGGAAACCCAAAGAAATAAGCCAGGATCTTTACCAACAGGATAGGATCCTACCTAGGAAGACCTGGTTATAGACAGGACTTATGGCTGGCACTGGATCAAAGAGCAAGGAAAGTCCAAGATGTTTCCAGGACTGCAGAATAGATCTTACCTAAACAAGGCTGTGACAAAGAAGTCAAGCAAAACTACCAAAATGACAGGCGAGTCTTTCTCTCCCAGAATTTAAGAATCCAAAAGCCACTGGGGGGAAAATTAGCATATTATAACTTCAGAACAGGCCTGGTGATTAAGTAATATATTAAGCTCTGCAGAAATCTTCATGTGGAGCTTTGCCAGGGAACACTCACAGCTGGCAGAGGGAAACCTAGAAGAAGAAAGCTGAAGGAGGCCACACCCAGCACAGAGAGGCTTCTTTTTGGGCAGCTGAGGAGGAGGCTGGGGAGAGATGTTCAGTGACATGTATATACGCATGTACAAGTGACCAGGACCATACCACATTCAAGTGTCCACCCCTGAATATTTCTCACCACAAAGGACATTATATTTAAAGAAGAGAAGAAAAGAGAGGTGTTCAAAGGTGAGTGGAGATTAAGAAAGGAGAAGAGAAGTAGAAAAGAAAGAAGAAATAACAAAGAGAGTAAGGGAAGACAGGGTTTCTTAACTCTGGTCAAACTACCTGCTTACATCATCCGTGAAAACAGGTTTTATAGCTCCATTACCCAGTGGTCATTTAGAAATGCTACATTCCATTCTTCAGTGCACCCATGGAGAATAAGGAAAAAAAAATCTCTAGTAGCATTTCTGATTCTAAGTTCCAAGACACAGTAATGCTCTCAAATTTCAATTCCTTAAGTCTCAAGCTTACAGGAAAATCAACTAAACAAAAGCCTGCCAAAACTCCAGGCTGGCTATTAAAATGTTTCGGGCAAGAGCCATAGATGGTAACCAGATCAACAGAAATGTCCTGGCTGGAAGCCTACAGATCACCAGGAGTGGGCTTTGTCTAATTCTTTGGAGAACCAGCCCCCAAGCAGAATATTTTTGGCCTGTCAAATAAAAGCCATTCCCAGAAAGCCTACAAGCTTGGAGAGATCACTTGGATTCTCAGCCCATTCTTTAGTAAACTAACACATGATCAGACCTCTAGCTTTGGGATGACCCTGAAGACACCACATGGATGGTGTTTTCCTGCCTTGCTCTCAAGACTCGCTTACACATTTTCCTCTTTTGATTACCCAAATACCTTCTGCCTTGAGCCAACTCTGCAAAATTCCTCAACAGTAATTCTATTACAGAACAGCTCTGGCCACTAGACAAGGGCCCAAGCTGGGATTCTGGCTATTTAGGCTTTATCTGGCTCTTCCTGCTGCAACTTCACCAAAACCCATGAGCTCCCTGCAGAGAGGAGGTTTGAGTCTCAGGGTTCAAGAATCCCAGCAGCATTCAGAATCACTTGTATTTATGGGCGGAGTCTGATTACACCCCGTTCCCTAGCAAGCCTGGCAGGACTCTGTTCCCCCAGACCTTTTGGGCAACTCATAGCATGGCAGAGGGGTGGGAGCTGAACCCTGAAGATCTCTACTGGGTGTCTAGGCTCCCTGCCTCTCACAGCACCAGGGAATAAAGGCGATTGTCTCAAAGCAGCCACCTATCTGTGTCTGCTCCTTCCTTGAAGGTGGGGCCTAGGGGGTCTCACACAGAAAAACTGGATAAACTGATCATCAGGCTAACAGTATGCTTAGAACCCTTCCTCATGGTGTTTTACACTGCCTAAACATTAAGCCTACCTTATAAGTACTTATGCAGTACTTAATGCATTTGGATTGAGTAACACTTCTCTGGCTAGCCAATTAATGTCTTTGTGTTCACCTTTAAAATTGGTACATTTAAGAGAAGATTGTTAAAGGTTGCTTTTGAAGCACTGAAGATAAGGCAGACTTAGAGGTTGTATGTGGAAGAGAACAAAGACTCAAACTGCAGGGAATTGCAAGGTGAACCAGGAGATGGGATTTGCATATTGCAGACAAGTCAACCAAGAGACTTTATCAAACAGCCCCAAGGACA
This sequence comes from Mus musculus, assembly GCF_000001635.26. Classification (NCBI taxonomy): domain Eukaryota; kingdom Metazoa; phylum Chordata; class Mammalia; order Rodentia; family Muridae; genus Mus; species Mus musculus. The sequence continues at coordinate 28,377,665 of NC_000085.6, forward strand.
CACCACCAGGACAGTGGTGACCATGAAAATTAGACCTGGGCCCTGCAGCAACACTCTATGGGGGAGGGATTTAATTAGAAGCCATATTTACAACATTGTTAGTCCACATATCCTTTGAATACCACGAATCTACAAAACAAACAAAAATCTCATCACCAACAGGCAGGCATTTCAGAGAGGTTTCCCTAACTTTCATTCCACATTCAGCTTTGAAGTGTAAGGGGAAAAAAATTCTAATTTTTTTTCCTTTTGTCATAAAGTTTAAGGGTTTAGACTATCTATCTGCCCAAGTCCATATAAAACTCACACCATAGATGTCGCAAGACTACAGATTGTTCTGCATGCAATACCCATGGTGCATATCAGGCAGCCTCTTGGGAGGGAGGAAAATGATCCCAAACAAAGGGATTATGGTAGTTAATGAGTCAGACTTTCAGGATTGGAAATTCTGTGGAGCAAATCTTTGGAATCTCCCCATAAATCTTTGAAAGCTCCCTGGTAACAGAAAGCCACAGTCCTCTCAGCAGCACAACTGCCGATCTTCCACCATCGTGTCACAATATTGCCACACACCCTCTTAGCTCCCTGGAAACATAGTTCTGAGGTAAATGTCTGCCATACAACCGCCCAGCTCTGAAGTGAACAACTGTTCAGTTGAGACTCTTCGTGAATGTTTATGTGCCCAGCCCATGTGTAAATAAGGAGGCATTCTGAAGAAAAGGCAAAGAGAAAGGGCCATTTTACTAACTCTCTACTGTATGCCAGGTCATAGAATCTGATGTATTCACAAGAATTTCCTGATTAAAATTATGAATGACTTGGGCCCCCTGTATTAGGGAGGGCATCATGCAGCCTCAAGGGAGGTTACACGTGATGCCTAGCAGTGTGAGCTGGGACCTGGGGAAGACTGAGAAATCCCAAAGCCCCTCATTCCTCCTTCTCTACTCGGAAACCACCAAAGTTTCTAACAGGCTTCTCTTGAGTTCAAGATCTTGCCTGATGCTTCATTTGGTCAAACACGTAACAAACAAGAGTTGGGCTGGATGGTGGGTATCTCAGCAAATGCTAATGAGTTGGGATAGAGTCCTTGTCCTAAAGAAGCCTAGATACAAGGAGGCAAGCATGCCAAGAACTCAATACAAAGTGATATAAAGTAAAGGAAAGTAAAATAAATGACTGCGCAATTCTGAGATGTTACCACGTAAAAGGGGTAACTCTGGAGGTAAGTGTCAGAGTATGAATAGAAACTCTGTTATCTGGCAGTGCTAAAAGAAAGCTAGCCAAACAAAACAAAACACAAAGAAACAAAGAAACAAAAACAACAAAAATAACACCTAAGAATCACCAAGGTCTAAGGGCTGGAAAGCAAGACCATAGGAGAAAGCTGCAAGAAAGCCCCGTAAGCCATGGTGAAGAGCTACAGGGACAGAGGTCTGCACTGGGCTGCAGGCGGCTCTAGCTGAGCCTTGGATCCTACTCTGTATTAATGAACCTCTGTGTTGTGAGCCAGCAAAGGGTAAGTAAGGCCTGTACTGTGCTCTGAATAGATGTGACATTCTCACATTCTTATACTGATTGGTAGAGTTTCAGTGACCTTCAGAAGTTTATGGGGTCAGCAGAGTTTTGCTGTCATGATTGGAAGCAACACCCTCCTAACAGGGGTCTCCATGAAGAACAGGAAGAAGGCACTGAACAGCAGCATCCCTCTCATGCTGGCTTGGTCTTGATATCCCCAATCTTTAGCATGAGAAATACATAGGTTTCTGTGGTTTAGGAGCCAGTCAGTCTAGTATATTTTGTTACTGCAGCTTACAAGTAGTAAAACAGCTATAAAACTAAAATCAGACTACAGAGACCCTCTGAAGAAAACGTTATCCATGGGCTTCCTGTGATACAATGAACAACTCCATTCCAAACCACACATTTGTCTATGGCTTCACAACTGTGTTTTCAGGTCCTGTGATTTGAAATGTTTTAACTTATTACAGATACAATTATAAATTTCAATGTGTGTATCAGTCTGAACACATGAGAAAAATCCCTCATAGTCCCTGTTTGGCCCTCCAAAAACATAAGTTGGTAACCAGTAATCTACACTGTATATTCTACCATCTTTAGTAGTTTACTAGTTCTTTTAACTTGGCCATTGAGACACAATAGTGTTTGCAATCATACAAATCTATTTTACTTATGACTCCAACAGGCAAGAACATTGGGATTTACCAAACAGAAGCCATGGAATAGCTGCTTTCCCTAAAAAAAAAAGAACAAAAGTGTTTTGACTTCATAGGGTAAAAACATGTGAATGTAAGATCACCTGCTGCATTAGACCCCACCGGGGGTCTTCCGGTGATCCTCTGCATTTTAGGGGGTGCTATGTTCAGATTAAAAAACTTTTCTGCATAGTGTGCCAACAAGTCTGACATGACTAGTCTCTCTTCCTCACGCAGACCTTGTGGGAATTGAAATAAGAACCACTAGGACAGTGGTTCTCAACCTGTGGGTTGTGACCCCTTTGAGAGTCACTTGTCAGAAAACCTGCATATCAGATATTTACATTATGATTCCTAGTGGTAGCAGAATTACAGTTATGAAGTAGTAATGAAATAATGTTATGGTGGGGGGGGTTACCACCCCATGAGGAACTGTATTAAAGGGTCACAGCATCGGAGAGGCTGAGAAGCACTGCCTAGAAAGCCACATGAAGGGAAGATGATGTGGAAATCAGTAATACTGAGCATATATGATATGACTACATCTATCCACAAGACTAAGAAGGTAGCAGAGGGCAGATCCTTCCTTCAACTGTCCTCGGAGGATGCTTGCACTGCTGACACCCACACACTAGAAATAGCCTTTGTGCGGCAGGCGTTGGCTTATTGCATGTGACTTGCAGTGATGCTGACACTCAGCCCACGATAAAGTCATGAAAGCACTGTGTTTTGGTGGGTTAGCGGCTGATAATCATTTATTTACCACGCACTCTAATGATCTGCACTCGGCTGTAGGATTTACCACCCTGGGATGATGAGGGAAAACTAGCCCTTGGTGTGCCAATGAAACCTGCCAAGAGTGAGCTGAGCGCTTGTCCACTGGAGCCTCTCAGAACTGTCATTTTGTTCTTTGTCCAAGTTTTTCATAGGAACATAGTTTGAAAGATCCAGTTGTTTCTTTCAGTGTCCCGATGTCCCGCCAAACCAAATTCAATTGATTGAAATATAGCCTGCTGATGCTTTTGTAGGGCTGAAGAAGCGATGGCAACCTTCCACCTCTTTGCTGCATGGTGTAATTGGCCTGCCATAGAGAATTGGGAAATTCTAACACATTCCCCATTTGGCCGAGCTCACCAATTATTCCCCAGTTGCTATCAGAGCCGCAGACTTTCCTTTTTGGGGGTCATTAAGCTTGTCAAAACTAATTTGTCACCACAACTGCTGACCCTCATTGCTCTGACAGCAGTACAAGGATCACCCTAAATAGACTCTTGCATTTCAAGAAAGTAAATGGCTCGTCAGGACCTGCTCTGCTCTTGCTGTGGAGCTGATAGTGGCCTTCTGCCCTCAGAAGACGTGGAAACAGTATCCCTTAAGTGACGAGGGTCACAAAGCCCATGTACCAATCATTCCGCTGTTACAGAAGAAATAAACATGTAAAACGAATAAACGCCTGGAATACAGGACTGAACCTGATATGTGACAAAAATATGCTGTTCTCCAACTATGACAAACTCTGAATATATTACACCATCTCTCCATGCAACCACCCAATGGAAGTCAGGTGGAATTAAACATGCCATAAATCATGAGTCCTTAATAAGCCAGTCAGAATAACATTCTTTGAAAGTTTCTTGATTGTAAATGCAAAAATATTCCAAAGTTAAGGTTGCCAACATTCAAAAGGAAGGAGGAAAGTCGCTCCGAGGAACCAGCATCCCACTCCGAAACCGCACTTTGGGCGCTCACTCATGCTGAGAAGACTGCCCAACCATTTGCTCGAGTTGGCAGTTTTAGGCAGCCTGCGCACAAGTCTCTGCACAGGCAGACAAAGCAGGGTCGGGGATTACGACCCCTATCTACAAGGAGCTCTTTGGTGACTGCCATTCCCAGATGACAAAAAGTTCCATTAAGTCCTTCAAGGCCCAGGGTTCCATTTAGGATATATGAACTAAGGAAACTTACCCCAATAAAAAGAGATGAATTATAATCCCAAGGCCACTTCACATAAACACGGAAGAAAGCAGCACCACTCAAAGCGTGTTCAGTTTTTTATTCCAAAACATATTAGAAGCCAAGGCTAAAGTAATGGGCACCAACTCTCCTCTTGGTGACACGGCAGATTCAATACAACGGTCACTTTTGTAAAGAAGGGGAGTCTGCCCTCATGCTTCACTGGACTCTCCCCCAAGCATTCTTAATTTTCTTTCCTGTTAAAAGGGTTACCAGTTCTCTAATGGAAATTAACACTGTTGGTGAGTAATTGGCCACAGGGTCTGGGCTGCTTGAGAAAGACCCAGGCTTTAGCTGTTTACTCCCATTTATACAAACAAATCTGTAAGCTGACAGTTGGCCACTGATGTCATGCCTCTGAGCGGTTCTGTGCTTGCTTCTTGCTTCTCTCCTGAGAGGAGAACACAGGACAGCTGGGGAGCAGCACAGGGGGGGGGGGGGGGGGAGACTAGGAAGGTGGGGGAGGGGCGAGGCGGCATGCCTTTGGAGTCACAGATGCAGCTGAATTCTAATGATGTCACTTCATTTTCTCTCAGGCAATGGCGACCCCACCTCCCAAGCCATGCACTTTCAATGAGGAGTAAAGCTAAAATCTTGGCAAGGCGCAGAGAGTAGCAACGTCCTGAACCGGCAGCCAAGATCTGGATGTGAATTTTAAGTTGTTTTCTCCCCCACATGTCCAACGAGATCTGTTATAATTTCAGAAAGGGGAAAAATAGATTTATTGATGGCTAAAAAGCCACATTTCAGAGTTGCCAGTGCTAATCAATAACTGGAATTTGACAAAAGACCGTGTTCCACTCAATAATGAAAAGGACACACATATAAAGGCAAGTATAATTACGTGGTATAAATAAGGGAGAAGTTGCCAGAGACTGCATGCTGCCAAGTGCCTCAAATATGCATGTTCTTTGAAAGACTTATTTTTGTGTCTATGGAGGATGAATAAACCTCACAAGGGAAAAAAAAAAAGGCTCTTCCCAAACCTTTGCTCATTTCTGGAACTGCACTCTTTCTACAGGTTCTGCGACGTCTGACTGGGTTTTCCATTCATTTGACATGTCCGCACGTCCGTCCTTATAGAGCTCAGGAAAACATAAATGAACTTACAGTGAGAAAATGCTGGGGGTAAGAGGATTGTTGCCCCCAGGACTTCTCTGCTACTGGGGGCTCCTTGTTCCTACATGGGCGTAAATGCTGTAGCCCTGTGAAGTCTGAGTGACCAGAGAAAGCTGAGGATGTTCTGGGTCTCAGCCAAGAGGAGTTCTCACCTTCAAGGCTGCTCTCTGCATCATGGGTCCCTCTCCTCTCACATCGAGATCAGATGAGGAGGAACGTTAATTACTGAACTGTATGACAGCTTCCTCCTCAACCCCAACTTTAACACCTACAGGTAGGGGCACTTAAGAGTAGGCCTGTGTTGGGCTGCTCAGCTCCAAGAATACAGGGGAGACCATGTTGGATGTCTTCACCAAAACACGTGACCTTACTGTGAAGCCGGAGCGGGCTCTGGACTCATGGGGACACCACAGACAATGTTTTCCAGTGCATCGAGTACAGAAAGGGTAACTCCTGCATAGACAGTGCAAGGGAAGACCTTCTATGTCCCTTAAGTCAGATGGAAATTTTACTTCTGAAACAGATTTGTCACGAAGACACTATGAACAGGACATTACACCCCATCAGTAACTTGGAAGCTATCTGCAGTCTGGGAGGGTGCATAGGTTCCTTCAGACTGCCAGACACATTTTAAATAAACAACTACATCAGCACACTGAAGGGCAGAAGTTCCTGACAGCTGTATATACTTCCCAAGTAGACACACACAGAGAGAGCTAAGAGGCAGTATCAGGGCTAGCCGGCCATCATCTCTACCGAGAGGGTGGATTATATTTACCATAGATGGATGGTACTAATTTAGGAAACCGCCAGTAAATGCTATAGATCTCTCCTCAGTCTCTCACATAGCCTTTTGTAGACAGAAAGATAAATCTGAAGCTAAGAGTAAGCTCATTTAATTTTCACCTGACAACCAGTAATAACAGAAGCGTCTTACAAAGGTTGCGTTTCAATGAAAAGAATCCATTACTGGGCATATAAAACACGTTTGCATTAATTACATTCCTTTGCACTGCATTTGACAAAACGTCAAGAACTCGACCCTGCCCTCCATCTACACATACAGCCTAGCATCACCAAAAGGGGGTAGCATATGAGCAGAATTCTGCTTGTTACCTCCACAGTTCTTCTTCTACTAGGGCAGGAACTCAATCAAGTACTCTGTACTTTAGTTACTACATATAATTAGGTGGGATGTTCTGAAATGAATCACCAAAAATATTACCAGGCATATAACAAGGGTCAAGTATTCCCTACCAGGCGACTTTTCTGTGTTTCCAATATTGCTTGTGTTTGGAACAAACCTTACTCTTCATGCTAGGAAATTTAAAAGAACAAGAGATGAGAAAGGACACTTTCCATGGGCTGTCACAACAATGGCTATCAGTTGAAATGACTTAGAAAAATGTCAAAACTGCAGTATTTTCAGTGTCCAGGAGGCCATGAGGTGAGATGCTACTGTCTAAGGATACCATAGTATTTTGCCTTTAAAGCTGTAAACAATAAAGGTGCCTTTAAAAGTCCTACTGAATTAAGAAACACCACAAATGTCACGGGATTAAGAGTCTTGCCTGAAATCAAATATGAAGAATTCTTAATGTAGCTCTGCTAATGAACAACTGGGCCATCAACAAAACAAAATACTCCCAGGGCCACAAGTTTCACACTTGCCAATAAAAATAAGGAACCTATATTGAGATTTCTGCTGTGTTCGCAGGAGGCATGAAAAGTAGAAAACTAGCTGCCTTCGTCCTGCCTCTTTACTGATTATATTAGAATCCTTAAAGTTCTCTGAGTCATACCCTATGTCTTAATCTTCAGAACGCAGATGTGTTAAGATTTGCAGAAAAATTTACACTCGCCATTGCTGGAAGCAAACGTATGGATGGAGGAGATGGGCAGTGGAAGGAACAGCCTGGCAATGTTTCTTCTAAAACATGCCATGCTCTCAGTCTTAGCCTGGAAAGCATGTCTGTCTCTCTCATCCAGTGAGGGCATACTGTGGATGTGCAAGGTGACGGTCAGAGGCTCTTGGTACAGAGTGAGTCCTGTTTCTTCACCTGTACCAGGAAATGGAGGGAGCTAGAAAATACAAAATGTATGAAAAATACCCTCATTGAACCATGACCCCTGTGTATGTGCGCACCTCATGGCTGCCAAAATCCATCGGGTCATAAAGGAGTCTGACTCCTCAATGGGAGGAGCATCAGCACCACCCGAGCCCCGTGCTCCTGCACAAGCCATTGCATTTTAATGGCAACTCCCACTGTTACACTTCACTTTCTGTTTCTAGGATAAAACGGTCACAAAGCAAGCTTGGAGGACAGCATGTCTTGCCTCTTATAGGTCATACATCCTATAGGTCACAGTCCAACAAGAAGGGAAACCAGGGCAGGGGGAGGGGTTCAAGCTGAAACCTGGAGGGAGGAACTGAAGCAGAGGTTGTGGAGGAAAGCCGTTTCCTGGCTTTCTTCTAGGCTCAAGGTCAGCTACCTTTCTCATACCAAGTCAGACAACCTGGCTAGACAGGGTAAGGTACAGAGTTGGCTGGGCCCTCCTACATCATTAGCTATGAAGAAAAGCCCCACAGACATCCCCACGAGCCAATCTTGCTGAACATGATTCAGCAACTGAAGTTCCCTCTTCTCGGGTGTGCCAGTTGACTGCCCATGCTAGGTGTGATGCTGATAAAACAGCAGTTCCATCTCCTTCCTGACACTCTAAGGTAAAACCCAGCTGTAAGGACAGGATGCGTCCCCTCTCCTGGATGCTGATCTGTTTGTGGTGGACAGATCACAACCTGGAACACACCGAGTACTTCCTCTGTCGACGAACAACTGAACAGGGTTGAGAAAACCCATCACTACTGCTATAGAGCAATGGCTTCCTTGATGCTCTCTGAGAAATGACTGTTGTAATTGGCAGAAGCCAAGAAAGGCTTATAAAATTAAAAGCAGAAAATATTTATTGAGCAAATTCCAAGAATTCTAAGACTGTAATAAATCAAACAGGTGTTGGTGGGCTGAAATTGACTCGACTGAAGCAAAGCTTTTTCGCAGATGATGCTAATTGATGATATAAAAAAAAAAAAAAAGTCACACTAACGGCTTCAAAATTTTACCAGTCTAGGCAACTTTGGTGTGGTGTGATTTATATACTGTAAAATCCATCTGATTTAAAAGTGAAATGCAGCGATTTTCTAGTATGTTTACTGAGGTGTTCAGCTCTCATCATAATTCAGTTTAGAACATTGCTATCATCCCAATGAGAGTCCTTGTGCTCATTTTCAGTAAGCCTCCACTTCTGTCCTCAACTACAAACAGCCTCTGGTCCACCTTTTCAGGGGGACCCTCAAAACAACTGGAGGGCTACTAGATCAAATATAAGACCAAAACAGCTCCTCAGGAAATCTTTGGTGTTTAATGATGATCAGTAAGGACCCGTGTGAGAAACTGTAGCTAGATCATTTATACTTATTATATATACTTGAAGATGCTTCTGTAACACATCTCTCTACCCCACTGTAACATCACTTTCAGCATTTAAGGAAGCTGCACGGCATATTTATTGCTTCATTTGTTATAAAGGCAGAAGCCGAAGCCTCAGTCTTCAGTACTGAACGTTGGGAAGCAGTTATTAAGGAGAATGTGGTAGAAGCATTTTAACCTTACATGCCACTGTTTCTACCATATGTATGTCTACACACTTATAAGTAAATATGCATAATGATATATATATATGCTAGCCAATCATAAGATATTATATTTTCCTATGTTGCTTTCAAACATCCTTAGTCTCCAAAAGCCACAGACTAACAAAAAATTCAGTTCCAGGCATGAGAAACCTTCTTTTGAGTTGTTGGTCAAGGAATCCAGGAGAATCCCAAAACAGTATAGGCTTTTCCTCTTGGCTCCCTTTCAGAACTTGAAGGTGAGACTATGTTGCTGAGGGCAGGATAAACTTCAGACATAAGACCTGAAGAAACTGAGCTGGAACTGTCGGGAAGTCTTCTCCCTAAGGTCTAGCTCTCACAGTATTCAATGCTGCTAACCAAGCTGCCTAGGGAGAAAGGCAACAAAGAGTTCTCAAAGCCATGAACCATAAGAATGAGCAGCTCAGCAAGATGTCTGTAAGGGTGCAATGGTGGCACTTATGTCTTGGGGTTAACCAACAGCTTTCTAATTGTAATTAATGCTTGCTAAACAAGAGAGAGTTCATACATAGATATATTAACTTAGCTTCCAGTGGCTGCTCCTAACTGCATTCCAAAATATTTATGCTTATACCTACAGGTTAAGTATAGCTCTCACCCTTCATCAAAGTAGCTTTTTCAGCAGAGACCATTCAGAGATTAACCAGTGATCAAGATACAGAAAGCAAGTGACTGGGTGATGCCCAACCACAACTGATATAGCTACAATGAACCAAGATATCTAAGGCTCAGGGAACATGGAAGAAGAAGAGGTAGAAAGATTGAAAGAGAATCGGGAAGTCTGCTGTAAGACAATGTCCTCCCCCCCTCAACCCCCCGAACACACACATGAAAGACAGGGAGTTGCAGCCATGAAATCTCAACCCTATGACATTCCAACATGGAGGTGGGTAATTTCACAAAGCTCCACACCTAAAGGAAGAGCTACTAAGAGCTACCTAAATCAATAGCTTCTAAGAGAGTGACAATCAGTCTTCATCACAGATGAACCCCCGAGTAAGTTATCCAATCCCCAAGTGGTCAGCCTTGAACACTTACACACAGGAGCAAGACTAAATAAACTTAATATGTCATAATATGTATGTATATACATATATATACATACGTGTGTATATATATATATATATATACACACACACACACACATACACATATATATGTAATTATACACACACAGCCATATATATGTCATAAACAAGGGATGCTGGTGTGAAAACAAGAAGAGTTGGAAGTTGGAAAGAGAGGATAGAAATGATATAAATACAGTACTCTTCTTGTATGGAACTCTCAAAAAAATTAAAACTACAAAAAAATTTTTTTAGAATGTGTTGGCGCTCCATGACCTGACCTAGAAAGCTGTCTGTACTATTCTACAAAGGAGAGGAACACTGTGGTGAGAAATCTGAGTGGTCTGATGACAATTTCTACAGGACAAAGTCTTGGCTGTGTGTACACTTACATGGGTCTACAACCGTAAAGAATGTGGGGATACCACACTGATGCCTTAACACTTGAGAGTTTAACTGAGAGCTGGACAGGGGCAGGAGGTGGGGAAAACACTCGGTGTATTGTGGTAAGCAAATACTCCTTTTAAAACTATAATTCTATTTTCCATTAACTCAGATTATCTTCATTATCCCTGCCTCCTCATCATAAATATAAATTTGTGTGTCCTAAAACATGAAGTGGATTCTTGGGCTATCTGGGTAACATAAATGGTCTTGAGATTGGCTTTCAACTGCACCTCTGCTGGCAAAGTAAGGAGGACCTGGACACCATGACTCTTGTAAGGCTAAGGATGAAGCCTAGCTTTTATTGGCTCCTGACTTATTACCTGAACGGTCAGTGAGCTATGGTGCACAGTTAGAGTCACATGCTGATAAGGAGGACCCAGCAGTATTGTCTCAAGAAACTATCAGCAAAACAACAAAGGAGTTTTCATGATTGATAGCACCAAATAATTATTGTACATACAAAGAAAAATGTTATTTGTGAGACAGGCTACCTTTAACCATCATAGACAAAAGATGTAGACTGCAAAGATTTTGATTAAAATATGCAAATGGCATCTGAAATCTCAACAATACTCCGTGATTCTACTTTTCGTCACTAAGTTGTTATTTTTTTTTTCTGTTTTACAAACTTTTGTCAATTATTTTCCATTTTGACATTATTCCTTTGAAAATAAATCTTTTCACACTAGTATTATAACCTAGGAAATCAGACAAATGATAGAGGGCAACTCAGTTAATTATTGCAAATTGGACACACTGTGGTAACCAGGACAGATCAAGAAATTGAAACATTTCATCATTAGTCCTAAAAGAAATCCAACCTTTAGTTATGGGGAAGAACACCTGAATTAGCAATTATATTTGGTGCATTTACGGTTCAGAGTAGGGTGTCTGGATGAAATTTAAATATGAACAAGCTTAAACATGACTCCACAGAGCCTAGATGCAAACCATCCCTTGGAAAACGTGTTTGGCTCCATCCACAGGCCTGGCTGCCTCTCCTCTGTGTCACAGGGTGCCAGTCGGGACCAGTGACTTCTCCATGCTTGAGTCACAGAAAGGAAGCCAAACTCTTGAGTCATCTCGAGGTTCACATTCACCCCTAGATTTCCTTTGTCATCAAGATGTCATGCAATGAAAAGTGCATGTGATCTGGCAAACCTGACAGTGAGCCTTACTGTTCAGAGAGGTTCACAAACAGGTGATTAATTTGTCAGCACAAAGTGAAGACTCAGGTTGAAAACAGCGATCTCTTTCTCACCCTTATTCTCACCCTGAACAAGAGGATGCCTGCGGTTCCCATTAGTACTGCACAAGCTCAAAGGGGACTGACTTGGCATTGTTCTTCCTTTGCCTGGCAGCTATCATTTCCAGAGAAAAAGAGGTGTGGAGTCAAGGTCTGAAACTGAACAATGTCTCTACCCAGGAGAGATCGTTGCACCTCACACTGACCAGGTGCATGGCACTTTAGGGGCTTCATCAAAACTGATAAGACAGGAATCAGGACCAGTTTCTGGGAAGTCAAAGTCTCAGGACCATAATAACATTGACCCTGATAGTCAATGACTACTTTTGCTGTACTGTGGTCTCCAAAGGCCCAGGACAGCTATTAGGTCCATCTAGAAAGTTGCTGTTCCCAAAAAGAAAGTGGACTTGAACACTGTTTCCTGTGTATTAATTAACCAAATAATATGGCTGGGTGTGGTGGCATATGCCTTTAGTCCCAGCACTTGGGAGGCACAGTCAGATGGATGTCTGTGAGTTCAAGGCCAGCATATCATTTACATAGTTCGCTCTAGGCCAGCCAGGGTTACATAGCAAAACCCTGTCTCAAAAATACTCAATATTTTAATGTAAAAGTAAAAATATCCCAAGTCTCTTGTTTCTGACTCCTGGGCCAGTCTCATTAGGAGTCTCAAAGGGTCACATTCTGAATCAAGTCAGGACTGGAAATGTAGGCAGTTCAGCCCCACTGCCTAGAAATTGAATAAAACTAAGGGGGGGGGTGCATTTTCACAGTGTGCTCTCAGTTGAGAAAGCTGGGTAATGAACTTCAAATAGATTCAGGGATAATTTGGTGCCTTGATGGTAAACACTAGCTAGCACAGATAGAATATCTCATTTGGAATTACACAGCTGCTTTGTATTGCAAATGAATAATATGCCCAGCATTCACACAGAACCAGGAAGTCGGAATTTTATTTCAGTTTTCATCTCCACCTAAATGCAAAAGGCTGGCATGAAGGTAATTGGGAAACAATTATTACAGGTGGTTCACAGGGCTGCATAATCGAACAGCCACTGCTACTAGGCATAGACCCTCCTGGTTAACTCAGGCGTTACCACAGAAGAGTGGACGGGGCCCTTGTTATTTTACCAATACTGTTGAGAGTTAGTATTAAATACTCAGAAGGAGAATTTTCTAATGCTAGAAAGAAAAATTCCAAGTTAATTTAATCTTACAGGCTTTCTATTGTGAGAAGGCAATTTTGGTTGGTTGATTGGTTTTATTTATAATAAACTCCCATTCTATTTCATTTAGGCAAACAAATCTATGATTTGGGGAGAACTTGTTTCCAGCCTAAGAATTCAACGTAATTCAACGTAATTCCCTTGTAATATTCTGCAATGAAAGAGTATCAGTTTGCCATATTTTAACTATAACTCTAAACCAAGGTGACTTTGCCCCTAAAGAGACTTCATCAGAGACTGGAGACGTTTTAGATTGAGCATGACTGTGTACTGGAGGTAGAAGGACTTCCTCTGAGCAGCTGGTGCCAGGCAGGCACGCTGCTAAACATCCTTTGTACACAGGATAGTCTCCACTGACCAGTGGCGCTCAGTGCTGAGGGACAGAAGCCTGCTCCCAGTGTGGAACAGTGAAGGTATTTGTGGGAGCAGAAACAGAGGTCACCTCAACAGTACAAAGTCCTCAAGCCAGACAGCACGCTTCAGTTTGTTATAAGCTTCTATTTGCCAAGTGAATGTCTTATGACAGGCTAGCCACTGGAATGGGGGAAGAGATGAGGGCAACACAAATTATTACCCAAAATTAACTATGAGTTTCAAAGTAGGTTCCAAGGTATAAACCGCCTAAATTCACCTTGCTATACAATCTTGGTCCTCTAAGTAGAATAAACAAGGTTTGAAAGGGAGGGATGGGGAAGAAAGGGGCTTATGGTCCCCACCACGGTCATACTATGGCACCATGGCATGTAGCTGATACTCCCCCTTCTCAGAGGGAAGAAAATTTGGTGGCTCGCCTTAGACTCTCCTGTCTTTAGGAAAACACTGACTGATTTTTGACTGATGTGACATGTGAGGTGCTAAAGTATTCTCTACAAGACTAAGAGTTATAGAGGGTGAATTTGAAAACTATTCATCATTTCAAGTCACATACATAAAGATAGAAAGATATGAAATTTTCAAATACTTGACTTTTGTAAAAATAATGACTACCCGAGTTACTGAAAGTTAAACACCATTTTCATTGTAGCCAATCATCAGTCTCACAGGCCTGCATGAAATTTCTGAAGAGGAAATTCTTACACGATCAACAATTTATGAGCTCAAATCACTCGATTCCTCTAAGTTCGAAAAATAAGTGGACATATGGTACAAATTCTCACTCATTTCTACTTTATTTTGCAAGTGAGATGTGTAAAGCTCTCTGAGACCTTCCTGCCACACATGAGAACAGAGTAAAAGTTCTGGATTTACACCTCCCCCCATCTTTCCAACATGAAATTTTTATGAATTACATACATTGGCAGGTCAGGAAATTGGATGCCAATAAACCAGTCAATGGATTCTACTGAAAATGACAAATTCTATGAAAGAACAGAGTACGGCTTCCTGTGATGTTGCCCCGCCATTCTTAACTAAGCTCTGGGAACAGAATCAGAGTTTTGTACCTTTGAAGCCCAGGAATGTCCTTCTTCAGATGTCAGCTGCTAGAGGCTCTCATCCATACTCATAAAGAAATGGGGTCCACAAGGTACCTCCAATCAATTTCTTAGTAATTTTAATGCAGTTGAGTTGGAGTGAAGGGTAAATTATATCCTATACACATATACAGGTGGCTATTTTAGTTTCTAAGTCCATTAATATCCTTTGCACACTCAGAAAAAACAACAATCACGCCCAAATGCAGAGGCAAAGGCGGTGATGTGGGGTAGGTATTACAGTGAAATTAACAGTGTACGTACGTGCATATCTTGAAAATGCTAAAGACTCCGATCGCACTGTGTCTGTGGCACTGAAAAAGAAATGAACTGAAATACAAAAGCTTGTCCTCAACTCATGTAATTTTATTGTTTTTATCGTCTTTTAATGTACTTAGTCAGAGAAAGGGGAATTGACCGTCAGGCTCAAGGGGCTCCAGAAATGCTGACATTAAAATGACTGCAGAACCTGGAAAGAGAGACAGAGGTGATACAGCTGGAGGATGGGCAGAATGTGATGAGAGTGAAGCTTCTAGAATCGGAAATTCTCAGTGTGACGTGGGAGATTAAGTACTCCCGAGGCTACAGAGCATTTTCAAAGGGGGCATTAAATATCATAATCTTATATTCTGAATACAGAGGAATATCTCTCTTTTGGGGGATAGAAACCTTGGTGACTCCAGCTCTATGAAACCTTCTGGGCTGATAAAGATAAGCCCTGCTCTGAAGGAGCAGCCAAAAGAGACTCTCCTCTGGAGAGCAGGGGACAGTACCCAACAAATAAGAGGCCCAGAAGGCACAGGGCTCAGGAGCAGGGACAGGCGCAAGGACTGAGGATTTGAGATATCCATCCAGAGAGGGCACTAGAGTGCTAAAGATGGAAAAATTCCTGTTCCAATCATCTGAAAAACAGCTCTTACACAGAAGCTGGGGCCTAATTCTCTGGAGCCCATTCTGCTCTATGTGTAAACTCTTAGGGGAGGAGTGCTGGCAACTGACTTTCTAGAACTCCTTCCGAAAGCCACACGGACATCTGTGTGGATTATTTAGGTACCACCTAGCTGTCTCTTTCTTAAGTAACTTCCTCCTCCTTCTTCTCTGTTTGTTTGTTTGTTTGTTTGAGACAAGGTTTCTCTGTGCCCTAGCAGTCCTGGAAATGGATTTGTACACCAGGCTGACTTCAAACTCACAGAGATCTGCCTGCCTCTGTTTCCTGAGTGCTGGAATTAAAGGTATGTGCCACCATGCCAGGCCAACCGACTATTTCTTAAACTTTCCAATAAGATGCCTAAAATAAACTAGAATTCACAATGCTTGAAGTTTTACCTGTACTCATGTAAATCAACACATTTAACTCTTTTTTTTTTAATGTCACTGATTATTGTCCATCTTGAAATAACCTCAATAGACTCATTTTGGGGGGAGGGGGGAGAGATAAAGCTATATATTACTATATAAGGGCCCCACCAAAAATCAGACTTAAAACCACTTCCACAGCCCTCATTAAAAAATTGCACCTGTCAACGACACACAGCTATATTAGGTGATGGTAAGTGCAAACCGCTAAGGTAAATTACTCACATAGACATGTATATAAAACACCATGTAGCTGAAACACCATAATGCTGCCGCCGCCTCATCAGCTCAAGAGCCAATCAGGTCTTGACAGGCCATATGTGTATTTATAAATATATCGGCTAATGTAAAGGTCGTGCTGTTCACTGCTCAGGGAAACTAGGCACATTTGGAACCATCTCTAGAAGATTTGGGTTCCTTAAAAAAAATATTTTGACACTCTGTGACGAATGCAATCCTGCCCCCATATGCTTCACACTATTTAAAGGGAAATGACACTTGGTTGCCTTCCCAGCAACACTTAATTCTTTCCTTTCCTTTTAATACTGAAGGCAGGAGATGGCGGGGGGGGGGGGTGGGGTGGGAGTTGGGGGGGGGAGGTTATCTATGCCACGTATTTGAATTCTGGAAATATCTTTCCAAACTTTGTATGAACCCAGAGGTCTGCGTCCCGAAAGTTGTGCTATTCCACATGATACAAAAATCACAGACAAGGCTTTACTTCCAAACTGGAAGAGAAAGTGGAAATGAGGTAGTTCGAGGGGAACTGAGGTAGGCAGAGCTAGTGCAGCGCTGTCCTCTGCCCAAGATCTGTTCTTGTTCTGGTCAGTCGAGAGCCCCCTGATAAACATGGAGAAGAAAGGGCTCTGCTCTTACTCCCTTCTAATAGCCTCTGTGGAAATCTCTCCTGGACTCATTTGAGTTTGACTCCAAGAAGGACTAGAATTGCATGGTCAGACAGAAAGATCCAGAGGAACAGAAGAAATTCCAAATACCACACACCCCTTTAATTACGTCTCACTCCATTCTCTTCTACCAAAAACCTAAGAAAGTTTTTCTATATGGCATGGAGGACAGACACTTTCCAGAAAAATAAAAACAAGTCAGCAAAATACAAAAGCATATTCTGAAATTAAAAAAATAAATAAATAAAGGCCCAAACAACCAACTCTCCTGTGACGAGAGGGAGGTATGGAAATATTCTGAGAGAACTTGTCTAATTGCCCAGCAATGCCTTACTTTCAATTTAGTCCTCAGATCGGAATAACCATGACAGATGGCTCCTGCTAGTTAGGGAAAAAAAATTAGCTAAATTTTCAGATAATGCAGCCTTCTGTCATGTTCTCCTACTCTGAGCCTGTGAGCTTGTTTAGTAGGCTCTGAACTGCAGGCTGCTGACCAGTTCTCGCTTACTAGCTGCAGCACTCACACCCCGTGATACCGTATGCTCAGCAGTTCAAGTGGTGAGAGATTGTCAGTTCAAATCACAAAAGCCCTGGCTCGATCGCTTGTTCCCACCCATGTCAGGCCCCCCATTTTACACACGGAGCCGTGTTTCAAACATAAGGACAGAGAGAAGAGCCTTAGGCTCTCTACCAGGGCTGCTATCTCATTGTAGCAGAATAAACTCATATCTGATGCTATAATTACAACCCTAATGGACACAGTTAATTTATTTTGGAGAAGTAAGTTGATATCCACTAGTGCTATTATTAAGAAGACTAATGAGACCTGCTTGGGAAGAAAAGAAAGGATTTATTGAATTCCTTTTGGCACCCGGCACAGCTTAGTAATTTTGAGAGCCCATCAAAACAGCAGATATATACCCTGCTCAGATGTGCTGCACGGGATGTGAGCTGGGTTTCAGAGTTTCAATAACAAATCTGTCACTCTGATTTTAATTAGACGGCTTAAAGCAGCTACATCAATAATGGCAGAATGACGGCTCAGTTCAAAGATCATAGAGATGTTACTCTACTTTAATAGTTCTTTTATACAAGTACGTATTTCAGAAGTTTGCAAGGCATTCATCTTGACTACCCCTTTCACCAAAGAAGAGAGAGAAAAAAATATCCCTAATTGAATTGAACCAGGAACACAAGCAGTCATCACCATTGCTACAGCAGGCTGTTGCAGCCAGCTGGTGAGGAGGTCTAATTTCACACCATGCAGCAATGAAATGCTGCTAACTTTTATTTGTGAGTGTAAAACAGTAATATTTCATGACACCAAAAGGCCAGTTGACGCAGGAGGGGTGCACCCTCCTTGGATCTAAACTTCACAGACAAATTGGAGGTCTCAGTTGAGCACTGACAGACAAGAGTTTTCTCATGAAAAGCTCACAGAGGAGAGAGGCTTCAAGCAGGGAGAAAGGTTCAAGCCCTCCCTGAGGAAGTTCACGAGCAACTGTGAACGTCTCAGTCTGAGAGGTCCAGAAAGTATGAGGTAACCTTGGTGAAAGGAAGCGCGGTGGCTGAAGGTCTCACTGTTGCAGGGCAAGGCACAGGAACTGTCACGTGCCTTCATTGATTCTTTTAACATGAATAGAAACTTACTGGTTTATAATACATACTATGGATAAAGTAATATCCGTTAGAGTAAACACTGTTTAATACACATAGGTCTGTACATTGACGGGCATGTGAGTCCATGAGTGTGCATATAGTTTTGTGTCATGTGATGGTCAGTCAATGATACACTATACACATGTAATGGTGGTTCCATAGGAGTGTAGAAAATCCATACCATGGCCAGTGTGACATTATGCTCAATGCATCATCATTCACACATTTCTGGAATAGCTGGTGTAAAGAAACCGAGAGTGGTACCAGTCATAAAAATACAGGGGTGCAGCTATGTACTGTGCCTAACATTTGATCATAGTTGATGAATGACTATTGCTGCTGCTCTCTGTATTTACAAAGCTATAATTCTACCACAGTCTTAGTGTGTACTCCTTCTAATTGTATAAAATAAAATGTTGGGGGCTAGGCATGCAGCTCAGTCATGGAATATTTCCATGGCTCGAGCAGATCTGGCTTCTATTACCTAACATGACAACATAACTTAGAAAGACAGTATAGGTTATATTCCAGCAGCATGTGACACTCATGTCATGTAATTGACCTATATATACTATCTAAGTCTTTGCAAGCATGCTCATGACTGTCAAACAAAGAGAAAATTGTCCTCAGTACACATTTGTCAGGGCTTCAGTGTAACACAAATCTCAAGCAGTGCAGGACTATGTAATTACTTTAAAAGTTTAATTATGATATACATATATATATATATATGCACACACACACATATATATATATACATATACACATATACACACACACATGTATGTAGATATAGATAGGTATAGATATTATAGGATATTTGCTTAATTGTAGGGAGAAGAGGCCCGGGGTGTATGAACTCATGAGTGTATGTGTATTGTCTGATATGAGCACAGCCATGTCAGAGAACCCAATGCCTCAGCCCCATGGGGAAGAACAAAGTCGTCCCTCCTGGCCAGTGTGAATATTGATATTGAGTGCAAACGTCCATCTCATCTTTCCACCTCAGGATGTTTATTTCCTGAAGACTGCTACCCTAAAACAACTAGTCCCTACCAAGTCAAGCCTGCCTTTGGCATTCAGCTGTATGTAACAATCCCACTTCCCTGTTCACCTGAACATGATGGACACACTGAACTTCCTGGTTGCTGCCCAGTCTCCACCCAGTCCCCAAGCCAAGCTTTTCTGTGTGTCCATATGTCTGCCTTTTCTCCATTTCCTTGTTGACCCAGGCAGGTCAGTCCCTGGAGCCGTGCAAGGATTCGCATTTGATAGTCTGTGGTTATTACACTTTCATATAAATATATTTCAGAGCTATTATAACAAGTAATATTTCATTATATGGATAGTTAATAAGTTATGTAATCATTCAACGCCAGATGGGTATTTAGTTTCAAATAATTTTGTAACATGTTTACATGTAAATAGGTCAATATACTATATACATATATTCAATCTTAGGCTATATTCTAAGTTGGAATCCTGAATCTAAAGACACTATCTGTGCCTAAGGAGAAAAGGTTCTGTTTATGTCAATCCAGTGTTTTAATGCCTGGGCATGGAGTGAGATTTTGTGTGTGATCTTGACAGAATGCCTAGAGTCATCTACCAGAACTTTGCAAGTCTCCAGTTTCATCTCCCCTTCCGGGGATACACCACTTAGCCTTGCAGAATGCTGTGGCCACTCTCTGGACCCATCTTGCCTGTCACCTTGTTCTCGAAGGGAGGCTGAGGCCAGTGGCTTGTTCTATGCCAGCTCTGCCACTTCTCAGACTCCTTGCCTTTGGAGCAGTAGCTTATCCTCCAAGCCCCCCCCCCCCATATTCTCTAAGCATCTCCTCCAGAAATTCTCTTAGCACCTCTTGGCTTTGTTTCCCCACAACCTTCTGCTTCCCTAGTACAAAGTTTCCTTATCACACAGCCTGAAGGATGGGAAGGATGGTGGGTTAGTTACCTTCTCTTCCCAACACCAAGCTTGCAGAAGAGGACCCATATCCATCAGCTAGAGTCATTACTTACGTGCTAATTAACAAAGATATCATCAAGCACACACTTTATTTTTCATTAGCATGTTAACTGTACAAAGGAAAATGTTTTATTATTTAGAATGCATATATTTTGGTCACTCTATCCCCTATGTCATCCTTCTTTCTCCTCTCCCCACTCTTCCCTTTCCTCTCCTCCATCCCTAACAGCTGCTCATTGATTTCCATGTCCTCTTCCATGTAAGAGAGAAAGACAGGAGAAACCTCATTTGTCTCCAGTTCCATCCATTTTCCCGCAAATCACCTAATTTCCATCTTCCGTACACTGACCACCTACATTAAAGGTCCCCGATGATCTTGTTGACAACACATGGGATACAGCAAAGGACAGCACTGATTGTTTCTTATTCTTGTGAGGCGTGCATTCCAGTGGAGAATAGCATTCAAATAGTTGAACATGTCCACATATACTTTGGTGAACACTGGTGATGGCTATGAAGGCAGAGCAAGAGAGGATAGGCAAGGGAAAGTCCCAGGAGGTTTCCCTGACATGGGAAGAATTTGGCTGGCATCTAGAGTGAGCACAGTCTACTTTCAATTCAAGTGGCTGGATACTTCCTATTAGTTTCACACACTGCCTAAATAATACATCACTTAAATACAGGGGACTACTGCTTTCAACAACAAGATTTTGGAAATAGAACCCTTGTGGATCTCACTTTGTGCTGAGCACAAAAAATTATTCCATCCACAACCCCACTGGTGCTGGTGATTGAAGCCTGGGTGTCTCGCATATTAAGCAATAAGGTGACTTTTAAATCAGTCTAATTCCCCAAGCAGCAAAAGGTTCTAAAAGAAAGGAAGTTCTCAAGTGTCAGGAGCACAGATGTGCCAGTCAGCCCACATGCACAGTTCAGGTATGTGGCCTGATTATATTCCTTGCTTCAACCTCTAGAGTCCACATCTCTTCGTCCTCATGAGAGCCAACATCCCCAGCAGACACTAGACAGTTCGGATTCCAATTTGCCAGAGCTGAACAGCATTAGTATGGCTTGCGTTTCCTACCAGCAGTGCCGGCTGAGCTGTACATAAAGCCAAGATAAAAGCTCCCTGGTGTTTCTCTATAAGCACAAAGGTATGTACCTTTAACAATCAAAGACACTTTAATTGAGATTTCTTCTCAGAAAGTACGGCTAACTATACTTGATGCACAAGGTCAGGATTTCTTAACACTGTGCTGAGAAAGTTCACCTGTCTTCATCAATGTGCAGGTGAGCTCTACTCTCTACCCTTCACCACCCCTACCTCTGCTCTGCCATCGCCTTCTCCTCCTTCCACCCTCCCTCCCAATCTCTCCCTTACCCACTTTGCTTCTATGCTTCTAGCTGCCAGCAAGTAAGATAATTAAATGCCAAACTAGTGACACTTGGCATTTCAATGCCCGCTCTGTATTATGGTGGCCCCTCTCTGCTGCCCTCTTGCTCAGCACACAGGCAGCCTGATGCTTTGCTGAACTGAAGCTGGGCTGAACTGAAGCTGGTCTGTGTTGCAAAGATGGACTAACTAGAGAAAGATGAGTGAAGGCTGAGAGGAGAGTCAGCAGATTCTCTCATCTCTCTCTTTGCCAACTCTCAAAGTTTATGTCGTCAACTGAATTAAACAAGCACTTGAGCCAACCTCAGCCCTCAGCTGGGTCCCTCTGAAAACTGATTTGCATGAATGGGAACCACAATCTCACTTTAACCAGGCACCATGAAAACACTGCACTCTGCATGATGGAGAAGCCATTGCAGCTTTTCAGGTCAGTTACGCCTTATACAACAGCTATTAGCCAGAACAGAAAGAAACACTTCCAAAGCTCAAATTGGGCCATCACAAGCGGTTTACGCCATAAATTGTGCCCGTTCACCAAATGTCCAATGTTCAGGCTGTGGATTAGACAGCACCTCCTGCTGAAAGTTCTCCATCAGCTTATGAGTCAATGTTAAGTGCTTTCTGTCGAGCTCTGAGGGAGCTGATATTTTTGCACAACCCTAAAGACCTTTACACCACCACTACCACTGTTCCACTGCCCAGCACAGTACTCAAAGCCTAGGGTTCCAAAAGGTGACGCCAACTGAACTGCTTTACATGGGAGATGGCAACTTATCTTCATACACTTTCATGTAATATTGCAGGAAACATAGTTCTAAATGATCAATGTGATTGCTTTATTCATTTATTTTAGCAATGCATTTGTTGAGTACCTACCACTCGCTAGGCACTACCCAATAGACAAGAGTCTCAAATCACCTCCATCTTCCTTCTGTATAAGCCTCTACTTTCTCCTATCAGGAAGACAATTCACTGGGCTGCTGTGATGGCTCTGTGGTTAAGAGTGGAGTATTTGCTGCTCTTTGCTCTTATGGAGAGGCCCTGGGTTCAATTTCCAGCACCCACATGGTACCTCACAACCACCCATAAACCCAGTTTGGGGGAACCCAAAAGAGACACACATAATGCATGCATATATATTTATATGTGTGTGTGTGTGTGTGTGTGTGTGTGTGTATACATACATATATATGTATATGTATACATATATGTATATGTATACATATGTATACACACACATACATACATGAAGGCAAAATCTTCATAAAGTAAAATAAATCTTAAAAAAAAAATCATGGATCACATGCAAGATCCTGGCTCTTGAGTTCTCTTGAAGGAATTTCTGGTTAATGATCCTATCATGGTTAGTGAAAAGCAGGACCCATGTCCCTGCTATTTTATTCCACAAGCCTCACAACATATACGGAGTTTAATAGATGCTGGGTGACTGTGAAGGAATATGCAGCTCTAAACATTGTTGGATACCACAGTTTTATAAGGAAAGAGCATCAAGCTATGTGGAATAGTTCATTTTATTCATTTTTGGTGGTGGGAAGAGAGAAAATGACAGCTAATATAAAAGATCCCTGAGTCTTACAGCAATAGCACAGTCCACTCTGTTTACCTCCTACACAAGGAATATTATTTCTGCTTTGAGTCAACACAGAATAATGCTCTCCTCTCAAACACACATCACAAAACTGGAAGACAGTGTTGGTGAGAATACTGGACCTCAGGAATGGGAGAAAAGGTCTCTAAAGAACACTAGAAATAAAGTAAGGTCTACTCCAGCCCCTTTGCATGCCTGGAAGAAGTCTTAAATCATCAATGCAAAGAGGAAGAAGACAGGAAGAACACAGCAGACCCCAAAGTTAGAGAAACAGAGCAGGGCTTACACATCAAGGCAGCTTGAAAACAGAAAGCAGAGCAAAAGCCCAGAGGGAAAGACTCACAGAGCACCACTTATTCACCAGGGACCTAATTACTACATGCATAGTATGTAAACTAACATATAAACTTGAAATGATGTTAGCACCTTCTTACTGTTGGGTGAATGCCTAAAATATTCTTGTATTTGCTCTGGGATATAGGTAAATAAAGGTACTTTGAGCCTTGTGGGTCTTACCTTTATAATCATCAACATGTACAAATAACCAAAAGATCTCTCTTGGTAGGTGAATGGAAAAAGTGAAATCCACCAAGGGAATGTAATGGAAAATTACTCTGTGCCAGAACAAATAGACTCAAGTACAGGAAGACATGGGGGAACTTGAGGTCGTCATGACTACGTGGAAGAAGCCAATGTGAGAGCTACATACCATAATATCCAACCATGTGGCATCCTGAAAAAGTCACCTATCGTGGGACAATACAAGTTCAGCCATGGCACAAGAAAGGAAGAAGTTGTATACAGGCAACTTTTGGAGCATGAAAGTCCTCTGAAGAGCTATGAAGATGGATGGATGTCACTAGACATTTAGACACTATCAGGACCAAAACATCATGTAATCTATAGGCTTGAGAATAATTGTAATGTGTCAATATAGGCACGTTAATTTAAAAGTAACGCAGCATGCTCATCATAGGGATAGAACCTGAATATTACTATCAATTTTTTTGTAAACCTGAAATTTCTCCCCTTGCTAAAGTATTCTCTAACGAATCCCAATGCACAGGCTTGAAAGGCTCAGGGAAGCATGGCCACGATGAAGAACCAAACTTCTGTATAGAGGTTAGAGCCAAGAGCAATGGGAGAGGTAGCTTAGAAAGCCACTAAAACAGTAATGCGCTGGTTATAATATAATCTACAGCCCTTATAGCCACAAAGTAAAGAAAAGGTCTAGAAGACACTTCAAAGGAAACCAAACTTCTAGAGAGTAAAATACCCACCTTCTAGTAGGAAAACTATACTGCAGGAAGAGATAAAGAGTGGAGCTGCAGTGGGGAAGCGGAGTTTAGCCACGATTCACAAGCCAGAGAGCATCCACTCAAACTCTTGGAGAGAGATTTCAGGAACAGGCAAAACCAGTGAACCAAGCCAGGTGCCCATGGCTTCAGAGTCTCAATGTTTTCTGCCCAGTCATGACATCTTAGATACACAGGGCCAATGACTCCTGACTGGCTGAGGGGTCTTCTCGGGACAGCAGTTACCATAAAGTCCCAAGGCAGGAAGCATGTGGGGGCGATGGACCTATTCACGCCCTCCTCTGTGTACATATAAGATCTACATTGACCTACAAGAAACGACTGGGTAGTGTTTCTCAATGACTTGGCTCTATGCACACTGCTGTGGCTGAGGAGATGGAGAACCAGGGAGAACGGTGAAGGGAAAGAGTAGTTTTACAAAATAATCCTTGTAAAATCCCAATAAGTTCCAAATTTATTCTGTGCATACCAGTGTATCCCAGGCCATCAGAAAACCCAGCATCTAATTAAATATACAATAAAAATTTTACTATGTTAACTGTCCCTCACAAAATTCTTTTCCCATGAAAACAGCCCACATTAATAATGCCAATTAGCTCAAAGACCCCCACTTCTTTCTGTGTCTGTCTGTCTCTCTCTTCCTCCCTCCATCCCTCCTTTCCTTTCTTTTTTTTCTTAAAGAAAACAAGCTTTGCTCCCTGTCTCCTCTTTAGGACTCTGTGGCAGTCTTGTGACCGAGGGTGTGGGCAGAGAAACAAACAGTGCAGTTGCTGACACGAGACACTTGGCAGAGACTTCATCACCATTAACTCACTCACTTGTTAAACTAACGGATGGCCCAGATCAACCACGTCATGAATCCCATGGCCAGAAGGGACAGCAGCCCATTATCAGTCTCCCATGGTCATTCCCCCTTCCTTGCTCACCCCAACCTCTTTGAGAGTGGGCTCTCTACAGTTTGACTCCGCGGTAAACCCAGGGGCTGACCATGCTCTGGAGGCAGCCATACTGTATTTTGAATAATTCGACTGTGAAAGAACTGGGAGGAGATTGCTCACCACAGGGAAAGTTTGCCGAACACAAATCAGACTTCCTCACTAACTCTGAAGTATAGCCTGGTTCCTCCTCTCTCTCCCAAGCATGATACTCAAGTGCCACATCAAACCAGTGAGGTCCTGACACCCCATCTAAGTTACTTTACCTTTGAAGCAGTGGGAGTAACAGCCCTCCCAAGGGCACTATGAAGGAGAGTTAACACATGCAAGGGGCTGAAAACAGAACCTAGAACACAACTAGTCCTTAATGCTAACAACCATAACTAGTAATAATAGCACTATTATTCTGGCTGTTATTATTTACTAATTTCACACCCATCGTGAGGGAGATTAGACACACAACACAAAATTGTCTAGGATCACATACTATATTACATATTAAAGGTATAATTTCTCCACACAATGTAAGGCAACAGTAAGTTGGAAACTCTTGACTTAGAGAGAATCTTTCTTTCAGGCCATTGTTAAGATTACAAGAATCTGCAGACACTTCACCCCCATGAGAACCATGCAGAGCTGTGTGGATGCATGTGTGCACAAGAACCTCTGGACTCCATGCTGCACCAGAAAGAGTGCTTCAATGAACACCCAAAGCTGTTCATCAAAGATCAACACCACTGTCCAAGGGGCTTCTGAAAAAAAGATGCAGAGTACCTTTAGCCCTTCTGAAATTCCAGGACAGAATCATTAACAGCAATCATTCTTAGGATAGGTGCTACTCAGAACAAACTCTGAACTTTCTCACCATTCAAGAACCTTTGAGATCCTGAAACTGGCATGGAGACTTATCTAATGGGCCACTGGCTCAACTAAGGGCTTCTCGGTAGAGATATGATGTCAATTGTGGCTGTGGGCAGAAACATCAGCTATGAAGGGGAGGTTTTCTTCTTCACCCTACCAGAAGTGGCCACTTCAGGGCTCTCCTGTGAGAGTCTACATTTCTAATATTGCAAAGCTTGGGAATCCCTCTTGTATTAAGATCCCTCAGGCATCCAAGGGTAGCATTACAGTATAGATAATGAAAGAAGTGGGAAACAAGGAAATGATGGGCCAGCCATCAATACAAAGTTGGAAGTAAAGCCTATTTGAGTTTTAAAGTGGTCTCTTGTCTGCACATGAAATCACAGGAAGCGCGTGATACAGGACCAGGGCTCTGTGGCTCTCAAACACTGCTCTACGCTTCCTACCTCAGCCTCTTTATCTGCCAAGTAACACATTCAGGAAGGGTACTTACAGTTCCTTTAGTCCCTCCATTCTGAAAATTAGAGGGGAAAAAAACCTGACAATTTTCTACATAAAAGGCTGAACATTTTACTCAATGTCAGTCACACTTGCCAGGCCTAAACTATCGCAAAATCAAAACTAATGAGTTTTTACAGCATGAAAATGCTTCAGCAGAGGCCCCTCCTCTGCCCACAGCTCTAACAGTTGAACAGAATGCTAGCCCTCGCCAACTGACACCAAAGTGCAAGTTTCAAAAAATGACAGGGAGGTGAAAATGGGGATCACGTGACACCTCCTAAATAATCACTAGATTTGAGAAAGAAAACCGACGGAATCCAAAGTTCACATAAAACTGAGCTATCTCATTGTATGAATAATGCCTACAAATCTTAAAGTAATGAGTCTCATTCCCTTTCCATATTAAAAGTCCAGATGATGCCACTGTCACCACATAATTATAAAAAACACCACAATGACAAAAACACCAAGGAAAGGGAGAATGGGGGAGCATGACAGATAGAGCAAACTTTATTGACAAATATCTGGTGATCAAACTACACTTCTTCAAGCTCCAAGCTGCATTTGTGTTTCCTTTCCTTTCCTTTCCCTTTCCCTTTCCCTTTCCCTTTCCCTTTCCCTTTCCCTTTCCCTTTCCCTTTCCTTTTCCATTTCCCTTCCCTTTCCCTTCCCTTCCCCCTTTCCCTTCCCTTTCCCTTCCCTTCCCCCTTTCCTTTCCTTCCCCCTTCCCTTTCCTTCCCTTTCCTTTCCTTCCCTTTCCTTTCCTTTTTCTTCTACATGCTCTTCTTTGGAGTTAGCTTTGGTATCTGTGCTACTCCGTACCACACATATCAGTGATTTCAGTCATGAATCAATTCCCATGTTTGCTCCAAGACCTCCCCAAATCTACCACCTTGGAAACATCTAGAAACCAGCCCTTGACCAGCTGGCTGGCCTTGCTATTGCTCTGTAGTTAAAACTCTCAAAAAGCCTGATGGGGCTCCCGTATACAGCAGGGGATTCATTCATCCAAAACAAACACATGGTGAGCAATGGTACAAGTTTCATGGGAAAGAACTCTGTGGACTTTATCGATCAGTACCAAACTTGAAGTTCCTACTGCTGCTGAGACTCCGTCAATGGTTAAGACCCTAAACCATTACAGAAGGTTAAAAATATGGTCCTTGCCTTTAAGAAGTTGACAGTCCAATGAGGAAGGTCAAAGAGACTGAACTTCCCTGGCTGCAGCTCCTGAGAGGGATAGAGGGGTTGAAGGAAGATTCTCTACAGAGAAGTAACAGAAGTATGGATAGAGGAAGAGGGAGTTCAGTTTGGTTGAATAACGTGGTGCAGAACGAAGAGAGAACCAGGGAGTTGGAACTTTCTTGGTTCCTAGTTTCAGGGTTAAGGACAGGAAGTTGGCATCCACAGGTAATGGAACAAAGGAGAAGACAGAGGCGTCATGAGATGTAGAAGGTTCTCGTAGCCACCTTCTCCTTTGTGTGGGGGAAACCAGAGGCAATTTGCAGTACACAGTATGTGGAGGGGAAAAAAAGAGTATGATGGGCAGAGAGTTTGTGATGGAAGTTGCAAGTTGAAACTTTTGGGTGAACAACCTGGTCTCTTAGAGAAAATTTTCTCATTTGCACAATGGAAATCTTTTGAGGGCATTAGTGAATTGTTTTGTGGTAAGAATTTAGATAATAAAAAAGCAGAGTGGTTATGTTTAACAGTATGTGGCTGTAGCTACATAATCAACCATAGGTCAACTTGCCTACTGCCTACCGTGGAGTTCAAGAGAAGTTTCTAGATTCCAGGTCCCAAGGGCTCAACTCATGAGTCACAGCTGATTACTGCAATACTTGTCAGTGCCTGGCTTACTATCAGTGTGCCATGTCTCTCTCAAGAACAACCACTTTGGAAATCTGAGGAGCCAGCTATACCACTCCTGGGCATATAACCTAAAGATGCTCCAACATATAACAAGGACACATGGTCCACTATGTTCAAGAAGTGCTTGCTGAAAGGAGCCTGATATAGTTGTCTCCTGAGAGGCTCTGCCAGAGCCTGACAAATAGAGGTGAATACTCACAGCCAACCATTGGACTAAGCACAGGGTTCCCAATGGAGGAGTTAGAGAAAGGACTGAAGGAGCTTAAGGGGTTTACAACCCCATAGAACGAACAACAATATCAACCAACCAGACACCCCAGAGCTCCCAGGGACTAACCCACCAACAAAGGATACAGATGGAGGGACCCATGGACCAGCCTCATATGTAGCAGAGGATGGCCTTGTCAACATGACATCAATGGGAGGAGAGGCCTTTAGTCTTGTGAAGGCTTGATGGATGCCCCAGTGTAGGGAAATTTGAGGGCAGGGAGGAGGGAAGGGGGTGAGGGGGTAGAGGAACACCCTCATAGAAGCAGGGGGAGAGGGGATGGGATGGGGGTTTCCAGGGAGTGTGGGAACCCGGAAAGGGGATAACATTTGAAATGTAAATAAAGAAAATATCCAATAAAAAATTAAAAAAAGAATTTTCTTCCCACACTTCCATACCCAACCTTTGTGGCTCTTCCCTCTTTTCTCTCCATCTCTCTTCACTGGCACATGGGGTATCACAGCTTTCCCACAATAACAAAATGCCTAAGACAATCAACTTATAAGGGAAAGGTGGTTTATTTTCCTCTTGTCTCTTTAAAGGAGGTTGCAGACCATAATCAAGCAGATTCATCACTTTTAGGCATTTGTTCAGGGTATCATATTACTTATAGGAACTTTTTGGGGTGAGGAGCATGTGGTATAGCAAACCTACTTACTTTACTCAGGAAACAAAAATTCCATTCAAGTGAATTGCCACAGAATGTAAAACCTTCTAACTAGGCTTCATATCTTACAAGTCCCACCACTCCCCTAAATCCGAAAGAACCAAGTCTTTAACATGAGAGCCTTTGACTGACATTCAAGATCCAAACTATAGCACAAGACCTTGGGTTTCCAACTCCTGCCCTTCCCTTCCAGTAGCTTCATACCTCACTCTGTCCTTGGTTTCTTGATTTGCCAACAAAATTCTCTGAAAAACAATATGATTCTCTTCTTCGATGCTCACAAAGCATACTGCAGCTTCACTCAATTCAGAGGGCAGCAAAGGAAGATGTGAAATCTCATCTCTAGGTGCCTTCACCTTTCTGTAGGCTCTTCTATTTGCTAGTTCCCATGCATGCTGCACTGCTGTGCTAGCTCATACACTTCTACAAAGAACACTACTCGAGGCATGATCCAGATTCTCAGAAATCAGCTTCAATGCCACCTCCAAGTGAAGCCCCCCCCCCCCCCGGCTTGCACCATAACCACACCCTACTGCCTCCAGTGCTCATAAAGGTTCTGATTTAGAGCCCAAGTTCATTGCCAGCTACGCCAGATCCAGGTTTCAGCTACTCATCAAACAAGGTCCTAAGAAAGTCTTGTTCCTCTGCACTTTAGATCTCCAAATGTTTGGAGTTTAGCAGCATGAAAATAGTTTCTTCTTTGTACAGAGGAATCGTGGATTGGGCTTATGAATGGTCTATCAGTAATTTTCAGGGAAGGGCAACATATCATTTCTTGCCTTGAGCTTGCCTATGTGTAATCATGCACAAAATCAAATTGCCTTGATTGCAAATGAGAGCTAATCAACTCTGTTGGAACCTTGGTTGGCTTGACCTCAGCTCCAAGTTAGTTACATAAAAGGCTGACTTCTTACAGAGCTCTGTTCTCCACACTCTACAGGTTAGTATTCTCTGGGGTTTCATATGTAAGCAGTGTTATTCTGAAGTATATGTCTCAACCCTTTTACAATTGTATTTCTGCAACATGGAGAGCCTCAATAGTTTAAGTCTTACTGAACTCTTAAAAACTGGACCCAATGCACCATTAAACTCAAAATATTTTAACAATCTACACTTGGAGTAGTATTGAGGGATTTAAAAAATTGCATCTGATCATCAGCATTCCTAAAATACGAATGAACTCATAGAATTAAGACTCTTGAACCGTTATCACCATCTATGTCCAAGGCATAGAGGTTTTCACATGACACCAGTTGGCCAGAGAAGTACCTCTGGACTCGAGGGAGGCACAACTGCTTTGTGTTTTGGCTCACTCAGGATGCTTGTGCTAACACTGCCACAGGCAGATTGACTACCAGCATCCCCTGCTAGACTGAAATGGATGACACAGAATTATCTGGCTTCAGTGTGGTCATAGCCTGCAATAGTTGTGGGATGCTTCTGGGAAGCAGGCTGTGTTAAAGATGCTACTTGACAAGCTGACGTAAAAGAGGCTATAAATATGCCTTTGGTTCCTGATGCTGGAAAATTCTTCCTGTCACGAGAATCGTGTTGCTTAGTGCTGTTGAATAAAGGCATTTCAGAACCCCTCAGGGAATAGCTTAGGAGAGGCTTCCCCCCATTTACATGCCTTGAATATCATATTGTTGCTCTCTTTCTGGGACCCTAGTAACTCCATGGAAGGAAATTGTTCTAGTCTCTTGCAGGGGCTGGAACACTCTGTGAGGGCAGGGACCCTGTCTGTGCTGTTCATCGTTTCCCTCTCAGGTTGCCTACAGAGTTAGTTTCTGGCATGGGATAAAGAAGTCTTCAGAATGCCCTGGTTTCCTCTCACAGGCTTCCTCCATTTTCTGTCATCTCCTCTCTCCTCTCTTCATGGATGCAAAGGGAAAATGTACCAGGCATCTACTGCTGTGCTCAAGACTAAGAAAAGCAACCAGAATTCTGAACTGTGTGGAGAATATAAAATGAGCAGAGTTCCATTTTCATAAAACAGTGCAGAGAGTATGTGGCATGCCTGTTATACTTACAGCATTATAGTTTAATAGAAAAGATGCATCTGAAAAACTATAATCAATAACGACATATGAAGGTACTTGACAATGCAGAAATAGGGGCCTTCTCAAGAAGACAGAAATGCAAGAGATAGGCAAATGACTACTTTAGGTGTAGCTTATTAAACACTGCTTGCTTTAAAGCTGCTTTGCATTATTTTTCATTTTGATGCTTTAAACGAATCAAAAATGATTATGATCAGTAGGTGAGTAGGGTACAATTCCAGTATTAATCTTAAATTTCCTTGAGTTTAAGGGGATATAGAAGAATGTTCACTGCTACTGAAAACCAGTACCCCTCATTCCCTTCAAGGCGTGTCAACATTTGAATCCTCCTCATCCCTCCGACACCCTTGTTGGAACTAAGGTTGGAACTGCAAGATGAGGGTCTCTAAACACACTCCAATGCATTCCCTATTGTGTGCTCATGAATGATGGACCCCTCAAGTAAACAGCATTACTGCCTTCTGGAGACATTCAATACACACTCTTGGATGCAGAGATCAGGCCCACAGTGGACACCAAGCCTGCCAGGACCTTTCTGTATCTTTAATTTCCTAGCTTTGAGAACTGTGAGGATTTTTTTTTAATGGCGTGATCCTCAGACTTTATGTTATAGCAGTTTTCTTTAAAAAAAAAAAAAAAGAATGGAGAGATGGGGCCAAATCTACAGTTTTGATCGCCTTCTTCATCCACACAGAGGCCCTTTAGAGCTGTACGGCAGGCAGTTTATGTCACAGTTACAGTCATGACTCTAATCAATTTATATACAACTACTTTCTGCAACCTAAACAGCTCTGTCCCCACAGTGAGGGGTCCTGAAGAATGCTGACCACAGGTAATAAGCACAAAGTGAGTATTCCGTAGGTATGCTTTTATTTTTTTTTAAATAAAACAAAATGTTGTAAATGGCAAATATATTATTGTTGTTTAGTATCCATGGGAGATAGATGCAGAATCCCTTTCAGGTGTCTAAATCCATAGACGTTCAAGTCCTTTATATAAAGTGGTACCACGTTAGCATATAAACCACACATATCTTCTACTTTAATTTAGAGCCAGTGCTCTAAATTACTTTAATGCCATGCACAGTGTGAGTGATACAAAAATAGTAGTAGTCACTGATTATTCACAGAATAATGACAAGAAGTTCAGAACAGATGCAGTTTTTCCCAAATATTTAATATTTGAGGTTGTTTGAAATTGCAGAAGTGGAAGCTATGGAGGGGATATTAATCACCTAATGCATGCAGTTTTGTTAACTTTTTAAATTTAACTTTTAAAGGGGACAGAAAAAGCTTCATTCCTATTTTCAGACAACTTAAAAAGTTCCTGGGAAGATGAGGGTAGGAGCACTGTGGCAGCTCAATCAATCAAACAGTGAGAGACTGGAGAGGAAGTTAAAGCAGCAGAGAGGAGAGAGGAGATGGACCAGTATCCTAGCAATGTCACAAAACAGGAGGAGGACTGGGGTAGTTTTTCGTAACAGGGAATAAAAGAGAAAGTTCATCTCCACTGGGAGGGAGACCCTAATAAAGATGGGGAGCTCTAGGTGTGTAGAATACACACACATGCCGTGGGAAAGGGAGGGTGTCTTCTCCATATAGAGAAGGGGAAGGGAGAGATGGGTGCCTATCATAAGTAGACTCGCCATCTACATTTGACAGAAAAGATTCTGCAGTCCTCAACAACAACAGCAAAAAATTATCCTACTATGGAATTATTTTAGCAAAGAAGTCTCTCTTCCTCTGTCTCTTAGGTCTTGGCTTTCATCAACACTTACAGAAACACGTGCATATGAAATATCTAAGAGTAGAGGAAGCATTGGTAGTTCCTGTTAAAGTAGTAGGGGACAAATTAAATTGATAATAAACAAGGAGAAGGGGGATAAATGTCAGGCACCAAAATTCAACCCCAGGGTAATCCTCAGAGTGGTGGGGCAATACATAGACAGACAGGTCACAGTCAAGTTTGCTCCCTATGGTCAGAACAAAGCTGGTGAGGCCAGGGGCCTTCTGTCAGGCTTGTCTGAGTGACACTGTTTCCCAAGATGAATAAAGAGGCTGCTGTCCACTTTCAGACTAGTTCACAGTCACTTCTTTTGTCAGTGTATCAGTCTATCTTCCAGTCTAGAAGTCAGAAAGTTCTGAGAAACTCAATTTTGTTCGTCGAAAGTGGGTATTAGTATAATTAATAGTTAGGTAGAACATGTTTAGGGTAAACTGATCTCTTTCTTAGAAAGTTTACCTAGACTTAAAACAAAAATCATGAAATCAATGAAAACTCAAAAGCTTTAGTAGTACCCTTGAGACTTAATGGAGTTGGTACACTGTGAATGAATGTACAATTCAAAGCCCACTGGGTAGATGGATGCTGTGTGGGGATGGGTGGGGATGGGTAGGGATGGGTGGAGATGGGTGGGGATGGGTGGGGATGGGTGAACAGAAGACACCAATCCATCTTTTTGTTATTATCTTTCCTGTTCTTGAAGACTTTCTAAAAGGAGACTTCATAAAAGAATGTAGCAAGCAGAAAGGCAACCTAAAAACCCTTCTGGGTTGTGGTCATGGGACGATTTCTACTTTTCTGTGGCAGAGGGCTATAGAATTCATGTGCAATAAAATATTACCAGCCAGGTACAGAAAACCGAAGGGAATGTCTACCCATTTTTTTTTCCTTTTACAGAAGGAAAAATAAATTTATAAGTTCACTCAGGATATGATCAAAGGTTTCTAAGTATTTTTCACAGGCTAGATCTAAGACCTCATACTGGCCATAGAAAGACAAAGTCACACAACTCTAATCTTACCCAACCTACAAAATAATTGCTTACGTTTAATAAATTCCTGCATTGGCCTCACCTTACCAGAATGCCACATTTTAGTTTACTTGTGGTTTCTACACAGTTTCTCATAGTGTGGTGGTTTCAATATGCTTAGTCCAGGGAGTGGCACTATTAGGAGGTGTGTCCTTGTTGGAGGAAATATGTCACTGTACGGGTGGGCTTTGAGAGAGCTTCCTGCTAGCTGCTGGGAAGCTAGTTTTCTCCTGTCTGCCTTTGATACAAGATGTAGAACTCATTGCTCCTCCAGGACAATGCTTGCCTGGATGTTGCCATGCTTCCTGCCATGATGATAATGGACTGAACCTCAGAACCAGTAAGCCAGTCCCAGTGAAATGTTGCCCTTTGTAAGAGTTGCTTTGGTCACGGTATTCCTTCCCAACAATGGAAACCCTAACTAATATACCTAGTTAGGATTTCTATTGGAATGATAAACACAGTAATAATGCAACTTGGGGAGAGGAGGGTTTATCTCATCTTACCGTTTACAGTCCATCATTGAGGGAAGTCGGGCTAGGAGCCTGGAACCAAAAATACATGTAGAGGCCACGGCAGAGTGCTGCTGAGGGCTTTGCTCTTCAAGACTTGCTTGACCTGCTGTCTTATTGCACAAGGACCACCAACACAGGGACGGCACCATCCACTGTGAGCTGGGACCTCTCACATCAATCATCAGTCAAGAAAACATGCCACAGGATTTCCCACAGGCAAACCTTGCAGAGGCAATTTCTCAATTGAGCTTACCTCTTCCTAAATGAATCTGGTTTGTGTCAGGCTGACATAAACCTAACCAGAACAGCACTACAGTATTTAGCTGCTGATGAAGAGACAGAAAAGAACATGAGAGGACAGAATATTCTTTTCCAAAATTTACCTTCCTTTAGAAGCATAGAGTACCTTTACTTGAGAGAAAGAGATAGGCAGACAATTGGACATACATACATACATACATACATACATACATACATACAGACTGACTGACTGACAATTTTGAGACTGATTTACACAGCAGCATACTTAATACAAAAACCATCTGACTAGTGCCTCTTTTTAAAATTTTTCTTGTCTCTTTCTTTATACCATCTTATGAAGTGCAGTTCCCGTTTTGAGCATGATGGTATGGAGACTCCATCTCTCACGAATGCCCTCTGTTCGGCTTCTAATACAATAGTTTCTGAACAGCAAGCGATGCAGGTAGTCCGTCCCACTTTTAAAACTCAACTTTTCTGTTGCATGCTACCGTGTTTAACTCTCACCCTAAGGTATTTCAGGGTGACAGGATAACTTACCATAATTCCACTCTTAACAATTGGAACATGGTAGAAAACAAAAGACTTCCTGTTCATCTTGGTTAAAAAAGCTGAGACCCTTATAAATGTAGGTGAGATGCTCTTCATACCCTAGATAAACAAAAATTAATTTTTAAAAACTGATAAGATTCTTTCTACATTAGTTGCTTAGAAAAATCAAGCCAAGTAAGGAAGCAGAGACCAACTGACCTGTCCTTAAGCAATGGTACTTTCGAATTTCACCAAAAATGTCTTCAGAAACAGAAAATTTGCATTCTAGTTTTTCTCTGTGTCTCCTAACCCTGCCACCACCACCACCCCCAACACACACACACTAGAGAAGGTTCCTAGCAGTTAGCCAAAAGGAAGGTGGGGGAAGAAGTCCTGTGTCACCTGGGGGTCACTGTATCTTGAAGCAAGGAAAACTTATGCAGACTCCAAAGGTCTCCAAATGAGAAGATACTACTGTCATTGTCAAGGTGAAGCCCAACAAATTACACTCTGTGTAGAGCACGGTTGCTATACACAGTGAGTACTTCATGAGGAAGTTCATATTCTTTCTCCCATCGCTAAAATCTAGATATGAGTGTTAATAAAAGAGAAAACCCACACCTTCAGGGATTTCTAGTTATAATGCATTGACTCTTTTTTTTCCTTGGTTTATTTACAATAAGCCTACCCTTTAAAATTTTTTTTAACCAATCCCCCTTTCCCCTGCTTTTTTGCATATTTTATTTATTTACATTTCAAATGTTACCCCCTACCCCATCCTCCCTCCCCTTGCTCCTGTGAGGGTGCTTGCCTACCTGCCCACCCACTCCCACCTCCCTATCCTGCATTCCCCTACACTGGGGCATGGAGCCTTCCCAGGACCAAGGGCCTCTCTACCCATTGATGTCTGAGAAGGCCATCCTCTGCTGCATATGCAGCTGGAGCCATGGAACCCTCCATGTGTACTCTTTGGTTGGTGGTTTAGTTTCTGGGAGCTAGGGGTTGGGTGGGGAAGTCTGGTTAGTTGATACTGTTGTTCTTCCTATAGGTTGCAAACTCCTTCAGGTCCTTCAGTCCTTTCTCTACATCCTCCATTGGGGACTCTGTGCTCAGTCAAATGGATGGCTGCGAGCATCTGCCTCTGTATTTTTCATGCTCAGAATCAGCATCTCAGGAGACGGCTTTATCAGGCTCCTGTCAGCAAGCACTTCTTGCCATTCGCAATAGTGTCTGGGTTTGGGGTCTGTATACTGGATGGATCCCTAAATGGGGCAGTCTCTGGATGGCCTTTCCTTCAGTCTTTGCTCCACACTTTGTCTCCATACTTCCTCCCATGAGTATTTTGCTCACCCTTCTGAGAAGGACAGATGCATCCACACTTTGATCTTCCTTCTTCTTGAGCTTCAAGTGATTTGTGAATTATTTCTTGGGTATTACAAGCTTTTAAGCTAATATCCACTTATCAATGAGTGCATTCCAAGTGTGTTCTTTTGTTACTGGGTTATCTCACTCAGGATGATATTTTCTAGTTCCATCTATTTGCCTAAGAATTTCACGAAGTCATTGTTTTTAATAACTGTATAGTACTCCATTGTGTAAATATACCACATTTTCAGTATCCATTCCTCTGTTGAAGAACATCTGGGATCTTTCTAGCCTCTGGCTAATATAAATAAGGTTGCTATGAACATAGTGGAGCATGTGCCCTTGCTATATGTTGGATCATCTTTTGAGTATATGCCCAGTAGTGGTATAGCTGGGTCCTCAGATAGTAGTACTATGTCCAATTTTCTGAGGGACTGCCAGATTGATTTCCAGCCTTGATGTATAAACATTTGGGTTCACAAGGCAAATGTGTTCCATTTAAAAATATCCTCTTTTACCAAAGGCTGTGTGGCCAGCAACACCTACTACTAGGTCAATTACTTATTAAGAAATAATGTCATCTAGTATTCACAAATGAGCTTTCAAATAGTAGATAAAGTTAGCAAAGACAATAGGTTTGTTTGCATGAAGGAAACACAAGGTTCCTCATGAGAATGAAAGGTCTGATGCCTCGCCAGCACTCAGTGGGGCAGGCTTGACTCTGGAGGGGTAATAGCCTCAAACCCAAGTAACTTCAGTTGTAATAACCTAATTCTGTAAAAAAAAATATATTTCAAATTATTTCTTTATGTTTTCCTCTAGTTTCTGTCATTCCCAATTTCAATTAAAACTTCATGATATTGCTAAAATATAAACTGTGTAGTTTGTTCTGCCCACATCAATTATAAATTCATTTGTGGGGAGAAAAAAGAAGAGAATTCAATCAGTCATGGTAATTTAAAAAATTAAGCAAGAAACGGTCAAGAATGGCTTCCCTAAAGGAAAAAGAAGTCTTCTTTAGTTAAATCATAGAATAATTTATAGGAAATTAAAAGTAGCAAATGGATTCTCAATACCTTGGGGCCACAGGGCCCAGAGAACGATGGTATTGTGTATTTCTGCACCGTAAGCGCCTATTTCCTCTGAGAGGATACACTCTGTCTTCAGCTAACACCACAAGTGATCTGAGCAGAGTTCCAGATGCTGGCTCAGCACTTCAGAAGTCCACCACGGCTGGGACTTGGTGCTGCTGCAAATCATTTCACCCTGGATCTTTGATGATTATGGGTCAAATGTTAAATATGAACAGAATTCCATCCCACATTCGCTCCTCCCCTCTTGCCAGTCAAGCAGAGTTACATAAGCTCCATGCAAGTAGGAATACTTTCATGCTATCATCACCCTTCCCCACTTTCCTCCTAGTGCCACATAGTCCTGTGAATGTCCAAGACAAGACTGGGCAACTAAATATTATGTACCTTGAGGTCGGATCTTCTAGTTAACAAAAACACTGTCCGTTGTGGGAATGAAGTTTTCACAAACCAAGAAAGAGCACCAAGTTATTTGTTTGCATGAGGCGTCCCAAGGGAAAAGAACAAACTCTTCACACAAATGCCCTGAACAGTGCAGAGGGCCTCACATACAAGAGAGATGACCGAGGTTGTGAGCAAGCAGCATGTGCTGAGCAGATTTTAGTCACAATCTGACCCAACCAATAATCACTTAGGATGATGAATCGTCAACTGAAGACTTGCCTCTGTCAGCTTGTCCAGGGGCCATGTCTGCACTCAACTGTGTCTACTGATGACTAATGTCAGCAGGCACTGAGCACTGTGGGCATCTCTGGTCAGGTGGCCTGCTTCGTATGAGAAAGCTATCTGACCATAAGCCAGAGAGCATTCAGTCAGCAGCGCTCTTTGGTGATTTCTGCTTCAGTTCCTATCTGAGTTGTTGACCTGATTTCCCTCAGTGAGGCATTGTAACCTGGAAGTTTAAACTAATTTATAAACCCTTTCCTTCCCCAAGTTGCTTTTGATCAGTGTTTTACCTCGGCAACAGAATAACATTTGAACCCAAGACCAGATCAAATAGCACTACTAAAACGCACAATGGAGATGGGTTAGCAGGGATATAAATCAACCCGGATAAGGTCTTACAAGCTTAATGCCACTTAAGAAAAACAAATGGAACAAACTCATAGGAACTTCTACCTTTCACTCTGCCTGCTCAGGCTAGGCAAACAGAATCATGGAGAGGGGCCCAGATTCGTCCTGGGATCTTCTTTGTCTCCATGAGCCTGATACTTTTCCACTGCCAAGATATACTAAGATAAGAATCCTGCCACAGGAGTCCTCTACTGAGAGTCACTCAGTGACCAACTCTAAGAATCCCCTTCTGATTTCAAATAGCACCGACTGGGAACCTCTGGACACTACATATACCAACCCCAACAAAAAGTCCCACAAAGACTCTCAGAGCTACATCACCACTGCCCATGAAACATTCAAGATTCATGCTCTAAACCTCAACAGGGGCCTTCTGCCCAAAGGGAGGGGTGAAATAAAAGTCCACATTCGCAGACAGACACAACAGACAAAACTTCAGGATAAAACTGACATTCACTCATCAACCATGAACCAAGAAAACCACCAACTTGTATGAAAAAAAAAAGACAACCACTAATGCCAATATCAAAATAAATTTGATAATTTAGTCGGGGGAAGTGTCTAAAGGCACTTTTAAAGGCACCTGTCATAAAAATGCTTCAATGATCAAGTTCTCCTGAAACTCATCTCAAGTAGAGAGATGGAATCTATAAAAAAACAAAAAACAAAAACAAAACAAAACAAAACAAACAGGACAAAATAAAAATGGTTTTATAAACTATAAAAATTTTTTAAATTCCCTAATGGGCTCAATAGTGAGATGACCAAGGGGGTTAAAAAAAAAAAATCAGTGGAGTTGAGTGTAGAGTTGATCAATCTCAACTAAACAGAGAATATACAAAGGCAAATACATATTAGACAGTTATTAGAGCCCTGCAGATAAAGAATAAAAGACCCATTTTTTTATCACCAGATTTCAGGGAAAGGAATGAAAATAAATTAAAGTTTCAGCAATGATGGCTAAGACGTCCCTTCATTGGCAAAGTATATAAAACTACAATTTAAAAATACACATTAAATCCAAACAAAAAGATTTAATCTCCATTAAGACACAATGTAATATGTCAAGATGGGACAGGGGTTCTTCCATCTTGTATTCTTGATAAGGCCATTTTAAGTTTAACTGAATTTGATTTCCTTGACAGAAAGCTCCACACAACATACCCAGCTCTATTCTAGGAACCCAAGGTCAAGGTGCCCCCAGGTGAATTTGCCTCTGTTAAATTGCTTGCCTGCACAAAACCTCCCCTGCTACTTCCAAGCAAGATACCAGGATTTCTTGTCTTTAAAAATACCTTATTCTAAACACTCAGCATTGCCCTTGAATCCCAAATACCTGAGCATGGTCCTGTCCAGCTGGAATAAACACATTCAATTGGCTACAAACTATGTCTAAGTGATCATCACTGGTGGACTCTTTATAACATCAAAATTAAAAATTTCAAAACTAAAGATGAAGAAAAATGCAGGATATAGAGAAAAAACTATGCTGTTTCTGAGAATATCAAGCCAAATGACAGTGAGATTTTACCCCAACTTTACTGAGTTATAGTTCAAGATGCTGTTTCTAGTATACAGTTCAATGACCTAACACTTAAGTTACTATTACAATTACAATTACTATTACTAATGAGGAGGAGGAAGAGGAGAAGGAGGAAACAATTGGAGAATAGAATACTCTCAATAGCTGAAATAAAAAGGCCTATTGATAGCAACTGTTATATGTAGAAAAATTATTCTACTAGATTTAAAGGAAGTTTTCTTTTTTTTTCTTTTGTATTCTCATTTAAAAAACATACTACAGACTCTAGTTTTAGGGCACTTACACATAAAGATTGGTACTCAAGGTCTTGAAACAGAAAGAAAACATTTTAAAAAATAGTTCTCTATCACCAGGAAAGAAAAAGATAAACCAGAAATGCAGAGACTTTATTACATGCAATAGATTATAATTTTCCTCATGAGTTGATTAAATTTAAAACACCATCTGATATTCAAGATGATATTTAAAAGTGGCAAAGGTAAACATACTTAAATAGAAAATTTCTCTCCTTTACAAAAAAAATGTATCTGAAAAGACACAGGCCCTAGAACAGTTAAAATAGTCACACACAAAAAAAAGAATAAAAGTGAGAGAATCTTAGTACTTAATATTATGGTATTAGTCACTAATTGCTATTAGTCACTAATTAGTTCCAGTAATTAGAGCAATGTAGTGTTAATGAAGACACAGAACAGCTGAACAAAACAGAGAGCTGCAGAGTACATTCTGATAGATAGGCTGGTCTGGCATGTGACACAGCCCAGACCAGTTCTATGAAGGAAGGCTAGCGTTTAAACAGATGGTGCTGGGGCCACTAAACAAAAATAATCAACTGATAAACTTAACAAAGTAAAATATTTACTTGACTCAGAATTCAGACCTCATAGAAGCTTAACTGAAAAGGGATCACAGGTTTAACTGTAGGCCCATGACTTTTTGTGATCCAAATTTTGTGATCCAAAATTAAAGAGGTCTTTCAACTGGTACTAAACCATGATCCACAAAATATCAATGTTTGTCTTCATCAAAAATAAAACTTTTCTTGATCAAAGTTCACAGGAAGAGGATGAAAGGCAGAGAGACTGGGTAAAAGAGTTTGCAAATCACTTATCCAACTGGAAGTATACAGATAATAAAGAATACTCAACAATAATCAAGCGAACTATCTAACCACAAAATGTAAAGGCACAAACAGTAACTTACTGGTAATTATAGATGGCAAATGGAAAGAACTTCAGCATCATTGATTGACTGTTAACGTGAAGAGAATGTAAGTTAAAAGCACGGTAAGGTAGCTCTTTGTACCCATGAGATGGATAAAATATAAAGTGATAACACTAAATACTTGTAAGGATGTGGAGAAGTTAGATGACTCATAAATTGATGGTAGGAAACTAAAACAGAAAATGAAAAATACAGAGCCAGCCTGAAAAAGTTTTCTTAAAAAATAAACATAAAATTACAACATGACCTAGGAATCACTCATTAGGGGTTTACCCACGGAAATGGACATTTATGACCGCACATAAAAACCTGTATACAAAGGCTCATAGCAGTTTCTATGTGTAATAGGCCAAACTGGAATCGGCCCAGGTGTCCTTCAGCAGTACAACAGTCAAAATAGCAAACTGTGGACAACACATACTGTATACCATCTCTCAGACATCAAAACTAAAATATAGATACACAAAACAAATTGGATGGATCTCCAGTAAATTTTACCGAGTGCAAGTCGTAAGTGGGTACACATTGTAAAGTGCTGGTTATGTTGTATTCTTGAAATGAAAGCATTTTAACAAGGAAAGATTTACCAGCCTGAAGGAAATGAAGGTCAGTGTGGCTGGAGGACAGGTGGGTGAGGGTATGACAACGGAAAGGAGGGATGCTGATAGCCTGAGAAAACCTCAGCATCTTCACTATTCTGCCCAGCACAAAATCTACATGCAAGACTGTACATGTCAACATGTGCACATGTGAATACACACTCACACACACAAAGGTGCGTGCACATGGACACACATACCCCGAGGCCAAAAATCCAGGTTATTTTATAAATTAATGAGGGAATAAGCAAATTATACTAAGGGTTCTTTGTTTCTTTTGAGTGGATATGAATCTACAATGATCTCAATAAACACTTGACCTTAAAAATCTTAGGTCACTGAATTGTGAATCTAAATGACCCTTCTTCCATGAAGTTTATTTTTAAGAATGGCATGTGTAAGGGACAGAGAGAAGGAATGTCACATTCATTCACTCATTCATTCACACCAACAGAATCTCCCAAGAGGAGGCAGGTTAGAAACATCATACCAGTTCATTAGGGTCTTAGGTTCCAGAGGAAAGCAGCTACCAAAGGTTGGTCTGCACTTGGCACAATACTGATGCATGATGGGACTTGACCTGAGTGACTCAGTGTGTGAACATAATTTACCCCTAATAACTAAGGTGTTTTACTGACTATGACTTTACAATATTTGCATAAGCATACATCTCTTCTTTTGAAATAATCTTCTCCAACTACATAGAAGACTGAAATAGTACATGATTCCCAAAGAGCTAAAGATATATTTAATCTGAAGCCATGAGGTTAACTTTCATTATCAAGTAACCACACATAACCATGGTTATGGCAGTAAAGTACACTACCTCTCATAAAATTTAGCTTCATATATATTAAATGACAGAGCTTAGCTTCCCATGCCCCCTGCCAAAAACTAAGTTCTTTCCTGCCAATGAAAGCTGTTCCCAAATTTTCAGAACAGGCCTAATCAACAGGGGTTCTTTGTTTCAAAGTGGAACAGTTTTGCTTAACAAGAAACCAGATTAATATTTTGGGTACAAAAATCAGGGCTGAAGACTATGACAAGAATCTTTTGAGTATGGTTCCTCAAGCAAAAAGCAGTTCTCAGTGTATCAGTGAAACTGCTTGGCCCCTGCAATTTGAGTTACGTGGTAATGGCAGAAGAGGAAGAGTGGAGCAGCAGACATCTTGAAAGAGAAGCTTTCAAAGGTCTATCGCCAAGACGCTCTACAGACAGCATGCAAGCCAGAGG
Source organism: Mus musculus (assembly GCF_000001635.26). Lineage (NCBI taxonomy): Eukaryota > Metazoa > Chordata > Mammalia > Rodentia > Muridae > Mus > Mus musculus. Next base: position 28,421,793 of record NC_000085.6, read on the forward strand.
GCTGGGAGGCACCTTTCCAATCAATGCTCATCCTGGCTTTTACTTTTTTTCTTCCCCCATCCAAGGCTGTTTGATGTAGATACCAAGAGGAGTCTCACCAGATGTCACTAGGCACTTTCTCAAGAGTGTTTGGGAAGAGTGGAAATAAAGCAAGATGAATAAAGTAATAAAAAAATAATTAAAGCCAACCTGGATGCAACAGATGAAATGACAACCCCGTTTGAAAGCTTAATACACTGGGGTATGGTAATGTTTATGAAACTATAAACGGATCTCAGCTCCACGGCTGTACCTTCATTTTCGGTGTTTTACATGGTGCTCGGCCTTATTACTAACACTTTCATTCTTGCTTTAATTATATTTTGAGGTTTTAACTGTCGCTTAGCTTGGGCATTGCCGATATTTTCTGCAATTATTTTAAGTGGGCTGAAATTTTAAGTGTGACTTCAGATGACATCTTAATGCCAATTACTTCGAGAGAAACTATAAAATCAGAGTTTATAGTGTGTATAGCTGATGAAATAAAAAAAAAAAAAAAGGACTCGACTTTGAAAACTTAAGGCAGATTTGTCTATATGCATCCCCAAGAGTGATTTCAGGAGTAGGAAGCCATTTTTTTTCTTAATCTTAACTATTTAAAATATAGAAGTTCAAAATGAAAGAGAATAAATTAATGAAATGAGGAATCTATTTCTTTTAATGATAATAGTTTCTTTTGGGAGAAGTGACAACAATGAAATCTATTTCCTTCTTCAAGGTGTGGCTGGAAAAAGTTCAAAGAAACAAAATTACCCTTGGTTTTCCTAAATCAAATTCCCGAGAAGAAGAGACTCTGGAGAACGGGAGGTGGTAAGGATATTAGCCTACGAGCTCATCAGGAATAAAGATGCTTGTTTGTTCTATTAACCAGCAAATCAGCGTTACCTCTTGTTTCTGTTTTTGATTTTTGTGGATTCCTTTAATAAAGTTATTTTTAATGTTTTATTTAAAACAAAACAAAACAAAACCTATCAACAGTGCTTTTACCGCCTGAGTAAAGCTGTGTACGCTAGTGCATAGGCTTGCGTTTGTACAGTGAACAGCAAGGGTAGACATCGCTCCCTCCAGCAGTCTTGACGTTGACCAATTCTGATAAGGTCAAATATTTTTATCCCATAGGAGGAGGCTTGAAAAAAAAAATCTCTCGTTTAGTATGATGTGTGTGAACGTTTTTCCACTTGGGAAAAAAAACTCCTTTGCAAACTCTTACAGAGTGTTTTCCCTGTGTGACATTAAGCCAGCAGCTCCATCCCTCAGCAAGGACAGCTGCCAGGGTAAACCGTATCTTTCCTGGCTTCACACGTGAGCCAGATGTTGGGGATTTTCCGGGCTACAAGATCGTGGAGGAAAGGGCTTTTGCCTTTCCTGTGTTCTCACGCCATCTCTCAAACTTTGAAGATTTATAACTAGTCAACAGTACCATAAACCTGACTGAAAATATCCCCCGAGAAGAATCCACCGACCATGTGGCTGGGTACCATTTGCCAGATCAGGATGTCTCTGTGCAACTTCCTTCCCCTGAGCCATTCTGAGCAAAGTCAGCCTGGCAGGTGTGACCATTCATCTTCTACAAACCTGCGGCACAGGGCAGTTTTACTTCTATTTCAAATGCAGTTTATTTTCAATTGATAGGTATGGAATGAGTGCCTGCTCCTCACTGATGTCTGAGGGACACATAGAAGAATGAATGTATACTAATTTAATATATGTATGTGTATATGTACCTATAAAAGCCTATAAAACTCCACTTTCATTGAGAACCAGCCTGATTTTCACACATTTCCAAAGAGTACAGAATTTGAATGTCTATAAATGTCACTAAAAGCATGTATGCTTGTATATATATTTAAACATTCTAAATATAATGTTTTTGATAACTAAGTAGTATTAAATAGGTTTTTTTGCTACACAGTTATATAAAAATGTTTGGATCATACTTAATTTTATAATTCACCTAACAGAGAAAACATAGGTAATGTCTGAATTTTGTTTTGCTTTGTTTAGGCATTAAGCACAGCCTCTCCACATACTTCAGATTGACCTAGAGCTCTTTACACAGCCAGCACTGTCCTTGGACTTGAAATCACCACCTTCCTGAGCGCTGGGATTACATGTGCAAGCCATGAACTACCTAGGATTGCACCAATAGTTTCAAGAATGCCAGGCAAACAATAGACCACTGAGCCACACACAACCCCTATTCTCTTCCTACTGCAAATAATTTTGTTTTCTATATACCACCTTTCAAATAGTTTGACAAAGTAAATACTGAGTTATCTCTTCTGAACAATCTTGCCTGCTTTTATTGAAACATACAAGCCAAATTAACCAGTAAGCTAGGCAAACACAGAGATTTCTAGACCCTACCCCTGGATTTACTTCATTGAAAAGGTCTGGTCTGGGGTCAGACATGAGAATGTGCCTTTCAAGCAGGCTCATGGAGTCAAGCGCACTTTGTAAACCTTGGAGAAAGGCAGTTGGGGTTTGTGAAACCTATGCCTTGAAGGGTTTCCCACTGTGGTTAGGAGACTGACCACAGTGAAGTGTTTCCTACTGCAGAGACCCTTTCGTCTTCGCTTTGAGAAATCAAAAGCTGCTTTAGTTCCCCTTTCTCAGCACCACTGTGGCCCAAGCTACGCTCAGAGACCTGGGATGCCAAAAACATTGAGCAAAAGTTATGCTAGCAAGAAAGTATGTAATGATGGTGTATAAATCCTGACTTGGGATTCGTATTTCTTATTTACAACATGGCAAGCATATAAAGGTATAACTTTATACAAAAAATTTGAATTTTGTGTGAATAAATTATAAAATTAATGAAATCGTATAGCCAGCAAAGCTATTCAAGAATACTTAACTTATCAGGTTTAATGTCTCCCTGAGGCTGGTATACACTCAATATACAATAACATTATCTTCCTAAAGTTCAAACCCCATTCTTTACATACTTTTATCTCCCCTACAATCCAGTAGATAGAATACTGACGGACATCCTTGGCGATACAGAGCATCTAAAGGGGTGGCTGAAATGATTTCCTAAGTAACGTTTCTAACATAGTTAATCTGATAAAAGAGTGAGGGAACAGTTTAAGAGCCACAGAGAAACTCCCCATCAAATTGAACAAGACGGGGTGAGACAGCCTCACTGTCCCATGCCTGTGGGAGCTTGACTTCCTGGATGCCAGATGAAGATGCACAGCCTGACTCTGGTCTGGGATTTGCCTCCTGAGAGACTTAAAAGCTCCCAACAGGGATTTTCAAATGATAAAAGCAAGCTCAGTAGAAAACAAAACAACCTGACCTACTCTGAGGAGTCTATAAAGTCTATGCCTGCCCTGCAGACAAAGCTGTCTTGGCAATCTGTGAAAGGCAGAGGGGAAAGGCCCCTTGAAAAATCTTTAAAAGTCCCCCTCGAAAGTTTTTTAAATTGCTGAAATTTCTAAAACATGGGTTTGTGTTCTGATCTCCAGTTCTTTTGGAGGTTTAAAACAGTCCTGCCATGATGCTTTAAAGCTACTCAACTCCCCAAGTGTCTGTAGGTATCCTCGAATGAGTCATGCACACGGAGGCCTTGAAGAATTCAAGACCAGGAGTTTACAGGAAACCTTACTACTCCGTGTGACAGTCAATAGAAACTATACTGCAGAATGCAGCTCAGGGACTGCATGAAACTCTTACAGAGAACCGAGTAAAATAACGCTAGGCAAGAGGGAGACTTGATTAGTATGCAAACATTTGAGAGGTTCATCTAAGGCAGATTTTAGGGAAAAATAGTGACATGATGTTTGTGTCAACAAATAATAAATTATTAAGAATTAAGAAAAAACTTCAAATTATCATTAAACCATAAGAGCAAAAATAAGAAAAAGAAAATACAATTTTAAAAAGCACACAGAGATGAAGTTCCAAACTGGTTACGTTATTGTAATAATAAATTTGGCTAGTTTCTGACAGTGACTAGCAAAGGAAAAAAAAAAGGAGAGTCTCAATATTTATGTGAGTGCATTATAAACTGAGAAGAAAAAGAAGAACACCCAGAGAAATAGAAGTAACCATAAAAACCAAATGAGCAACAACAACAGAACCCTCGAGAAAGTGTGAAATATACACTAAGCATTACAATAATGGGGCTGAAATTTAGTCAACGATCTTGCTTACTTTCTGGATTATCTTCCTATAATTCTTATTGCATAGCCAATAACGTCTAGTCAGGTACACACAGGAATGAATGCACACACACACACCACACACACACACACACACACACACACACCACACACCACACACCACACACCACACACACACAAATATACACATACTTTTTCTTACTCTCTAAAGCAAAAGGTTGTTTATTGTATACACAATGCATACTTGTTTATAATTTGCTGTTTTCTATTTAACAATTATCTTGGATATCAAATCATACCTGTTTATAGAAATATCCTTCATGCTTTACATGTCAGAGTACTCAACTACTTGGCTATGCCACAGTTACAACCCATCTCTAGAATTGCAATTCTGGTGTCCAGTATTTTATTACTGCAACAAATACCACAAGACATAACTGGTCCTGATAAATGTTTCAGAGATGTAGAAGCATAAATTGTTTCCTAAATGTACAAGCAATTTATTGAGCTAAAATTTTAGAAGTAGGATAGTTTCTTTAAGGGCAAATCAATGTATATGCTTGTGTGCAGTCTCCTCCATGGACTGCACTCGTTCAGTATTTTCTTTAGCAATGAACCAGAAAGTTGTTTTTCTAGACTCTCCAAGAGTGCTTTTCCTAGCAAAGTTTAAATTCTATGCATGAGAACTGAGTTTGCAATGTAAATTTTTGAAAGTTGTCATTTATAACACAAATACAGAAGCATACAATATGCCTAAGTGGGAAGACTATCGAAAGACATGGAGATCCAGTTAGAAGCATAAAAAAAGGCTCACTGGCAGACCTTACAGAAGAGGAGAACAGGCTGAGAAAGAAGGGAAACTTATGGAAGAAAGGATTCCCACTGCAAGCATACTGATGAGTTTATACTTGAGACCCAATTCCAATTAAATTCTAATCAAAAGCTCAACGGATTTTCAAGAACCTTCGTCACCTTATCCTGTAATGCAAGAACAGCAAAAATCATCTCAGAATCTGCTTTATTACATGACAAGCTGTGTTTCTACATCATGTGATAGTCAACCCTGAAGACTGGCGAAGGGCAAAAGAACAGGGAAGCCAAGAGGGGAACACTCAGGAGGGACACTGTGGGCAGCAGTGTCCAGGCTTGAAGAGAAAGTGTAAGAACCTTTAAAATTCTTCAAAGAAAACTGATTATCTAGAAAAATAACAGAAACAGGGTCTAATGCCTTAGCACTCATTAAAAAAAAAACCTGAGAAAATGAATAATTATTAAAGTTAATACGGATCAAAATAGCACATTTGTATTTTTTTTAAATACAAACAAGAAAAAATGAAAACCATGAGAGTTATCAGAAAACTCTTAAGATAGAAAAGGCATGTAGGCAAAAAAGGTCTAAATCACATTCAGAAAGAACTTAAGAATGTTCATCAGAAGACATCAAAGCCATGAACTAGATGATAACCCCCTAAAGGTACTTCCTCTAGGCTATGCAGAAAGAAATTTATACGGTTTAGCTGATGAAATTTTTTTCAAAAAGACCTGTATTTCAAAGCAAAATACAAATAGACAGTGAACATAGAAAAAGAGGCTCCGACTCATGAGAATATAGGAAAGACTCAAATTAAAACCTAATGTGGGTCAAACATAGTAGTTATACACCCTTAATCCCAGTACTTGGGAGGCAGAGGCAGGCAGATTTCTGTAAACTTGAGACCAGCTTGGTTCAGAGAGTTCTAAGACAGCCAAGGCAGCAAAAAGTCTACAGTGGTATACTTCTGTTTCCAGTAGAGGTGTGAAGATTAAAATGTCTGACAGAATCAAGAAGCAAGCAGCAGGGGTCGGGGGAGAGTAACACTCTACCCAATGGTGGGTGTATAAGTTAATGCATGCCTCATAGAAAAGGGTATAAAACTTGAACATGTATACATCTGATGTTCTAGCAATTTCTCCCTTAAAGCTCCTGGGCATATTGATTCCTCCAGTAAATAACATACAAAAATGTTTAACGCAGTAAACAAGTATTAAAAAATATCAGTATGTTCCTAATCAGAACAGGAAAACTTCAGATAATCCCAACACATGGTGGTATTCCAAATGATTGATAAAAAACACCGAATACATGTTTCATGACTGTGAAATTTAATCACCTACATATCAACCTGGAAATAATTCAGAAAACAAAACAAAAAAAAAATCACAAAAGAAATGCATCTGTTTTCACTCTTTTATAGACACTTGAAAAATAAGCATTGTACCTTTAGGGACATATACCTGTGTTCAGCAGAGCTCTGAGGAGAAAAAAAAAAAACTAACACAGCTATTATCAATAGAAAATGAAAATGACAGAAGAAAGTTCTCCAGATAGAATGGATGGAGAAAGACACGGGGTTGCTCTGAGTCTGACACCCATCTGTTTCCTGAACTACAGGCATGGTCAAACGTTACTTACTACATGTGTCCATACATCATATCTCTGGTACACATGACAAATTTCACAATGCTCTCCGGTTTAATAACAACACAGGGGGCATATTTCTTAGTTCTTTATGGTACAGCGTCTATTGGCTTCCTGTTGTCTACAGGACGAAACTGAAGCTCCAGACAAGAAAAAGTAGATGCCTCCCCATAGAGCCTCTAGCCATCTGTGACCTTTTATTTCCTATCACTGCCTGCCACTCTGGTGACATCTGTGTCACATACCCAAGTCATCATGGCTCCACTGCTCACTTCAACTCTCTCAACCTGTCAAGTTCCTTTATTTCTAATCTCAGTAGATGGCAAGGAATGTTCTCTGACAGTTCTGATGTCCCCTCCTTCCTCTGTACTTGCACAAAAGTAACTTTCTAACGCCTCTTCTATCTTGATATCACACAGAATGATTTTAGGGCAATTCAAACAATACCTTCTGTATGTTCGTGTCATGGAATGAAGTGCGCCAGGTGCTTCCTAGCCTCAGAGAGCTTGCAAGGCAGCTGTCCTTCTATGTGTTTTCTTTGTGCAACATGCTGACCACACAGGAGATTCTTAAGTTATATCTGATGACTCAATGGACGAATGAATTAAGAAGTGAACGCTGTGCCTTAATCACTTAAATAAAAAACAACCCTCAAACAAAACAAAATAAAAAAGGTCTAGCCTGAAACATACCTTTCACCTATGACTTCTGAAGATTAAAATGTGCATACCTATCAGAAACTAAAGCATACTGAGAGAGAGGCTGGGAGGGGTAGGGAGAATGGTAGTATGTTTAAATTATTTAGCCAACTAACAAAAATTCATTGTATTCCATAGCAGGATACCAGACAATCTGAGACAGTTGTGTTCATGGGAAATGTTAGTGAAACTGTCCCTTTCAAGCTCTCCTGTGTCCATGGGATCATTTTCATTAAAAAGAAATTCCAAAGAAAGCCTTTAAATTGGGCCTCCTTTTAATTTCTTAAAATTTCTAAATAGCTTGAAGTATTCAGATAAGCAGGCATTCCTCGTATCTGCCATTTATGAATACTGCATGCCATAGAATACTTTTACAGATATCAGCTTCCAACAAGCCAAACCTAAGAATTCAATGAGGGGTCATTTACACAATATGGTTACACCTTCTTGGTCCAATTTCATTCTTCTTCAAGTCTAGAGTGGGACAAATACACTATCTGCTCCTGTGATCATCCTACTTTGGCCCTTATGGGTAGTTCTCCTTAGTCTCTGTGGGGACAAGCTCAGCAGTGCCCTGCAGCAAGACTTGGGTCCTATCCCCCAGAACTGTGAATAAATCATCTCATTGAATGCTGAAAGAGACTTGGCAGCTATGGTTAAACTCTGACTGATCTGAGGCTGAGACCTTGAAATTAACCTAATGAACTGGACCATTCAGGTTTATCACAGGAGTGGCCCCAAGAGGAAGAAGGCAAGACGAGTTGGCAGTGGTAGAGATAACGACGGAAGCAGGGGTCTGGAGTGATGTGAAAAGGGCAGGGACAAACACTGGAAGGCAGTAGCCTCCTGGAAACTCAGCAAGTCAAGAGAATTGTCTCCAGAAGGAGCCAGGCTTAAGTCCAGGAACTCATTCTCTTGCAATCTTTCCATGTGAACCCAGAAACATACTTGTTTGATGTGAGCATCCTGACTTCTAGATAAGATAATAAATCTCTGCTATATGAAGTTACTCAATCTGTACTAATTTGCTATAGCAGCAACGGAAAACCAAGACATCCAGTGTTTTAGGAAAGGGAACGGGAGGGACTGCCAAGTAGCCATGTAGTTTCAGAAAACACTGAAATAGAGACTAACATTCACTGACAAGATGCTGTGTGACTCTTGGATATACTAGCTCAGATACCATTTCCATCCACCCTGTCAGGAAGCTATTTGTATCATCATCTTAATCAATATGGAACAAGCGTTTTAAATATATTTAGTGTCTGGATCTATCATGTATCATTTCTATAGTGGCATGAATTTAAAATGTGATTCAATGAATAAGTTTAGGTGACCACCAGAAGGAAGCAATGGGAAGGTGAAGTCACCAGCAATGGGTCAGCCCCATGACCATGCTGGCCCCAGTGCTTATTCCTCCAAGCTATTCTGAGCTGTCCACAAAAACACTCAGGCTGCAGCTCCTACCTTCACACATTCTGTCATTTCTATATTCTCTATAGCAGCTAATGCTGAAAATATGTCTCAAAATAACTGCTGTAAAAGAGCAGTACATTCTATTATGGGGACGGTTTGACAAAACTCATCAAAATTTCAAACACACAACCTTTACCTAACCCACTGGCAAGAATCTAAACTATTCCTATACAAAAGAATGCCCTGGGCTGGAGAGATGGCTCAGTGGTTAACATCACTAGATGATCTTTCGAAGGACCTGGATTTGGTTTCCATTGTACATGTGGCAGCTTACAACCCCTTGTAGCTCTAGATCCAGAGATGGAATACCCTCTCTGACCTCCATATGCACCAGACACACACATGGAGCACACATAAGTATGCCGTCAAAACAGCCATACACATGAAAATCAGAAAATAAATAACAGAGGAATAGCCTGTCATTCATTCATTTACTCATGCACAACAATATATACATACATGTATACAAGATGCACACACACACACACACACACACACACACACACACACACACAAAGGCTAATAGGAGACAGAACAGCTCAGGAGCTAATAGCTCAGGAACTAAGTTCTGGAGGCTCAATCCCATGTCTACCACCACTTATGGCCTAAGGTCACTTGAATATCTGTGTTTCAGTTTTTCACCAACAATGTAGAGTTAAGAATATTACCTAATTCATACAACTGTTGAAAGAGTGAAAACTGATACATCTGTATAGGAAGGACCTAGGCCAGGAGCATCAAGGACTATACACTGATGAGCTGGGTCACCGTGATTCCCAATCACTGAATTAGCAAAGGATTCTAGGAATAATAGAATCTGAAGGTAACAGATATCCACCAAAGGCAGGTAAACTGTAAAGGTATCTTCATAATAAAAGAAAATAATATTAACATCAGAGACGTAACCATGTCAGTATCAGCTGACTGTCCCAACAGAGAGGAAAGGCATGTAAGTACTAGGTATCTACTCTGGGATATGTGGTGGGTTTTCTTCCTTTTCTGTTATGGATTTGGTAAATTAATCTAGTACTATTATAATCTTCAGTCCTTCAAGAAGAGCAGCCATGGGAGACAACATGAAGACTAAAGTCCTGTGTTATCTGCACAAAGATATCACAACCTTTGGAGACCCGCAGACTCTATCTGCTATTTCTCTGTCCCATTCTTCAGTGTGTAGCTATGATGGGAAGAACATGGGTGAGCCATCTTCCCCTCCTCTGTTTTCAATATAATTTCCACAAAAGCTGCCAAAATAATTCAGACAAAAATGGATTCTTTCCTCCCTGGGTGGACAGTCTTGGGCACTCTGCTGTAAGTTCTTTCCTTCATACTGCCTGCCTGATGGGTAAACAGTACAAACACTTCTTGGGGGATTACTCTGAGGACTGGTTTAATGTTAGTTAGTCATGTGTCTCAGAAAACAACTATGCCATATCTTTGCATCCTATGTAGCTACCCAAACACAATTTTTAAAAGGAAAGGAAAGTGGGGTCAAGCAGCCAATGAGAACATAATCTAACTGGAAGCCAGGCGATAAAAATGTGTGACTGTTTAATTCGAGTCATGCTGTGAGCATGTCACCGAGGTGAGGGACATCCGAGGACCTAAGGATGAGGATGGGTGAAAAGGCTTGAAGGTCATGTTCTTCAACCACTGTCATAATTAGAGTTCCTACTGCTATGAAAACTCAACCGGATCAAAAGCAACTTAGGGACGAGAGGGTTTGTTTCAGGCCAGAACTCTCAGGTCATGCCCTATCACTGAGGCAAGTCAGGGCAGGAAGTCAGTGTAAGAACTGAAACAGAGAACGTGGAGGAATGTTACCTGCTTGCTCCCCACTGATTGCTTAACCAATGTTCTAATACAGCCCAGGACACCTGCATCTACCATTAATCAGAACAACAGTGTACAGAATTGCCCACGGGCCAGTCTTATGGAGGCATCTTTACAATTAAGGTTTCCTCCTCCTAAAGAGGTTTGTGTCAAGTTGACAAAACCCAACCAACTACCAAATGCCTATCCCTTTATGTACATTAAGTATTTAACCCAGTAAGTACTGTCATCTCTATGTTGTGGATAAAAATACTCAAGTATACGACTCTTTTTGTTTTCTTTTAAGTACATGGTTCTTAAAGACTTACCCAAGTTTATTTAGTAGTTAATTCTTTGTCACCATGATACAAACTGACACTACATAAAAAGAGGAAAACTTCAGTTGAGAAACTGCCTTCACCACATTGGCCAGTAGGCATGCCTTTGTGGGGTAGGGTGTGCATGCATGTGAGTGTGCATGCGTTTGTCTGATTGACTGATTGACTGATTGATTGATTGATTGATTGATGTTGCAGGTCCCAGTCAAGTGCGGGCAGTACCACTCCTAGGCACTCAGTCCTGGGTGATGTAGGAAAGGTAGCTGAGCAAGCCAAGGAAAGCAAGCTTGTAAGCACCGTCTGTGCTGAGTTCCTGCCTCCGGCTTGAGTGAGTTCATGCTCTGTTTTCCTTTGATGATGGACTATGATGCAGAAGTATAAACCAAATAAACCCTTTCTACCCTAAGTTGCTTTTGTTCAAAATATTTTTTCAGAGAGTAAAAAAACCAAACTGGAACATCAGTGTGAGAGAGCTGGGATGTAACATGTTTCTAGAATGACCATGTTCTTTCCCTAAAAACCAGTATTTCCAGGTACATAAGTGTTGATGAGTTAGTAAGGAATGATGACACAAGCTGAAAATCAGAGTAGAGAGACAGTCAAACAGTCAAATCAAAAACCCATGAAAAGTACTGTGACAAGGTGACAAATGTTTCTTGAAGTCCATTTGGACTGAGATGTCCAGAAAACAGCAGCTCTTAACCAAAGCCCAATATCTCCCAGGCAAATACAATTTTTTGTTGTTGAAAGAAAATTAACACAGGGCTGAATGTTTCTAAGAACAATCCTGAAGGTCATGAGTTCAACCCATCTTCTAGAAGAAAAAGATAAACAAGAGAACCCCCCCCCCAAAAAAATGAAAGGGTACACACAAATCCACTGCAAGCCATGGCATTTCTTCCAGCCGTGATTGGACTCGGTAGGTGCTGCCCTGTGTCCAGGGGCTCCTAAAAGAGGAAGGGCACCCAGAACGAGAATGAGCAAAACACCTTCGCTTCCCTCTTTATGAGTTGACCATAATAAAGTCCAGACTACCTTCAATGAGCTTTTGATAGTGTGAGCCCAGCTTTCTCGGTCCCTGTACGAGGCTAATGATAAGCGAAGTCCAAGAATCTCTCTGGGACCTCTTCCTGATTCAAGGTCCTATTCCTTACCTCAGCACTACCTACATCTTTATCTCTAGACACTGTCTTTTCAATTCTTTGTCACAATAAGAGCTGGACTCTACTAGGAGGGCAATTAAGTAATTATGTTATTTATACTCCACAAGATAGTGAAAGCCAAAATTCTACTAAAAGTTCATCAAGAATTTAAGAAAAACCCTAAAGAAACTAAAGAAATGTACATATGCAGAATATTCTTTATACTATAAAAAAATTCATTAATGACCCACACAACTCATCTTCTGACAACAAGGGCACACATGCACATAGAAGAACTCCATAAAAGATTGTGCACCTCTATGAGTACACAAGAAAGTATAGGGAGAGACGTAAGTCAGGAAGTAAGTATGGGGACTCTTGCTTTGATGGTAATGAGGGTTTAGTAGCTATGATCATTTTAAGCATCAACTTTCCATAGCCTCAAATCACCTGGCAAGATAGACCAAATGAAGAGTTATCTAGTTCGGATTAGCCTGTGAGTGTCTGCGGGGGATCCTCTTTTAATTAACTGAGGATGGAAGAACTAGCCTGAGTGTGGTTGGTACTGTTTCATAGATCAGGCCCTAAACGGTGTAGAAAGGAAGAAATCTAGCCAAGCAGAAGCAGGCAGGCCACATAGGTGCATTGCCTTATTGCTGATCTTCCCTGTATGATGTGACTGCTTACGTTGTTCCTGTCTTCATTCCCTGGCAATAATGGACTATAACTTGAAATTGTTAGCTAAATGAACTCTTTCCTGCCCTAAACTGTTTTTGTTCAGTGTGTTTTATCCAGAACCAAACCAGAGAAGACCAAGCAGAGATGTTCTTAAGGTTACTGGCTTTCCCTTGGGGGCCAATCCAGCCTTCCACACAACAAGACACCCCCCCCCCCCCGCAAGTCCAAAGGTCAATTTTCTATTGGTGGATATCTGTACATACCAGGCTGCTTCCCACTCTCCAAAGAAAGCCCACATTCCACAGCTCTTAAATTCTCTTTATCGAAACATAACTTTTAGCCCTTGGAAAGCTTGCTGTCTATAAAGCATTCAAAGAGAGGCAGGAGTGGCCGAGAGAGGCTTTGGCCTACCTGGTGATATGACTCAAAGGGGGAGGGCATGAGATCCCTGAAGAGCATTTCCTTCTGCTCAGCATGAAGCATGGAACTTACTGACTGCAAACGTCTAAGCCCAGGATGAACACTAAGCCTAGTACAGTGCTTAGTACCTGCCCTGCCCTCAGCCAGGGAAGAGGGCACACGGCTATCCGGTCAAAATGCCTCCAGTGGACATTTAAAAGTCGACCTTCCCAGGGCTCCTAAGTAAGCGATACAGAGCTAGGAGAGCTCTGTGGAGGCTCAATACCTTTAGGTCTGTCTTTGCCCTTAGCTTGACATCTTTTAACACAAGTGCAAGGACAAGCAAGGCAAGCAGGTGACACTCAGAGGGCTCTACGCTTTTCTTCTGCCTACCCAGTCTGTGAGAAACCTCAAGCTGACAGGCTTAGTATGTCTGTTGACAGAGGTGGCGGGGCATGAAAAGGACAGTCTGCTGGGGATCTAGAGACTTCAGTGACACTGGTACCACTGCAGTCTAAATCCAGAGTCATTTCAAGCTGAAATACACTTTCAGGGTGACAATACACTCCAGTAGCTACTGGTGCAGATATGACCAGATCTAGAGTCAGCAAGGAGATAGGCCTCTGAACATACCTGTGAAGGGCTATGCTGGTTAGATTAACTGATGTTTATCGTGCATTCACAGTTTTGAGTTCCTAAATGTGGATATGTTGTGACAATCTCTTTCAAACTCCTGCCATTTTGTCTTACACACACACACACACACACACACACACACACACCCGTGATGGACTATACCCTTCACCTGTGACTTAGAAGAGAGCCTTTCTCCCTTAAGTTGCATTTGTCTTGATATTTTATCCCAGCAACAGGAAGAGTAACTAAGACAGCAGTGTTTACACTTTAGATACAGGGAGAAGTGAAGTGGCTTAGTTAAGCATGGTATGGTGGCTTGTGTGTGAAGTACCTCCTACGGCTCAGGTACTTTACTCAATTCCCAGATGGTTATGAGACCTTCATGATGTGAAGTCTTGTTGAAGAATGTGGGTCACCCTGGGCTAGTCTTGAGGTTGTAAAGCCCGGCCTCACTTCCTGTCTGTTCTCTGTGTTGGGACTGGGGACACGGTTATAATCACACACACTGCAACCGCCACTGTGCTTTTGTGACATGATGAAATAAATGTATTCCATCTTAAATGGTAAACCAAGAAAAAAACACTTCCTTTGTAAATTTACTTTTGTTGAGTATTTGGTCAATCAGTGAGACGAGTAACTAACACACACGTTCGGGGCATCAGAGCGAGAATGCAGGTCTCTATCTCAGAGCCTAGAGCTCTGTCCACTGGAACGTGTGTTTTCCACAAGGAAGTAACATGTACTCCTATACCAAAGCCACAAAAACCACTCACCCATTAACCCGCTGATAATTATTTTGCTCTTACACACAAGAAAATGGACAAATCTAAAGATGAATCTCATAGAATCTAAGTCAAAACAGTGAGTCAGTTTCTCTTTTTCTTTCCCTCCAGAGCTGTTCCAGAACACCATGTGCGAGAGAAAACAACAGAATGGAAATTGCTCACACGGAGCATGAGGAGGCTGCCCACCTCCCTCGCACAGCCCGTGTGCAAAGCCAGCCCCTCAGCTGTGCTGCAGACACAAGGTGGTTCGTGTTCACTGTTTACCATGGCAGCTGAGGAGCCAGCTGGCACTGATCACTCCTCTCTTCCAACACAAACGCCACTAGGACATGTGTGACAGGCACCAGCTGCCACTCAGTATAATGGGTGGTGTCCCTGCTGGCCAGCAAGGTGCAGCCCATGGCCCATTCCCTGAGACTGAAGCTTCTGAAGAGTCTTGGCAGAGAAGAAACGGTACCAGTTTCACACTAGAATTGGTGGGCAAGGGGCAGCCACTCATTCATGTTGGCCAGGTTGTTGGGCTCACAGCTGGAGCCCAAGTGTTCTAATGTTCCCCACGGGTCTGTGTTATATTTGGCAGCGAATAGTAGTTCCAGACAGAGCAAGAAGAAGAAACAAGAGACAAAGTGTCACGTCTGGAAAACATTCCAGGAACCACCAGAGACATTGGGTTGAACATTGAAGGATCTGGCGATCTCATGAGGAGCCTCCCATCCCTCCACCCTGGCCTGGTCCACCTGCATTCGCTACAAATGCAGACTTTGAAGAAGGACAAGGAGGATTCAGGCCACACTTGCCCTGCTCAGAGGAAACATAGGAGGCCTTTAGATATTAGACACCAAATAGGACAAGAAGTCTTCTCTATTCCCATCCTCCCTCTTCTAGTCCTCTCATCAAACTACAGGGTCAGGAAGCTCTACTTCTGACGTGCTGGGATCTTGGGTCAGATCATACTTTATCTAGGAAGCTTCCTCTGGGTCGTATGTGTTTGGTATCACTCCTGTTATATACCATTAGGCTCTCCTAGTACAGCATCTCTCCTCCTCTTACATGAATCAGACTTCCCTCTGTAGAAGGCATTCCAGAAATCTGAGGTGACAAAATAAGACTCATCCTCAGTCAGGAACACTGGTGTAGCAGTCAAGGACACAGGCTTTGATCTCCAGACTGGCTGGACTTGTAATCCCATCTTGGCCACGTACATGTGAAAGTGGGCCAACATATTTGGATTTTGTTATTCAGTGTCATTGAGTATCAAACAGGAGTACATAAGCCATCTTATAGAGCTGCTATTGCCAGTCCCTTTGTGCTCTTCTATGCCAACATGCCAACAGTCTTAGTTATTTGTCTATTGTGATGAAACACCATGACAAAGGCAACCTTTAAAGGGAAGCACTTCATTGGGGCTTGGTTACAGTTTCCAAGGGTGAGCTCTTCATCTTCACCATCATAGAGAGGGGAGTGTAGAGACAGAGAGAGAAAGAGGGGGCAAAGACAGATAGAGACATACATATACACCCAAAGAGACATATACACAGACATACAGACATATATAGACACACATACATACACACACACCCACACACAGGGAGAGAGAGGGAGAGAGAGAGAGAGAGAGAGAGAGAGAGAGAGAGAGAGAACGCCTGACATGGGTTTTTGAAACCCCAAAGCACACATCCAGTGATACCTGCTCCATCAAGCCCACACTTACAAATAGTTTCACTAATAGTTTCACTGGTGACCACACATTGAAACATATAAGTCTATAAAAGAGCCAATCTCATTCAAACATCTACATCCCCCAAGCAGTGTCTGGCCACCATAAGCATTTCTCTTCCACAAAGAAACCCATAAAAACTCCACTCTCTGGCTCTCTTACTCGAAAGGTTCCAGGCTAATCTAACTCCAAAAGGAATGTGGGCATTCCCTGGAACATAGAGGAGACGGAAAAGCCATGGTCTCCTCCAGTACCAGCAGGCAGGTCCTGGGGGAAATGCAGATGTTAACTTGTTCAGATTCTGAACTCTTCCCGGCAAGTTGTCCGTTTTTGTGATACAAATGGTTGAGGTCATGAACGATTGTGCCATTTGCTTCCCACAGCATCTTCAGAAAGAGACGTTCCCTTATCCTTCCCTCAAAATGGTTCTATACGATGTAATATCAAGTTCTTTCATGTTTCAAATTTCTGCAGTGGCTCCTATTTTCCAGATCAAACTCTGACTTAAGGACACATTAGATTGATGAAACTACTAAAATTTTGCCATTAGTAACTATTTCTGAGAGTAGTAAAATATCACTTTGTATGTACAAGGTGGAATGTATGATTCTAAAAAAACCCTGCAGTTGTAAAGCAGGCACGTATTCTCCAGAGGGTGAGTGTACTGAAGGAAGAAGGCTGCCTAAGCTAGCTCATTCTTTCTTGCACTTTCCCTACACCCAGAGAAGTCTGAACCTTTGAAAAGGTTCATTACAAATCTTACATTATAAAAGCAAGATATTCTCTCTCTTTCTCTTTCTCTCTCTGTGTGTGTGTGTGTGTGTGTGTGTGTGTGTGTGTCTGTGTGTGTTGTATATGTCAAATACATAAAGTACCACACCACAAGTGTAAAGAAAATGTCTTCAGACCAGAGCGAAGGAAGAAGGCCACTGCTGATGATTGCTGCTACAGGATCTGGTTATTTGAGAGTACTCAGCCAAGCCCCAGGCAAATAAAGGAGTCAAAAAGGACGAAGTCTCTGACCCCTAGGTGCTCATAGATAAATAACAAATGAAAACTGAAACAATAGTCCAGAAAGCAAAACCAAGAGTGTGGTTTATCTTGGTGGCAAAAACATGGCATCCAGTGAGCATATCGGTGTCTTTGGTCTCACGGGAAAGGCCTTTGGAAACATGCCGTGCCATGACCCTAACTGATGCATGAACAGAAAAGCAGACCTTTTACGAAAAGTTTAGACAAAAATTCGTCCAAAAATGGAGAGACCCCCCAAGCCCCAACATTCTGCTTGCCTAGTGAGTCTGTGGCATGGCTAGGCCCACTGATCTTACAGACTAGGGAGAAATTCTCCCCGGATGGTATTTATTTCTTAATTGATTTAGTTAATGGCTTTTCTCTAGTCAGCCACGTTCTCTTGCCTCATTTTCATTTGCTGTGACTTTCTTGAAGCTTTGGATATTTGGGGGAAGGTGGGCTCATCTGTTTCTGACTTTTGTTTTGACATACCCATGGAGAGATTGGACTCTCCAGCACAGCTTTCTAAAGTCAATTTTTTTTTAATGGCTGAGAATTCTCATTAAAAATAATTACTTTTGGCAGAAGTCAGGAAGGTGACAAGAGAGAGGGGAGAATTGGAGGAACTGGTATTTTTTTGTTTTCTTGTTGTTTTGTTTTTTAATTTCTTCCATTTGTACAAAATCTTCCTGTAAAACAAACACTGTGTAGGGAATGAAAAAAAGTGTAAAAGTGTATAAGAAAACCCTTCCCACCTTTCTATGTGTCATGTAAAACAATTCCATGAATATAGGAGCGAAGCCGCTGCCCTCTTCCCACTTCAGACATACGCACTCAGCTACAAACACCGTTAGGTACAGGAAGCATTTTTCACACTGATGTATCTGTACCAGAAACCAAAAGCCTGATAGTACAGAGAGTTCACAAGAAAACAGATCGCGGCACACAAAGCATTTGGAAAGGACTAATGAGAATGCAAGTACTCCATGTACATTTTAAAAAACAATGCAGAACTTAGAAATGGAGGCAAAATAAATTCTCTCTCATGACTTTGTATTTGTTCTTTCACTAAGTCAGTGGCCCAGAATGACATAGAAGGCAGGCGCTGATGACCCTTCTTAACTGGCACCTGACAGTTCTCTCATGGAACATGTGTATATTAATCCTCAATGCTTTTACCTGAATATGAGTGCAATCACTTAAAGACTGTGGGATGTATACTTCTGTTTAGCTGGGAAAGAACAATATACCAACTCCCTTATGTTTTCATGAAATTTCCTGCCAGCCTATAGAAGCTGCCAGAAAGGTGAGACCAGGTACGCCATGGCCACCATCTTCCCTGTGCTTTGTCACCCACCAGCTGTGCCTACATGGTGACTCTCTACACGTCTCTGGTTCCAGCATAGGAATAGATAAAGGAGGAAGCTCTGCTATGGGATTCACCACCCGGTAACAGGCTGATACACATTGTGGATTTGTGAAATGTGTTATGAACACAGTAGTTATAAGCTGACTGGCTCATTTGGTCTCCAACCTCTCTACCTGTCCTTACAGCATCTCCTTTAACAGAGGAAAGGAAACTCTAGCTTACACTGATTACATTTAGAATGGACTGTGAGCTTAACACCTCCCCCCATAACCACCCCCTCTCCTCCCTCGAATATTTTCTCTTTGGAGATTTTTATAACATTTTATATCCAATATACAAGAAAGTGATAACAAGAATCAGTACATCCATTCTGTGATCAAATTTCTGCCCTTGGAGAAAAAAATGCTTATTTCTATCCGACTGTAATGTTTAAATATGTTAATGTGACTAATCTGTGTACATGTGCACACATTTATAACTTGTATTCAGGGTCTGGTTTATAATGGGACTTCAGCAAATGTTCCTTTGGCAGAAGAGTTCAGAGCAATGATATCCTTAAGACTTACTGCTTCTAGTTTACTTTCTGGTCCTAAAGTTTGAGAAAATTTTAGTAAATGATTAAACTCTTTTGGTACAAATAAAGGCCTCAAATTAAAATTACAAAAAGTCTGAGATTTATAAATATTCTAAGGCAGTAGTTCTCAACTGCCTGATCAGGGTTGCATATGAGATACCATGCCTATCAGATATTTACATCATGACTCATAACAGTAGCAAAACTAAAGTTATAAAGTAATAATAAAGCTAATTTTATGTTTGGGCGTCATCACAATGCAAGGAACTATATTAAAGAGTCACAACATTAGGAAAGTTGAGAACCACTGCTGTAAGAATTACGCTAGACAGGGGCAAGCGGGGTAGAGAGGCAAATCTTAATGACGCAGTATAAAGGGACCTGGTAGCTGACAGATGTCCAAGCAGCACTCCTCGGGAGTTTGGAGAGGCCAGTGGCTTATCCACCTGGGCAGAGTCAATACTTAATACATGGCCAGAGGCAAAGTGGAGGAAGCTGAAATTAATACGTGGAAGTATGTTTCGATTTTTATGGGGGGTGGAGGGAGATTGACTTATGGACTCAGCAGAAAGCCAAAGACAATGGAAAGCAGATAAAGTAGAGGAAAGACTGCACTCAAGTCCAGGACTTGCATTTGGACTCGATGCTTCCTCCCAGGCAGCAAGCTTTGATACACACCCTATTGGCAGCTGGGGACAATCTCCTACATTTCATGTCAACGGAACCTCCAGAATTTCTAAGCCCTTCCATGTGAAGAACAGGGCAATAAATCTCATGGAGAGAATTACCCCAGGTAACGTAAATTGCTTTTGCATTGCACAGGGCTCTCACAAATCCGTGTCTGCTGGAGACCGCCGACTCAGACCTTACTTAGAAAACCTTACTTAGATCTCATCCTCTGCAAATATGACGTCATCTGCTAAGATGATGCCATGTTGGATTAGGTCTGTCTCTAAATATAAAATCACTGCTTTCTACACACAAAGGGAGATGACCATGTTAAAAAAAAAAACTACTTGGAGATGTGTCACTATCTGCTAAGGACTGGTATTACCTACAGCAACCTGGAAGAGGTACAGGATAATTTTCTCCGAGCCAAGCACAGCAGGTATACCTTCGGATGGTATTAAAGCCATTTAGTCTGATGTAGCCTACTTGCCTTCAAAGTGCAGGTGTGCACTCTGAGACCAAGACAGTTGGTGGAAGCCCAGCATACTAGGCTGACCCCTAAATCATCTGGGCAAACCAACTATTTACCATGTGCTCATCTACCCCTTCACCAAACAGCCACAGAGCATGTGAACTCCTGCTTCAGAGAACTGCCAGGATCCTAGAGCTGAGAGAAGATGAAGCACGAGTTACATAATCGGTTAGTTAGTTACCAGTAGAGTGAAAGCCGCAGAGAAAAACACAGTATTTAATTAACAAATGTGAGCAGGATTTGAAGGTGACACAGGGATCTGGCAAAGTGTCTCCAAGGAAGTGTCATTTTAAAGGAACTCTAAGAGATAATTTAGCTAGCTGACAACAGAAGCTGTATACAGACCTGTGATGAAATGGGACCTTTGAGAGAGAAAATAGAATTTAAAAACATACCTGATACAGAATCTGACCTCCTTAATTTTCTATCATACTATATTTCTTGAAAACTCATTTCCAATCAAAATAATGTCACTGTCCTTTCAAATTATATTAATGAAACATTTACCAATAAAATATTAATATTTTAAAATTTAAATACTCCTGTTGAATATTCACAGAAGTATCCATGTCTATCATTAAAATATTATGAACGGCTACCTGCAATATTTTACCTATTATGAATCTGAGAAGAGACTTGCTCGAATTTTACGGGCCATGTAATTCAAATTCTGTCTTTCCTGTCTGTGAAGTTGTTCAAAGACTACCACAGTCTTTATTCACCATAAACTGCAGACACAGCCCAACTCTGATAAGCTAAAATCATAAAAGCAATTACCGCACTGCTGATATACCCTGTCCCAATGGCACATGCCTGCCCAATTCAAAGACACTACTGGGAGAGTGTGGTTAAATCACAGCCTAGTAGCACATATATATTCTCTAGTTAAGGCACTCAATGCTAATTCAAAAATGGGTTGTATTTTCCACTTCAAGCTCATTGCATGCAAAGTACGTTGAGTGGAGCAAATGGCCATCTAACCCCAAACATGCACACCAGAAACTCAGTAGCCATAGAGTGCAGCCATCAGATAGAACGCCTGCATGCCTAAGGCTTCTTCCTAAAGAGCCAAGCATAAAGTTGGAAGAAGCCAAAACCACCGAAACTCCTATCATGTCTGACAACTAGGTTCTGGCCGACCTACCATGCTTCCTTTATGGAGCAGGGCTTCTGTTCTGTGATTCTCCTGTTTTCCATTTTCACTTCACACTTAGTTAAACAAGAATCGTATATTCAAACAGCAAAGGGCCACAGTGACTTCAGTATAGTTCATCAGGACAGAAATGCCAACGGGGTATCTTAGAGGGCTGTAAATCAAAAGCCAGGGAGGTTCCCCAACACCACAGGTGTGCAGTCTCTCTGCCTGGGGATTTCTGAGGCTATTTGCAATAATGGACTTTGCCCAGCCACCCTGTCTCATCCAGGGGTGCTCTGAAGGCTTGCTACACTGCCTCTGCTCTGACATTGACATGAAGAACTCTTCTACCTGATGCCTGCAGTCACCCAACATTGTGAGACAACTTAGGATTCAGACACCCATCATCTCCATTATGTTTTCTCAGGCCTTTGTGGACTCCGTGGTTCTGCAAAGCCACTACAATCCCATTACCAGTTGGCATCTGTTCACGTAACTAAGGTGAATACAAACTCAGACCACAAAAGAAACTGCTGACATCTCACTCTTGCCACCCAAGAGATTTTTCTGACACTGGATCCACAGGCTGAACAATCACCCTGCAAAATTCTTTCAATATTGAGGATCAACCATTTGATCTGCTCTCTTGTGACTTTCATCTGGTCTTGTGTGCTTCTCAAAAGATGACATTTGGCCTTTATTCTTCTCTGAAACCCTTTTCTCTTTTAGAAACCACTAAGTATTCTAGACCAGTTACTTGCCAAGGTCAGTTCTTACTAGGGCCAACACACTAACTAGGTCCATGTCTGTGTGCAAAGGCTAGGCATTTCCTCAGATAGACAAAGGAAGATTCCGGTTTAGTTCTACAGTAGACACTATAAGCATCTACAATAACTATTTAACTATTCCTTGAGCCATCTTGACTCTGCAGCAGTGAAGACCAGCCTCCAAACCCTTCTCCAACAAATATCTGTTAGAAGTCTTGAAAGAGACAGAAAGTAAAATTTTCCTATTTTCAAGATAGTAATTGACTTATAAGGTTGTATACAAATACACATTAACACATGTGAACACTCACGACAATGCACTTGCAATCCAAGGGTATATATAAGTGGCACATGAAGGGGTAGGAACAGGGTGAGGACAGTCATCTGGAGAAGCAGACATTCCTTTCCACAGAGGGATCTCTGAGTGTTTCTAGAGTACAGGTGGCTGGGGCTGAAATTTACAGATCTGAAGTCTCTGGAATTCCCAGGAGGCAAGGTGTCACAGCAAAGACAAAATCCTCAGGGTGAAGAATATGGTGTCACAAAGAGGCACTGTAGAAGACAGGGTGCAAACAACCAAGTCCCCCTCAGAAATCAAGATCCCTATGTGGACATCACAATATTTACAGGTGGGTGATGGGACAGCGGGAAGGAACCCAGCAGAGGGCAATGACTGTCAAGGGTGATCCCCTCTCTATGCAATGAAAACATGGGATGGACAGCTATGGGAGACACACTCCATGACCATGTTACATGAAATCTGTATCTTTCTAACTTGCCCCTCCCTCAGCAACCAATGGGGCATGCCTGTTTGCCCCAGCTCAGCTCCAGATGTCAGGAACCAGCTGCTAACACAACTATATCTCACTGCCATAGGAACCCTCATGAACACGTAAGAGAGTGAAAAGTTTGGACTGAAAGAGACATAGACTCTTCCTGTACAGTAAAAGCAATGCCCAAGTGCATCGGAACAGGGAGGGGGCGTAAGGAAATTAAAATGAACTTGGCTTTTCTCAATGGCCTTTCTCATGTCTAGACAGGAAGAGCCTGGATATATGATCATAACTAAGTGGTCAAGGGATAAATTCTAACGCTCTATCCCATCACTTCTTGCCTGGGTGACACAGAGCGACCTCTGGGAGCTATGGAGAGATCCACAGACCTAACCCCAGAACCCACAGCTGAACTCACAGTCACCAAAGAAGGAAAGAAGCTGAACCTCTGCTCTTAACAAATGTTCTTCTGAAAACTAGAGGAACACTTGAAATACACGTTTATCATCAATACATTGCCTTCCAGTTCTTGGATGTACTTGAGACCTTGATTGGGATTAGTGGGCTCAGAGACAGAAAGCTGAGGGGGGAGAGACTTGAAGACTAATGTTCTAACAGGAAGTGCAGTAGCTCTCACACTCCCTTCAACTTTCGGATCTATGGGTCCCTTGCTAGCAGCTGTGGCAGTGAAGCCTGCCCCATGGGAAGCAAGCCCACAAACTT
This sequence comes from Mus musculus, assembly GCF_000001635.26. Taxonomy (NCBI): domain Eukaryota; kingdom Metazoa; phylum Chordata; class Mammalia; order Rodentia; family Muridae; genus Mus; species Mus musculus. The sequence continues at coordinate 28,445,651 of NC_000085.6, forward strand.
GCAAAAGAACTGCCCCAGAGGTTGTGACCCATGGCTCTGGGGAGTCATTGTGACAGAAGACTAGATACAAGTGCAGACATTAATAAGCCTGGTTTTCTCCAAGTAGAGAGAAAGATACTATATTCTCACTTACACAAAGAAGCATGGCCAATTTTTGAACAAGAAAGACTGAAGATCACATTCTGGCTCTTGGAGGTCCTGTGTGTACTTGGCCCTTTATCTCCAACCCCTGTTCTGAAGTAAGGTAGCAGTGGTTACCTCATGAAGGGTGAGGAAGAGCCAGGAAGGTGATAGAAGGTCTGAGTTTAAGCATTAGGTGAAAAAAAAACAAAAGTAATGGTTCTTTGGATGATTAAAACTCTCTAAGGAAGAATCAGAATTTGTATAAGGCAGAGTTGCTAAGTCCACATGGTGCTTCTGTATTTGTAATTTATGTGTCCCTCACAATCTCAGGGCCTAAGAGCACTAGCCGCTCTTCCAGAGGTCATGAGTTCAATTCCCAGAAATCACATGGTGGCTCACAACCATCTGTAATTGGATCCAATGCCCTCTTCACATAAAATAAATAAATAAAATCTTTAAAAAAAAACAAGTATATGGAAGAAAGGGCAGACCTCAAGAGAAGCACTCTTTGGTGACATCATACACCTTTGTCATCTAACTACTCTGCCACTCAGTGGGATGTTCCTTCCAACGCTTATGACATCCTATGAACTCACCAAGTATTTACTAAATGCCTACTATGCACTGCTTGAGTCCATCAGTGAGCAGTACCACCAAGACTTCTTCCTGACGAGGACTAGGGAGGAACAGCGAAGAACTCTGACAGTAACGAGATGCTGTGACTGAGAAGCATGCCAGGTGCAGGGTTTCAGAAACGAAGCTAAAGAGGGATAGGTGCTGTAGGAGCCAGGGAAGGGCCTGGTTTCATGAGGCAGTCGAATCATACCCTGGCAGGAGATCTCATCTGAGCCAAACCTTGAAGGAGGTGAGAGGAGTGTCCATAGATGATATTGGTGAAGATATACAGACGAGCCAGGGTGAGGATGCGGGTTAGGAGTGTGCCCAGTGGGCGAGTGAATGTGCCAACACCCTTGTGGCCAGTGTGCCAAAGGCAGGGCACATAGGACACATTGAGGCACACTACAGATCCATCCTTGCAAGAATCAGGGTTGTCAAAGTCCTTCTCAAGAAGAGCACTGGGCTCTGCTTATTCCAGTATCGTATCGAGACAGCTGGTCGACCTGAGAAAGGTTCACCAATCCTTTTGGTTAATATTAGAAAAAAGATTTTGTTTTAGAAAATCCATGGAAATTCTATTTTCCATCTTTGAAACCAATCGGGCTGATTTTATGCATAGTCTGAGAGTCTCAAAGCAACATGGATTCTACCACCCGCTTCCACACTGACTTCAGAGAATAACTTTTGTAACGAGCCTGGGCTTCCAGCTATGAGACGCCTTTTAGACTTCTCTCTAGTCATTTAAATAGTGCCAGATTATAAATGTCTGATATTAAATGTATTAGTGTCGAGCTGCGAGAACAAAGCAAATAATTAGCAGTTGCACACATGGTGGGTTCTATTTCAGATTTTCTTTCGCTGTCTGTCCCATCTAAGCCAATGATACTGGTTGTACAGCCCTTGGTCACAGCCACAGTGACATCACAAATCAACTTCCACCTGCTTGAAGTTCCCAAAATAGAAAAGTATTGTGATTTCTCCCACAGAAAGTAACAGGGCTCTGAGATTGAAGGGGGTGTTGAAGGCCGAGTTTACTTGAGAGCAATGGGAGCCTCATATTGGCAATACCAGACAAGACCCCGGAAGAGTCTGAATGTCTCCTGGGATTGTCATCTAAGCCTTTTACTGTATACACACTGCATCACACAATGCTATCCTGTGGATCCATATTTGCTACCCTGTACTACTTAAAGATGAACAAGTGTTTTGAAGAATAAACCCAATATGCTAATTTACACCAGCCTGAAATGATTTTACATATGGTTTTGGTCTAACAGAATAGAAATTTCTCACTGTCCTTGATCAAACTTACCCTAGTCAAACTTATCTGACTGAATCGCATTATAGTAAGTTAATATCACGATCTAGTAAAGATGGGACAGTCCTATGCACATCCACTGGAGTCTTGGAGACTTTTAGCTTTGGGTTTACTTCCCATTCTTTTGTGTGTGTGTGTGTGTGTGTGTGTGTGTGAGAGGGGGGGGGGGAGGGAGAGAGAGAGATTTACAAATGCAAGGGTCTATTATTATCCCCTAGTTGAATTTCCTGTTTAACAGTTCAACACTGGTAGGGTCTTTTTTCAATTAAGAGAATAAATATAATGGGGCACTGCATTTAGCAAAGTGAGGCCATTACCACACTAACAATAGTCCCCAGGGCCAGTACAGTGCCCTTGAACGAGCTCTAAGAAGAGTCTGGTTTTTGTTTTTGCTGATTTCTCCCCCTACACTAAGCATGCAACCAACTGAACTTCACCTGGGCAGTTCACAGAACAATTCAGAGTTTTCAGTTTACCTGCACCACTGTGCATCTAAAATTGCAAGTTCTCAAAGCAGGTACCTTGGTATACTCTATTGTCAAAATGTAGGAGCGTATGTATACAATCACAAAGAAAAGTTAATGAATAGCAAGTCAGGTTAATCTTTCCGAGGCACCTCATCCCCATCTCAGACAGTTTCATTAAAATGCCGCCCTAAGACCTCCAGCATCACGACAGCTGGTGGGGATGGGTGCTCACCTGCACGATGCAAAACTTGAGTTCAGTCCCTGGAACACGCATGGTGGAGGGAGAGAACCAACTCACGTAAGCTTTCCCCTGAAATTCACCCTAAAGTGTAAAGGTGAGTGTAAAAACATTTGCATGTACATGTGCGCGCGTGCACACACACACAAGCACAGCTAGGCTTCATTTCTGAGGAAGAAAACTTCCCACTATACATGTACTAGCATCTAATGTTAGCAAAACTGCACTGTTCAAAATTCCTTGAACTGTGAAACATACACCTTCCGTGTGACCTCATCACCTCCTTCCTTGGAATTGCCCAGGAGAATACAAATAACTATGTGTGCTGAGACTTATATAAATTTTCATAATAGTCAAATGCCTGAACTGGTGTCCCAGACTAGAGGAGAAACAAACTCCACAGAATGAAGTAGCACTCAGGCACACCAAGGATGGAGTCCTGACACAGAAGACCAGCACGGGAGTCTCACGGTAAGGAGGGATATCACACATACCCCAGTCTAGTCGGTATGATGCCGTTTACCTGAAATTCTAAAATATGCAAAGTAATTGGCTGTGATGATGGATTCCTGGCACCAGGGTCTGAGAGAAGAATGAATCACAAAGAGGTCAGGAAACTTCTGGAAGCAATGAATATGTTTTCTGTTACTGCTTGTGGCAATGACTTCATGAGTGGACACAGCTGTGGAATGTATGAGCCCATTATATACAGATGATATATTAGTAAATTAAAAAACTACTTATGTGGGCTTATGAAATGATTTGTATATTGAACTCTCCTACCAAGTCTTTATGTTTTTAAATACTTTTGAAATGACCAATCTTTTGTAATATTGCAGAGTCTGGGCTACCACAGTATTTATTTCTGATTCTAAGTTCCTAGCAGTCATAAACAAAATCTCTCTCAAGTCCTATTAGGAACCAAGAGGGTGTCACAACAGTGTAAATATTCTGAAAATTTTTTATCAGTAGTTTGTTTTCTATGTATGCCAAAGAAATTCTGGGTTCGGAATTGGCAATGACCTGTTAGTGACCCAATAGATCCTTAAAAGTGTCACCAAGGAATTGATTGATTTTTGTTTAACCCTAACATACAAACACTGCCCTAAAATGTAAGACTTGGGTAAAAAACAAAAACAAGACAAAACACCAACACAAGTAAGTCTTAGACTTATCTAAATCCTTTTTATTAAGAAAACGTTAGGTCACAGGGGTCCCTGAGAGGTTACTACTGTTTCTGATAGCTAAAGGCAAAATGGGCTTGTAAGTTCCTATTTCTACATCATAGTCATTAGAGGAAAGAAGGCAATAATCCTGTGCCCCAAAGGGTCAAAGGTTAGGTCCTCAGCCCCAGGGGAGACAGGGCCATTAGCACTGAAACTGGCAGCACAGGTTCCAGAAGCTGCCTGGAACTGAACCTACCTGGGCTAAG